>NC_070597.1:6282471-6602471 GCF_027409825.1 Scomber japonicus | reverse complement strand
GAAGACAGAGCCGTGATGGCCAGCTGCTTCGCCATGCTTACATTGTTTTGAAGGGGGATGGGCTCAGTGTATGGAGGGGGGTGCTTGTTGTGCCACCCAGATTTGCTTCCCTCCGTGCAGTTTTCCCCCCAGACATACGTTCCTCTTCCACACGAAAACAGCATTTCAGTCAAATGATGTCAAATTCCTCGTTAAAAATAAATTCTGTTTTAATCGGCCAATTCCGCGATTCCGTGATGGCGGAAATCATAGGGTCCTATAATAAAGCACACTGTAAAAATCTGTTTTTTCTCACTTTAGAGCTGAGATGATTCATGGATTATTAGATCGGCAGAACATGCTCAACATCTGCAACTATTTTCATCGTGAATAATCTCTGTAATCATTTTCCAACATTTATGGTTCCAGCTTGTTTCTGTTCCAAATAATCATCAAATGTTTTGGACAACTGAGATCATCTGAATGGTGTAATTATCGAGCATTTATACAGCAAAGAAAGCTCATATTTACAGCAGCCACAAGACTATGAATGCACCACAGTCCTGATACCGAGACCTGGACTTACCTGAGCTGATAACGAGCACAGATCTGATCCAGTGTTTAATTATTAAGCTGTGTGGAAGAGACTAGGATCATTGTTTTATATTTGAGGCAAAATCAAGCTTAAATGTTGCTTTCCTAACTTCGTAAAACAAAATGTAACAAATACATACAATACTTGAATTATTACTTTTATTATGTATTAAAATGATACCCGAACTAGCTATTTGAGTTAGTATTGGACCAGTATTGGTTATTGGTTTGGTGCATCTCTACATGAGACTCACTGACATTCAAGTTTTTATTTAGTTTATTAGGATCCACAGCTTCTCTTCTTGGGCTCCACAATGAACACAGAGAAAAATAAACATTACAGCTATATAATACCACAATATTACACAAAAATACAATATGACAAGAAAGATGAAAGGGGAAAAAAGAGAGCATGTGAGAGAGTAATCTATGTTCAAAGCAAACAGGGGAAAAAACACTAGAAAAAGGAAAAAGAAATATAAAAGCACACAGAATTAGACAGAGTGGTGGGTTATTATAGTTAACTAAAACTAAAACTAGCAGTGAAAAACTATTATATAATTTAACTGAACTGAAATAAAAATTATAGTATTTTTAAAAATGAAAAATAAATAAAAAGTAAAATGAAGAATGTAAAACTAACCAAACTTAATTTTTGTTGTTTCATTTTCTCCTTTTTTACTGTTTCCTGCTCAGTTTGACTTCTTCTAATACGTGGAAAACTAAAATTAAATAAAACCATTTAATCTACTTGTTAAACTAACTCAAACTAAACTAAATAAAAATAAAAAGTAATGAACATTTAACAACTATAATAACATCGGTGGGTCACATATTAAGAAAATTAGAGTCTCTCTTTCCAAACCCATCGCCTCCACAGGTCAGAGGAAGTTGTAACATCTGTATTTCTCGTGTGTGTGTGTGTGTGTGTGTGTGTGTGTGTGTGTGTGTGTGTGTGTGTGTGTGTGTGTGTGTGTGTGTGTGTGTGTGTGTGTGTGTCTGTGTCTGTGTCTGTGTGTGTGTGTGTGTCTGTGTGTGTGTCTGTGTCTGTGTGTGTGTGTCTGTGTGTGTGTGTGTCTGTCTGTCTCTGTGTGTGTGTCTGCAGGATTTCCACAGTTTAGCGACGTACCTGTCCCAGTGCACCTCCACGGCATTCCTGGACATCGTGTCAGACTTCCATCTGCTCCTCTTCCTCGTCACCAATGAAGTCATGCCTCTGAGCGTAAGTCGAGACGCTGTAACCTCTCCAACCTTTTTTTTTTTTTCTTCTTCTGCTGTCTCATTTGTTTTCCGTTTGTAATGCAAGACGAAAGGTTAGAATATAAGCACATTCCTCTCCGGTCTGGAAGCGGTTACTGACGTCAGGATGTTTTCACTCAGTGTGACTCTTTGTTCAAGCCGAGGAGATTTCTTTTTTTTTCTAACTGGCTCGTGGCCTCGCATGACAACGCAGCGTCTTTGATAGAAACACGTGTTTAAATAATAACCATCTGAACCATTATCTGAACCATTATCTCCACCCTTCATGAACAGTTATGTATTTTCTCAGTTTCTTTTGTTTTGAAAATAATGATGTTTTACGTGCGGCTGGCGGGCCAGATGCGGCCCACCGAGGGGTGCGATCCGGCCCACTCGCCATCTAGTGCTCTTTTCCTTCCTTTTGCCTGTCTTTACTTCCTTCCCTTCTTATTTCCTTTCTTCCTTCTTTCCTTCCATCTTTTTAATGATCCGGCCCTTGAATGAAAATGAGTTTGACTTGTCTGTTTTAAGGTGTGAAGCTGTGGTTAATGTCTAGTTTACTTGATTAGAACTATGTAAAGATCATGGTTTGGGTTCAAATGATCACTGGAGACAAGTTGTAAAAAATCCTTAAAGATATGCAACCTTTGCTGTCATGGCAACAGTGAACACCACCATTAATTGACATGAGCAAGATTGCAAGATTAAGTCGATTAGAGTTTCTAAATGTCAGTTTACATCAATGCCCTACATCAATGTGTGTGTGTGTTTTGTTTTTACAGGACAGCATCGGGCTGCTACTAGACGCAGTGAAGACTTCTAACGAGGATCTGGCGCAGACCTGGAAGAAGTCGGAGCAGTGGGCTACAATCGAGCAGCTGTGCAGTAAGTCTCTGCTTTTACCTGGTCTGATCTCAGTTCAGTTTGTGCTCAAATGTATCGGATCTGTAGAGATAAAACAGTTAGGTGATACAATTATGACCATTTTAATCAATCAAATGTGAAATAGCTGGTTTCAGCATCTCAAAAGTGAAGATTTGCTCTTCTACTTTGTGTTTCATATCCTAATTTTGATGATTTTTGATTGTAGGGATTGGTAATAACAATTTTAATAATCTACTTTTTTTATAAGAAACAAATGTTGAATATTATATATGGTTTCAGCATCTTAAAAGTGAGGATTTGCTGCTCTACTCCGTTTCATATACTAATGTGGGTTTGTGATCTTTCATCGTAGATCTCAGCAATAAATCACATTTTGTTTAGTTTTTACATAACCTGTAGAAACATCCACATTGTAAAAATTGAGTCATAACAGTGTGCACAAAGTGTAGATAGCGGGCTACATTAGCTTCTTATACAGGTTGACCCACACTTTTTAAACATGCTTTATGATGACAGTCCTGCAAGTTGTGCAATGTTTTAATCATGTTTGCTCATCTAGTTTGCTCTGGTAGCCCTTTAATTAGATTTTATTTATATCAGTTATATTTTCTAACCTAATTGGGTCGATGAAAACAAGCAATCTGAAGCCGTCACTTTGGTTTCTGGGACTCTGATGGGCAAAGAAAAAACTCTTGTTCCAGCTTTTTAAATGTCAATACTAGTGGTTTTCTTAGTCCTCTGTGATACTTAGTACTTAAATATCTTATATCTGAATTGTGAACTGACATTTTATGGATCAAATGAGCTCAGCTAATCAAGAAAAATATTGACAGAAAATTCAATGCCAAAAATATTTTTTAGTTGCAGCTCTACATGTAAATTATAGTTTTTTTAGTTTTTGGAGCTTGATTTGCATTTGTCGCATTTTTAAAATGAAATGATGAATCAGTTAATTAAAAAAAAAGATCAGTAATTCAACCAATCATTAGTTGCAGTCCTGATATGTTTCCCTCTCCTGTCCCTCCAGGTACGGTTGGCGGGCAGCCCTCCAGCTCTCTGGGTTACGGGGCGATGGGCGGCCCCTCTGCCCCCGCCTCCTCCTCAGCCATGTGGTCCTGCGTCCACTGCACCTTCATGAACCAGCCTGGCACAGAGCACTGTGAAATGTGCAGCCTGCCCCGCAGTTAAACCCCCCCCCCCCCCTCCTCCCCTTCCCCCCCTCCCTTCCTCCCCCCGCCACCTCGCGCCCACCTCCCACCTCCACCTCCACCGCTCCGCTGCTTTTCCTCCAAACTCCCCCCCTCTCCTCCTCCTCTAATCTGATCCGGCCCAGCCCTTCTCTTAACCCGCCAATGACATCACAGCACCTGGAACAGCTGCCAGATTCGGATGCCCGTTTTTTGGGGGTGGGTTTTGTTTTTTTTTCTTTTTCTTCTTTATTCGCCTCACTTTTGAAGCCTCTGTCCCCTCCCCCATCTTACGGGCTGCTGTGACGCGCAGAAGGATGCACTCGTTTACATCGAATCCAGTAAATAAAGCAAAACCAGACTGTGTTTCTTCTTCTCTTTTTTTTTTTAATGTATCCCTCCTCGCAGCAGCTGATGTGAGTGGCTGGAGAGGGGGGGGGGGGGGTACGTTATAGGTAAAGCACTTTTTTTGGCTGAGGCCCCCTTTTTCCCTCCTTTCAACCTACCCACCTACCCCACCCTACCCCCCGAATAATCACCCGCCTCTCATGGCTCAAATAAATCCTGCTGTGACTCAGGACAACAGCAAAGACTCGAGTGTTTGGATGTTCTCTCACATCAGTGCCCCCCTCTCACTCTCACAACGTCTTCTGGAAATCTTGCTGTGTATAAATACATTTGAGGAATGATACTGTTATTTAATTCAGCTTTTTTTTTTTCTTCTTCTTCTTCTTTTTTTAAAAAAAACAATCTGATCGTAGCGATACCTTAAAAAGTTTAGATTCTTCAGCTCGGACTTTGCTCAGTCAGGTTTTTATAGGTCTCTTTGACAAGCCCCTCCCCCCCCCAAATCCTAAACCCTAAACCCCCTCCCCTCCTTTTAAAGTACAATCATCGGTCAAATCCCAGACCTGAAAACATTAAAATCTCTGGAGTAATTTCCACTTGAATTTATATTTTCAGTATTAAACAACGTCTCAACCGTAAAAAAACACATGTGCTGCCGGCCGTTATCAACTTTTTTTTTTTTTTTTTTTTTTGGGAGTGACCGTTCCATCGATTTCTAAACAAGTGTTTCCTAAACGTCTTTCGCTGCTTCGTTTTTTTGAACTGTAGCTCTTTCGGATTTTTGGTGGTTTGAACTTGAGCAGGCACAATATGTAGCTTATTCTATCAGCTGTATGTTTGGTTCCTCTGATAAAACACCCCCCACCCACCCCCCTCCCCCTGTCCTCACGCCCCCCCTCCCCCCTCCTCCTCCTCCAGGACACCATCAGTAATAATCATCATAACTAACTCGCACTGTATTAGTCGTGAGGTGCTTCTAGAAACAACTGGTGCTCACCACTTTTTTCCCCTCTCTTTGTCGCTCCTTCACCCCTGTGGTGGTTTCTTCTTCTTCTTTGGTTTCTTTCTGGCACCGCCCCATGACCCCAAGGAGCCAGACCATGACCAACGTTTTTCTCCACTTATGGGCCCGGGGGTGTGTGTGTTTTTTTTTTTTTTTTTTCATCAGCCTTCAAAGACTTTGCTGCTCAGAGTGCAAAAAGTTGGGGGGTCACAGGTCACCACAGGGAAGAAAAGATGCCAAACATCTCGCTTGTCTCATTTTAACGTCTGCGCTGTAAATCTGCAGGCAGGCCGAAATCAACATCCTTAAAGTGAGCATCGAGTCGTCAAAGCAAAAAAAAAACAAAAAAACTTCTTCCATCAGGAGTGGTTTGACATCTAGCTCAGATTGATGATTTCTCTACTTAAAATAAATAAAATAATAAATGTGGAGGGGGTCTGAGCCTGAAAACAATGTGAAAAGCACTTAAATCTCCTCTTAAAGCACTAGAAAGGCAAACAGGCCACTTTTTAAAGGGTCAGTTCACCCAAAATTACCTTTTTAAAAAAAAAAAAAAAGAAAGAAAGAAAATCACCAGAAGATTCTCACTTACCTCTAGTTGTAGTTTATGTGTCTCTTACATTTACATTTCTGCCTCCACCTCAGTCCGATGGAGGTGTGTGGAGTTTAATTTGTGGTGCTCACAATGTTGAAAAAAACATCATTTAAAGATCTAGCTGCCAACAGAAAGTAATGGGTTAAAAACTTGAGTAGATACAACTAGTGTAGGTGTACATTTTTTTTTTTTTTGGTTTTTGGTTTGGGTGAACTAACCCTTTATTACAATCAGTAGTGAGCATGTCAGGATGTCGGGTTAAAAGTGGTTATTTTAACTTTTTATTTCTTCTTTTTCTCCCTTTTTTTTTTTTTTAGTTTCTTTTGGTTTCTTCTCTCGTGAGATTAAATATCGGGACCAAAACTTGTGAGATAATTTAAGTCATGAAAGTTCAGTTCTGGTTTCACATCAGTAACATCTGGAGCCACTCCACCTTAAATGCTCCTAATGTTTCTAACGAGCAGTATAAGTCCAGCCGTGTTTTTAAAAGACCGTAAGATGCAAAGTATGAAGGTTGTTTTTGGTGACATCACCTCTAGTCTACATATAAAAGCTTAACAGAGCATCTCAAAGATCCTAAAAAAATAACATAATCCTAATATTGTCTGAGGTTTGTGACCAAAATGACCTTGCATGACTTGAATGCATTTATAATATTTCTATTACTCATTTAAAAAAAAAAAAAACTTGGCTTATTTAACACATTTGGACATTTCTAGAAAAAAACAACACATTTCCCATCCTGACTGATATATCCAATTTCTTTTTAATCCACGTCCTGGATGTATTTACCACTGACAGACTCTCAAACTTCTCATCAACACCTCATAACTTTGTGCACTGTTACATTTAATAGTTTCATGGGTTTTTTGGGGGTTTTAGTTTTTTGGGTTTTTTTTTTTTTGGCTTAAAAGGATGTTCAGGAAAACTGATAGAATCACTAAATACTGTCGGGTTAAACTGGGGTCGTTGTTGGGGGGGTCGTTGGGGGGGAAACGGGCCTCTTCAGTTAAGAGCGGGGCTGCAGATTTACTATTTATGAGACGTGTGCTTCTTTGTAAGAGCTTGACAGTAATTCCATTGATGAAGTGAGAATATATTTTTAGTTGTAGCTGAAATTGAAAATGCTTTGGAGAAAGGAGTTTGGTTCTTTTTTTTTGCCCGGTGATATCTTTTTGCCCCTTGTGTGATTTTTTTTTTTTTTTTTTTTTTTTTTTTTTGAGAGCAATGATGTCATGCTAAAATGGATGGCAGCAACCTTTTTTTTTTTTTTTTCCTTTTGTATTGATCCAGGGGCCCGTTTGCTGAGCAAGCATGCTCTTGGAGTCACAGCAGGTCCTCGATTTCCACGGAGAACAACTTGGGGACCCCTGAAAGTTGTATTATGCTGTTGACCTGGATTTGAAACAAAAATAAATAAAATAAAAAATACAAAGAATTGCTGCTGCTTCGGATGAATTGATTTGTTTTGGGGCGTTTGGCTTGATTGAATAGAAGCAAATGTGTTGTAACTTAAAATTTAGAGTTCAAGTTTCGAGTTCTCGTTTCACAATGCAGAGGGAACTTAATTAATAATCACAGATCAGGAAACTTTAGACTACATGGCCGAAAGTATTTGGACACCTGCCACTTTTGTTCAAAGGCTGTTCAATCATCCTTTTTGAATTATACAGCATACCGAGGCTGCAACCAGGGGCGCCATAAGAGGGTGAAAACTTAGGACGATTCTACGTCTTTTTTAATGAATTAACTTAATTAATAGACATTAATAGAATATTTAACTTACAATTAAACTTGTGCTTTAATATAATGTTGAATGCATGTCTACACAGTGTTATATTTAACAGATATTATTTATTTAATAGAGTTGCAAACCCTCATAAGTAGAGGTTTGCTTACATGTGGTGGTGAAGCCCAATGTGATGTTTTCATGGAGCCATAAATCCCTAGCAACGCCCCTGTCTGCAACTAATGATGAATTTAATGATCAGATATTGTTCAGATTAGTTTTATGATCACTAGTTTGATCTATAAAACCTATGAAAACAGTTTTATATCATTTGTCTGACCAACATGAATGTTGGTCCTGTTTCAACATGACAAGGCCCCCATTCACAAATCCATGTCTGTAAATAAATGGTTCAGAACTACAGTGATTAACGGATCAATTAAAGTAAATGAGTGTCTCTGGCTTTGGACTGAAACATCCCAACACTCATGATTAAGTGTAATGATGAGGTGTCCATATGCTTTTGGCCTTACAGTATATTTAGATTCTTTAGAAGTGGACAATTGTCTCATCAGACTGGAATCCAGCCTGGTTTTCATCTTCATGTGTCAACCAGCAGATACATCAACATCAAGTGGAGATTTAGAATTCCTCCAGATCTGGGTCAACATGTTTTCTCCAAGTCTGAACGAGCTTCTGCACAGAAATACAGTGTTATACAGTTGAACCCTAACCAAACTTCCCTCTGTGTACTCTAGTCTCCAGGATATACTGAGGGTTTCCGCTGGTTTAATTTAGTTCATCACTGTATGAACTGTAATAGATTTTTTACAAGCTACTGGAACATGTGCAGTCCACTCAGTGTACTGCAAAACCTCATTTGATCATTTTGAGCAAATCAATGTGGTTAACAAAAATAGCTTAGTAAGTTTTGTTGGAATTAGCATTAAAATCTTCCCACTACTAACACTATCTGACCTTAACCCTCCTGTTGTCCTCAGGTCAAGGAAGGACAGAAGGAAGGAAAGGAGTAAGGAGTAAGGAGGAAAAGAGGAAGGAAGGAAGTGAAGAAGAAGGAATGGAGGAAGGAAAGGAGGAAGGAAGTGAAGAATGAATGACAGGAGGAAGGAAAGGAGGGAGGGAGGGGGGAAAAGAGGAAGGAAAGAAGGAAGGAAGGAAAGAAGGAAGGAAGGAAGGAAAGGAGTAAGAAAGGAGGAAAAGAGGAAGGAAGGAAGGAAGGAAGGAAGGAACAGTCAAAAGAGATGGGGTCAATTTGACCCGGGAGGACGACACGAGGGTTAACCAGTATATTGGGGCACGTTAACAGTACAACTCACTTTTCAGCCTAAATACCTCATTAAGATAAATAAAGACCAGTTAGCTTGAAACAAGTCTAATAATCTACATGTGGTGCTTGACAACATTAGTTGTTTAAGATTTCCCCTTTTTTGCAGTATTAGTCTCATCGCCATAGACGACGGCCGGCCTCCTCTGGCCTGCAGATGGACAACAGATGAAAAGCAGGAATGTTTAAGTTCGGACGTGACCGTAAAACATCAAACACCTTTTACTGAAAGTCCCAGAAGACTCACATTCTCACTCAGCGTATACATTTTCATTTTTTTTCCTTCTTCTCTTCTCCTCTGTGTGTGTAAATGTCGCGCCTCATTAAACGTCCGAGTGCATTTTGAAACACTCATCTGTTGCTATTTCAACGATCTCAAAGGTTTCAGCAGGTTCTCGTTTGACTGTGATCCAACTGAAGTCATTATGATATACGATGCCTCGGAAGGGAGTGGAGCCTGGAGACCCGGAGACCCTCCCCTCCTCTGCACATACTAATCTGTTCAAAAGGAAAGTGGCAGCTTTGTCCTCATCGGCTGTTCTCTGCAGGTTGGTTTGATTTTGTTGCTAGGGAACGATTCATTTGTACATTTTAAAGACAGTACATTAAAAAGAAAAGGTACTGATTGAAGATGTGTATTTGTGTGTGAAGGTGTCAGGATGAAGACTGCTGGAGTTATGTTCATCTTCTCATTGACTGTGTGTGCTGCTCAGAAACAGAAGATAACCCAGAGACCAGAGTGGGATGAAGGTCAGAAAGAACATTTACTCGAGAACTTTAAATATTT
The DNA here is from genome assembly GCF_027409825.1 of Scomber japonicus. Taxonomy (NCBI): domain Eukaryota; kingdom Metazoa; phylum Chordata; class Actinopteri; order Scombriformes; family Scombridae; genus Scomber; species Scomber japonicus. The sequence continues at coordinate 6,592,780 of NC_070597.1, read as the reverse complement.
TGTATATTTCCATTTTTTTTGGGAGATTTTCTACTTTTTCTTTACCACATTTCAGAGGGGAATATTGCAAATATCAAGATAATAATAATAAAACATTAGACATCAAGGTTGCAACTGGAAAAGTGAAAGTTTTCTAGACATCAAAGTTGTGTATAACCATTGTTTCAACAGCATTTCAGTGTATTTCAATCTTAATAGGATTGTAAATATACTTCGAGATGGTCATTAAATTGATGTTTTATCAAATGTTTTATGTTATTTAGATTTTTAAAACATTTTAAATTCATCTCATTATCAACCCAGACACTTTCTGCCCTGCAAATACTTTAAAATCTAAGTAAGCACTGATTTGGTGATTTGCAGGTAAGAAACTTTTTACATCTATCTATGCTTATCTTTTTTAGACATCAATCTAGGTTACATAACCACCATAGAGCTACTGGTAACTTCACAGATTTAGATTTTATATTCAAATTCAGAATTATAACTCAGTTCCTCTTTCCCCTCTTTCCTTTCCTCTGACTTTCCATCTTCTTGTCTTCTTTTCTCCTCCTTTAGTGAAAGGTAACTCTGACAAATTTTATAACAAGTGGCTTCCCTTTTTAACATTCTTTCACTCTCTTCAGTCTCTGCCTCCTGATTGATGGACCCCACCCCCTCTCTTTCTTTTTCTCCTTATCTTTATCTTTATCATTATTATTATTTATTTATTTATTATTTGTTTGTTTGTTTTTTTCTCTTGTCTTCTCCTGTCTTTTGGCTTCCCTTGTATTTTTGTTTATACCCTGTAGCTTAAACACTTATTCACTTATAACATACAAGAATCCTCAGTTACTTACTTATTTATTTATTCTTCTTCTTTTGACTTGCACATTGTTTGTTTGTTGCCCAATCATGTTCCTATTGGGTCACAAATTTAAAATAAGAAAACATCCTAGGAGGCAGCCTGTATGTCTTGCTCTTCATTCATCATGATGCACAGTATTCCCATTCTATCGAAACTTATATATTCAATAGTGATGCGGATGTGATGTGATACTCAATATAATTATAACATTGGTTCCTGTTCTAATGTGCCTTACCTCCTAATAAAAATATTAACAAAAAAAAACAAAACTGAAATCTAACCGGCTTTTTCTAAACTTTGGATATTTAAATTTACTTTAAATTAACAATCAAAATGCATGTCTGATTTTACAGTTATTGACATTGAATTGAGTGATTATTCCATCACTGAAGACCATTTATTGCTCATTAGTCATTTAAATCGTGAATTAATAATAATCTCAATTGCAAAGATGTTTCTCTTCTTGGCTGTTCATTTTAAAAAGAAAATCATTCACAGCACCTTTACTGATATTTTACCTGCTCTGTTTTCTGTTTGTACTCACCTGCAGCAGAGAGAGTGAACACCAAGGCATGTGCCAACCTCACACTGGTTTTAGACAACTGGAAATATGCCATCATGACTCAGGTCAAAGATCTGCTCCTTCATGACCACAGCACTGTGCTGCCTGACTACGGACGGTGAGGAAACGTCCTACACTCATCTTTTAACCATAATCTCATGTTAAGTTATTGTACTCTCATTTAGACTGCTTTGAGTGAGAGGAGTATTTCCTTTAACCCATCTCTCAGGATCCAGCCTCTATCAGACGCTCTGGGAGATCTCTACAAGGAGTTCAACGCCCTGAAGGAGCGTCTCGCTGAACTCACCACCAAGTTTGACGGGGTGGAGGCGTTTGCAGACGATGTGCGATCAGGGAGGAAGCCTACACCTCCAAGAGCTGAACCCAGACCCTCCTCTGTCCTGCTGCCAGGAGAGGTGGAGGCTGCTGCGACTGATGCAGGACGTCGACCTCGAAGAAACAGGGTCGTCATTCGGAAAATCGTGAAATCTGCAGGACCATAGGACTGAAGAGTGAACTGAAGATAAGGAAGATTTCAGATACCGTTTTATTATCATGTTCAAGACTGCAGAGATTCAATAATATTCTGTTTTATGAAAGTTGTCACATCATAAAATAGATAATTCAGCTTCTCTGTGGACTTCACCTGCCAGATTTAACTGTCACAATATCAATAACACCAAAATGAATAATAACGAGTTGTGCTGTTATGCCCTTATTTACCACCAGATGGCTCCACTGCGACAAATTCTGACTTCAGGAACTCACTTGTGTGACTGGATCTTATCATTATCATACCGTCCTCTGTCATGTTTTACCTGAAGATATCATAAGATTCAATAAATTCATCCGGGTATGGAAAACAGCTTTTTGCATCATGACAATGAAGCTTTCAGCAGCAGCAGAAATCACAGAATAATTATGGTTATTAATATGATATTATAATTATTTTTATTTTCTTTATTATTTGTCATGTTAGAATAAGAATAATAACTTGTTTTGGCTATTTGGTATTTTTATTGTGTATTTGTATCAAATGTATACACATTTATTTTGCCATAATGTGCATTTTCAACATTTTATTAAACTCTAAACTATGTCAAAGTCTGGTCTACTGTACATCATTTGCTATCACAAAAGCACAATACTTGAGTAAATTACTTTCTTACTTTACTTCTGGCATCATACACATGTGAAATACAGATTTTTATTATTTAAAAAAAATATATAATATGTAATACTTAATAAAAGTAAAAGTCCTGCATTAAAGAATCACTTTGCACTGTAGGATTTTCCACACTTTCACTTTTTTCACTTTTCAGGGACAAACAAATCTGCGCTCAGTTTTTGGACTTGGAGTTGTATTTTAAAAGCTTGTTGTATTATCTATTGTGTCAAATAATATTTTAAAAAAGTAACTAAATTTGTCAAATAACTGTAGTGGAGTAGAAAGTACAATATCTCCCTCTGAAATGTAGTCAGACTAAAGGCTACAGCAGCATCAAATGGAAATACTCCAATAAAGTGCCTCAAAATTTTAAGTGCAGTACTTTGAGTAAATATGCTTAAATATATATAAATGCATTTAAATAAATATATCACCACTGCTGATAGACCATGACAAAGCTGTTTGTTTGATTTTTGCGGATATCGAAAGTGAGCACCTGAACGCAGCATAAGTTTCTTATTCGATGAGACTCTGACAGAAACGAAACCAAAACAGAGGCTTTCATTTAGGGACTGTGTACAAATTATTTATAAAACTATAACTGGAAAACCTTAAAACATATTCAGAAACTCACCTACAGACTATAAAATAACATTATAAAGAGTCATAATGTACACATGAACAATTTTGCATAAAGAAAATCTAAATTTATGTTGCGTGAAAGAAAGTAAAATATCTAAAGTAGATAAGCTTTGTTGACGGTTCCTAAATATGTGGGAGGGTACAGCAGGTTTCCAAACAGATGATCAAGATTTTAAGAAGTCATACTGACAGAAGTGTAACCTGACTGTACGAAGGTGAAAACTGCAGAACAGGTAAGGAAATATATAGTATAAAACATCTAATTATGTTCTTCTTAAATGCACTTCATCACTTGTACAGTACGTTTGGTGCAGATTAAAACAGCTGATCCGTATCGTTTCCTTATTTATTTAAGTACAGTCGGTTTTAAATGCTGTTCATATGATTTTATATTGAACTTTATGACTTTGTCATAGTTTTATAACGTTTGATTCAGTATTTGTATCTGCATTGTTTGCCCTATTGGACTTCATCGTGTTAAAATATTAAGTCGTCATTTGTCTCTGTTTTATACCAAATGCAAATTAAATATCCTCCAGTAAACAAACCATCCAGATGTCAACTCTGGGAAACAGTGAAGAGCACTTTGCACTATTTTCTGGCATTTTATAAACTAAACAATGAATCATTTAACTGGTGATGGTAATAATTATTAGCTGCAGCCCTAATGGTGTTTATGGTGGTTGTCGGCTATTGTAGCCTGCAGCATGTGAGATAACTTTACATTTATGACTGAATATGATTGTACAAAGTCCTTCAGGAAGACAAACAGTCTAACCAGGAAACTACCCATGGCAGCATTTCACATTTTTCCACTCCCTTTTATGTTGTAATCCAACTGACTTAACTTGAATAGTAAGTCTTACAGAGATGATTAGACATGAAAGATATAACAGCATATGATTTTATATTCAGACACTGATAGAGAGCCGGGGAACAGGGACTCCCCTGGAGAACGAGTCCCTTCAGATGGAGGAGGAGGGAAACCACCACATTGCCTCTGGATCCCAGGTGGAAACCAAGGAAACAGAGGATGTTGCAACCAAAAGAGCCAGAAAAAGAAATGAGGTAGGAATTAAAGGATGAGTTCACAGTGTTTCAGGTGTCTTAAAACAGCAGTCAGGTGTCCATATGAACCGTGAAAGAGGTTTTCCTTACTGTAATCATTCCTCCTGTTCATATTTATATTAATATATTAATAGATCTCCTTCAAATGTGCTTTCAGTGTAAGTGATGAAGGCCAAAGTGCACAGTTTGTCCACACAGTCATCTAGTGCAAAAATGCATATAAAAGTTGATGTGAAGCTTACATGAATTAATTTGTCATGTCAAGTGGATATCTGCCACATTTACAGTCTTTTTAGCATCACATTCCCTCTTTGTGTTTCCCTGTTGAGCTGTGGTAGAAGTATAGTAACAAAAAGAGGAAAAGTCCTGCATTAAAGAATCCTTATGCACTGTAGGATTTTCCATACACTTTCACTTTTTTCACTTTTCATGGACTGACAAACAAATCTGCGCTCAGTTTTTGGACTTGGACTTGTATTTTAAAAGCTTGTTATATTATCTATTGTGTCAAATAATCATTTTAAAAAGTAACTAAATTTGTCAAATAACTGTAGTGGAGTAGAAAGTACAATATCTCCCTCTGAAATGTAGTGCAGTGGGACTATAAAGTAGCATCAAATGGAAATACTCCAATAAAGTGCCTCAAAATTGTATTTAAGTGCAGTACTTTGACTAAATATGCTTAAATATATATAAATGCATTTAAATAAATATACCACCACTGCTGACAGACCATGACAAAGCTGTTTGTTTGATTTTTGCGGATATCGAAAGTGAGCACCTGAACGTAGCATAAGTTTCTTATTCGAATGAGACTCTGACAGAAACGAAACCAAAAAGAGGAACTTTGGCATAAAAAGACTATAATGTTGAAAGGTATCTACTTAATTTGACTCATTTGGATGGCTGAAGCTACATATTAGCTTCAGATAAACTATTAAATATATTTTTATACAGAAGGAGGACTGTGTGGATTTTGTCCTCCATCACTTACATTGTAAGTGCATTATGAAGGGATCTTCTAATGATCAGTATGAACAGGAGGAATGGTTACAGCAAGAAAAAAAACAGATATGTGGTCCACAGTGACAGATTTAAGTCGTGTGTGTTTCAGGATCAAAGACCAGACGATCCCATCAGGAAAGCTAAAGAGAAAGAGAGGAGGAAAAGGAGAAATGAAAGAAGAAAAAAGAATAAAGCAGCAAACCTAAAAGGAGGTGTGGACAAGGAGAAGATGGAGGTTGTGGAGACTAGAGGCAGCCAGACTGAGGAAAGTGCACCACTAGAAACCCAACATGAGGACGCCAAAACTGAAGCCGAAAAAGAGACGAACCCCTCAGAAGACAAACCCAGTAGAAGCCAACACCACAAACGTGCTAAAATGGTACAAGCGCAGACTCAGACAAAGAAACGTTCAGGTACAGACCAAGTCACACAGACTCCAGTTGTTGTTCAGTGTACCAAGGAAACACAAACAGAAGCTTCTGATTTTCTAGTGCCAAAAGAAGACGACAGCAGTGAAAAATCTCAACATGGTCAAACTCAGCCACGTGATGACAGTAACGGAAACCCGGTGGTCCAAGATGATGCTAAAGCTGCCGTCCCACCGGAGAAAAACGAAGCTGCAGAGACGAAACCACAACAAGATCAAGCCACACCAGATACCCAGCTGCAGGATGCTCAAAATAACGATCCAGATACAAAGTCATCAGAGTCGGCTGTGGAGCAGAAAGAGAAACAGAATAAAAAAGCTAAATCTAAAGAGGAGACTCCCTCTGCAGGAGTCTCAGGTGATCCTGCAGACTCTAAAGCTGAAAAAGATTCTACAGCAAAGTCTTACGCTACAGCTGCGTCTGAAAAGGGGAAAAGTGAGAAGCAGTCTACGATGTCCGATGATAAAACAGCAGATAAAACCACAAAAGCATCCCAAAGCACACGGTAAGGGTGAGATAATGATAACGGTTACATTAAATATTGAGGTTAATCCTTCATGTTGAGCATATTTTAAGCATATTTTAAACATATTTTGTCTCCACAGTGAACGAAGCCCAGTGAGACCTCCGCCTTCTGTCCCCATGTTCACCTTTCACATCTATGCTGTGCTGGACAAGAAGTTCAAATTCAACCAAGAATTAGACACACTTGTTCTGTATTGTGAGGAACAGTATTACCCACTTACTATGACACATTTTGTGTAAGTATTAATTATGTTTATATGATTGAATATGCAGAACAGTCAAAGAGCATCATGATAAAAATGAAAAGATGGGCTGAATGGTTTAATTTGAGGGTGTTAACATTCATATCAGATGAGCAGTTAGGGAATTGTAGTTAGAATATTTATGATTTATCACTGTCCTGATTTTTACTGATTGAAGTGAATTTTTCAGCTACAGTAAAATTATTATTATAACAAATGTTTATTATTTTATGTTTAGTGGCCAACAGCAGGGAGGCTACCTGGTAGAAGCAAGTTTTTCCATTGAAGAAAGCAAGTTGCACAGAGGTATCTGGATTACATATTGGTATGGTGTAAAGCAACGAATCAAAGAGTTATCAGGATCTGCCACAAGATATGTTGAAATTCCACTGGACTCCAACATTAAAGGTAAGGCACACAAACTTCAGCATGTCAGCACTCCGTTGTAGGTTTGTGTCTTTTCACATGAACTGATCCAGTACCTCTCTGTGTTGCATCTAGAGTTGCATCTTTATGAAGGCTTCATTAGTCGTGACGAAGGTGGTTCTGCGATGCAAAATCTTTTGCACATTTTCAACTTTAGGACTCCAAAAGGTGTAGAGATTTCAGACGCCTGGCAGGCGTCAGCGATAACTCTGCTGAACAGAATCTTCCAGAAATGGTCTCCGTCTGAGAAAGAGAGCACCAAAAGCTTGTGTGACAACTTGGGGCATTACATGAAGAGTCTTTGTAATGCACACACAACAATTGAATACCTAGACCACTCACGTCCTCCCATGGTCAAGGTTGGTGCAATAAGAAAAGTAGATTTCAAAACATTATATTACCCTCAGTATTCCTTCAGTAACCAAATCTTTTTATTTACAGGTATTGGAGCTGATTTCAGAGAATTTGATTCACATCTTAAAAGGAGAGCTGAAGGAGAAATTCCCTGCAGGCAGCTGCAGAGACACCGATCCTCTTCTTCTGGGCTTGTCTGTTTTCATGGTTACCAGAAATTGTAAGATCAACCTTGGAATAAGAGGCTGGGAAGATCTTTGTTACCTGGTGTCCTCAGAGGCCGCAATGGACAAGAAAAGCCTGGAGGGCTCACTCAGTCATTTCCAAAATCTACCATAGTAAGTTTAGCAAAAGCTTCACTGTTTCATGCTACATGTATGTAGAATGTAGATGTAGGTTAAAAGTCCCACATTCCCAAACACAATACAGAGGTGATGAACTGGGTTTCCTCACTGGTAACTATAGCCCTGTTTAGTAATAGAAGCAGAATTGTTCAGAATAATAACAGGAGTATTTGTCCGAGGTACTGACCTTTTCATAAACCGCATCTTTATATCACTCTCTTTCTCCCCTTCAGCACTGTGTTGGCTCTGATGAATCACTGTGCGCAGCAGATGGTATCTGAGCTCGTCTTGCTCATTCCTCTGCTCTTCAAACTCAGACAGCCAGAAGCTGATGCAAAGAAAGTGGGTCCAAGTGTTGAAGAAGAGAACTGGTCAGGACTAAAAGGTGCCCGCTTCTTCAGGTTCAGAGAGAATATTCAGTCCCACCCTGAAAAAAGAAGGTGAGTCAAAGCAACCATAACTTTCTTTTCCTGAAATGGGGATCTCTTTTATGTTGAAATACACTAAAATATTTTTTTTTACAGGATAATTCTGTCTTTGATCAAGTCACGCTTACCTTTGGCTAAAGAGACGCCTCTGCTTCTGACTGGCTGGTTATCTCTGGTTGCGTTCGGGGATCTTTCTGAGTTCTCAGACCTGACAGGGATACCTGCAGAGTACCTGATCCAGAGTCTGATGTACAGGCTCCGAAAATGTGAAGAGCTGTGTGATAACAACAGAGCAGAGGAGATTGTAAAGGTAGAAACATCTACAAATGACAAACATTTAAAACTCAAAAGAACATTTTGAATCTTTATAAGGATCATTTTTAATCCTTTTTATTTGTTCTGCATGCAGCATATTCCTAAAACACTGGACTACATACTGCGGAAGGTGGACAAAGATAAGGACAGGTAATCACACCTGAAATATACTTAAAAATCCCACTGATTCACTTTGTGCACACTTTAATGTTTGCTTTGTGTCCACAGAATGATTGAATCTGGACATATGAAGCAAGCCTTCATGAGCAGTGTCATTTTGGCAAAGAATACATGCTCAATTGTGCGACTCGTGCAGTGTTACGACGCTGCAGTCCTGTCCTACCAGCTAGTGCTGAAAATGGCAGAGATTGTTGATGCTGCAATCAGAAAAGAGGTATAAATCTTCTCTGTCATTTGACTGTGGCATTATAGAATGGTAAGTTTAATTCACTGTATTGTTTTGTGCTTCTTAGTCCCCAGATGAGTTTGACGCATCAAAGCAGAAGTTATTGAGTTCGCTATATGACGTGCAGAAGCGAATCAGCGCGTGGAGAGATGGATTGCTGCTAAAACCGATTCTGACAGCATCAAAAGTCAGCTATCCAAAAGAAATTGAGGTAAATAACAGACAAAATGCAGCTTAATACAGTATGTTAGTGTAGCGCAGATTCTCATCTTTTAGTTTAAATGAGACGATTGATAATACTCTCAGATATGACAGTGGTATCAATCCTCTCAATAATACAAATTACCTTTGTTTGTGATAATAAATACTGCATGTTGCAGATGTGGGACGCGCTGCTTAAGGTTGAATGCTCTATTGAAGAAGTTTCCTCTCAGTGGCAACTGAGCCTGAAAAAAGACCTGAAGAAGAGGATATCCAAGGTAGGTGATATTTTTCTTACTTTTGTATGACATCTGATCTTCTGAAGTTCTCCTGCATGCATCATTTTTACAGCAAAGTGATCTGCTGGTTTGTGTTTTTCTTTGCAGGCAGGTGAGGAGGACAGAGTTCTGGTCTGCTGCCTTGAGGCATCCTCCGCAGCCATAAAGAAAAGCCACGAGGATGTACAGACCTGTTTCAACGAGCTGTGTCAGTCTGCAATCAAGAAAATCTGTGAGGTACATTACATATTATTAATCATTGGATTATAATTGGCTCATAGTGCATCCTTAATCACAAGAGGAAGATGAAAGAGAGGAAATCCATTTTCCTAAAGCTATAATGTGCAACTTTTGCCTTGAGATGACCTTACTGGTGAAAATCTAAGTATATTTATTGAATTTCAAGTTTTCCATTTCACAAGAAAGGAAAGAAAAATATACTTTATTACTTATATTACTTATAATACTCTGATGTCCATCTTTTATCACAAAAAACACATGCTCCTTCTAACTCCAGAACTTGCCTGAATATCAACACATTTTGAGTTTTCTTCAGCATCAAACTAATCCAATGACAGCTGTCTATGCTAATAGCTAATTTGGCAGAGTTTTGGTAAAGAAATGTAGTCTAAAAAAAGAAGTTGTCTCAATTTTGTCTCTGGGACTTGTGGAAAAACCCCTCATCTAATCTTTTGACTTTACTTGATTCATGCACCATTAATTCACACAGTTCATGGGGCACTTTGACAGCATGTATCTCCTTTCATGAAATTCCCTTTTCCAAATGTTCTTAAGCTGCATTCCTGTAAGAATTAAACCCCAGTATTTGACAGAGTGAGTGATCACACCTCATATGTTCATATCTTTAGAGGAAGAAGGAGGGGGACCTCATGCGGACTCTCACCTCTAAAGAGAAAGATCTCCCTGTTTCTGTCGTGTCTGCTGTTGTTGTTGAGTCAGCAGCACGATTCGGTGACAACTCTGTAGACCAGCTGCTTGATCCACAATCTGCCATCAACCACCTACTGTCTCACGGTACTTTGTTTTGTACTTTTGTTTTTATTTCTCAGTTACTTTAAGTAATTTATTCAGCGCTTTTGTGTGCAATGGTCTAAATGTCATTGTTTTGGCCCAGGGGAGTGGAAGTCAATCCAGGCGGACGACACTGCCTCGGAGGTTGTCCACAGATGTGTGACTGCTCTGAAGTCTCTGGTGGTGTCTCTGCTTCAAGGAGACGTGCCTCTAGGACACCTGCAGACCTGCCTGAAACACAAAGAGCAGTTTAAGAAACTTTATCAACAGTGTACGTACCTTCACAAGCATTAACGTCACAAACAGCCTTCTGTGATAAACACTTAACATGATTTTATCTGTGTAATGTTTTCCACAGACAAGAAAAACAACAAATCTGAGTCCATTCCTGTGAGTGCAGAGGCTGTTCTGGACCAGAGAGGGAAGGATTTGAAATCTTTCCAGCAGAGGAAACAGCAAATGGACACACTGTTCAAGATGATAGCAAAGGTTACAGAAAGCATCACAGGTGACTATAACTAGAACTTGAATAATGTAAAATTGGGGAAAACTTTAGAAAAGAGTTTGGTTTGGTATTTGTGGCTTTAAACATTGTTTTCTTTGTCCTTCATTTGAATAGTTCCTGAGATGTCGACGCTCGAGCAGCAGCACAGTGCAGACCTGCAGACTGTGGGCCTGAACAAACTGGTGCTTGTTCAGTCCTTTGATAAAGATGGGAAGTTGACGAAGACGGGTCCTTCACAGGTCCTCTGGAATAACACCAGCATGAATGTCTTGAAAATGGCCAGCCAGATGGACAAGCTGCATAACAGCAACCTGATTCTGTCCTCCTGGGTCAAGAGAGCTGAAGATTTGGCAACCTTGTCAACTCCTGTCACAGTAACCCTAAAACAGATCTGCGACAACATCTGGACTCCACTGCTGGCAGATTTTCTTCAGCTTGGTGTCAGCATTGAAAATGCAGATATCACTTTCACGCAGCTCGATGAGGTTGTATCGAAGTCGGGCGACCAGGGAGATGGGAATCTGATGAAGAGAGAGCTGAGTCTGATGTCTGAGATGTTTAGTGAGATTTCAGGGATCAAACCTCAGCAGAACTGGGTAGAGCAGAGACTTGCTCAGATCCAGGAGTATCGACAGCTCCATGAGGCAGCAGCTGCAGCCAGTGCCATGCTTAAAATCGCTGAAAAGATGAAGCTTCATGGGAACTTCACACAAATTAACACTCTCAGCCAACTGGTAAGTTGATCTGACATTTAATTAAATGTATTTACAATGAAATTCAGTTGTATTTATTAGTGGATGAGCTGAGAGAAATCATAACTCTTCTATTCTGACATAAGACGGGACACATATTAGTAAGTATTAGTAAGGTGAAACTTGGCATTTGATGGTAAACACGGGACAAACAAGAATCACACAAACGATCCACACACTGTACTAGTAGCTTGCTAGCTCCTCATCAGGCAAAGTCACTGGCAGATCAAAATGTTGCTCAGTTAAAATTGCTAGGAGTTACACGTACAGTGTTTGGATTTTGTGTGTGTGATTCTTGCCTCTAAGAATTACTATATGTGAGAGGGAAGTAATGGAGGTGAATTACTTTATTATGGTGCTGACCAACTGGGGTTTTTGTAAGTGTATGTGACTAACAGGATATGTTTGAGTGTATGGAGGTGTGTGTGGAAGAGTACCCAAGAAAAAAAGATTGATTTTTTAAATCTATCCAGCAGGTTTTTCTTAATTCTTGTATTATATGCATGACTATTTAACAGGAAGAAGACACATTTAAGCAGAGGAACTTGGGGTCCCTCACTGACGACCTGTTACGTGCCAAACAGGAGCTCTCCACAGTCACCAAACAGAACACTGCCTGTCTGGAAGTTTTTCTGGAGAGCCAACATCTCGTCTACTGGGTCAGAAAGAACCTTAAAAGTAAGTGACTTACATGAAAAACACAATTAGCTTTAATCAGCTGCTTTTTTCTTTAAAGTCTTTCAAAAAATCGCCTGCCCACTAACTTTGTTTTTTCCTCTGAACAGATATGAGTGATGTGAAGGTTTATGTTGACTTGGCTTCTATATCTGCTGGAGAGAACGACACAGAGATTGACCAGGTCGCCTGTTTTCATGACGCAGTGATGGGCTATGCCCCACTGCTCTACTCCCTCTCCCCTCGAGCTGGCTTTGAGGAGTTCATGAATTGTGCTAAGCAGGTGTGGGAGACCCAAAATAGAGACGAGAAACTACCGGACAAACTGGTATTTACTTCCGTCTTATTTATAGCCAATATATCAATCCTTGTTTCTGTGGCAAAGTGACACTAATGCTGCTGGTTTTGCTTTCCAGAGAGAGTCTAATCGATTGCTGAACTGGCTGCAAGGACTGAAGGAGACCCACGGTTCTGTGGAGCAATCCTCTCTCTCCCTGGCTTCATCCATTAATGCTCATGGAGTTTATCACATTGGATGGTCTGATGAAAAGACAGAGAAGGTACAAGGGCAATATTCCATTTAACAATATGCCAAAGATAATAAAAACATACCAAAATTTTAAGATGTTTTTTAGAGACGTTCATTTGTTTGCAGAGATGTCTACAAAACATGATAAAGGTGACAGTGAGACGGGGCAAAGAGGAGAAAAGCTACAGACTAGAAGAGCTGCTGGAGCTGCAGAACAAACTCATGCTCATGTCGTCCAAAGGGGAGCACGGCAGAGAACAAGTCAACAGGTTCACAGAGGTCAGTGTTTTTTTATAAAAGACTGTTATGAATTTAAAGCTATGGTGTGTAACTTTATGCAAGTGGAAGTTTTTTTGTAATAATTGTCACACTACAACAAAAATAACAGGGCATACAGAAAGTTATGAAATCAGCACAGCGGTGTAGGTTTACTATAACTTTAATGAGATTGTCATTGTTGTGATTGAACAGGACAGAATCCAATGTACCTGTTTAGACGTGTAAAAAGACACATATGAGATCAAGTTACAGTAGTTTAAAGTATTGGCAGATATTTTCTTACATTGTCACCAAACAATTACCTGTTTAGACACACAGTAGATACCAAACAACAATTGACATTAACTTTTCTTTTAGCTCTGGGTTGGTCTACTTCTGATATATGTAGTCATGTTGTTTTGGTTTTCTTTCTAGATTAACTGTTTAAATCTCTACACTCTTGTCTTCATGCACTGTAGGTTTTTGAAGGAGTTCAGAGACTTGGCACTATCCTTCTTCAGATGCAAATATCTGGCAACATACTCTTCAGGAAATGGCATGCTCAGGTCCAGTGTCGCCCAAAACAGCAGCCATGTATCAGAGTCATCTTCTTATCCCTGATGAGTCAAGAGATGGAGTACAGCGGTGAGGTGACCGAGCAGCTGCAAAAGCTTGCTCACTCCATGGAGGACTGTCAGAAAGAGTGGCGCTCCTTTATCAGTGAGATGCGCTCCAAATTCAACTTGCTGAACCACTACACCTCTGAGCAGATGGTGTACCTGTGTCATTGGATACACAAAGTGTGTCAACAGTCTCAGACCTCAGTTCCTCCACAGTTATGGCATTTACTGTTTCCCATAAAGCCCCAGTGCACTCTAGCTGATATCAGAGCAGCTTACAATAATACAGCAAGTATAACGTCAATGGACGATGAATTGGAAGATGCTCAGAGTGTAGGGAGCCACAATGTGGAGAGTCTTGAGAGTCTCTGGAGACGATTCAAGGAGGACATGTCACAGTACCTCACTGAGTACTTGGACATCTCAACTCTGGCCCATTTCCTCTCATGCCTCGCAGACATGAACCAGCAACATATGATAAGGAACCTTCCATCAGTTCTGCAGGAGGGAAGACCCAATCTTGTGCTTTGTCCCAGTGCAGAAGTGTTTACCACCACCCTGTCGTACTACATGCAGAGTCCAGAGCAGCCTCTGCCATCTGCTGATGAGGTTCTAGTCTGCAGAGAGGAAACATCAGAAGAGGAGGTGGAGATCTTCCTCCGTCGAGCTCTAGGCCAAGGCTCCAGATGCCAGAAGATATATTCCCTCGTCAATCCAGGGCTGCTGGGATATGATGTCAGTGAAGCCTTGTGGGGGCACTTCGAGCTTCTTCAGAGAAGTGCCAACCCACGTTATCGTTTGGTAATAGTCAGTTCAGTTGTGCACCAGCACAGATACGTGCCTTCTTCCTTCAGCAATTACAAAGTACAGGCTGGTGTGACTGTAACAGCAGAGATTGCCAGGAAATATCTAAACCACCACTTTGCACAAAACCTGCTCCCACAAAACCCTACACCGGTCTCGCCACATGGGCTTTCAGTGTGGATGGTTTCATCTGTACGCCCTGCAGTGGGTAAGGCTATTTGCTGTGCTACTATTCAAATATTCATAAAATAGAGACAAGATACAATCAAGATCATTAATACAATAATTTATACCATCTTTCTTTTTTCTGTAAATAGGGAAGTCTCTTTATGTAGATCGACTGTTTGAGAAGTTCCAGCAGAGATCTCACAGTGCAAAACACATAAGGATTACACTGATTGAGCCAAGTGTTGATATAGACGCTTTGATTAAGACTCTAACAGACAGACTGGCATCCTTGAGAGAGCAGGACCCTGTTCTCTTGCACATTGACACCGCTGGAGTAAGTACACATGCATTTATTTCTAGCTTTATCTGTTGGTTGTACTTCAGAGTGTCTCATTTTTCCCTTCTCTAACTTGTTAGGTTCGTTCAGGTCTGGAGGAACTGCTTTTCCATTTGTTAATTCTGGGCTGTGTGAGCGACAGTCACGGCTTTCTGTGGAGAAGAAATCTAGCTCATTTGATCACAGTTGAGGTCCAGAGAACAGGCACATCCCCTCAAAACCAGCCGAAGCAGGTAGCAATGTCTTTTTCACATCATAGTCAGCATTGGTCAGAAATATATTTTTTTAACTGCTGTATTGTTGTATGTATTGTAGCAGCTTGTATCTAGCAGCATATAGTCATATTCTAAATCACCCATCACTATTAGCATGTAAAAATAAGTGGAAAAAATCTGACAAATCTGCATTGCCCATTAGTGACCATGCATTAGAAAAGCCAAACCAAATCACAATTACAAACATGCATTCCTTGAAAAGGCTGAAAAATGCCCTAAGACTATGTACACACTTATACCCACTCAAGGTCTCCTACATTTTTATATTAAATGGATTAAATGTCTCTTAATTTGCTATATTTGTTCTAAAACATTACATATTTTATCAACTTTAATCCTAAATCCTAAAAGGATTAAATGTAGTTGTTTTGCTGATGAAGTTACTTATTTTTTTAAATATTCCACCTTAATCAGAATATGAAAGGGTTAGGGAGCTTTTAAGTTTTGAAATTAAGGAGTTTTGTTCCTTGTGAATGTAAAGTCGATTTGCAAAAATTGCCCCAGACTAAAATACATCTAATTAATGCTTTGCATTTGTGTGTTCGATTTGCTCACACAGACAAAGCTCGGACTTCTTGACATACTGCCTACCATCCAATGTAAACCACCAAGAGAAGTTCTAGCCAGTCCACGGGTGTTGAAACAACACATTGATCCACTCATTGATGAGCAGGAGTTTTGCAGTGAGGGGATTCAAAGACCCTATCAGTACTTAAAGCTCTACAAGAACCACCAGAATCTGGATCATTTTAAGTATCAGGAGGAACACATTGGGAATCACTTTGATTGTCTCAGACACTTTCTGGAATACTGTGGAATGGAAGATCCATCTTGGGCCGAGCTGAAGAACTTCTCCTGGTTCCTCAATGTGCAACTGAAAGACTGTGAGAACTCAGTTTTTTGTGATCCAGAAGTTCTGGCTGACCAGCTGCCCGGCTTCAAGACTTTCATTGTGAAGTTCATGATTCTGATGGCAAAAGATTTTGCGTCACCATCTCTCAACACATCAGATGAAAGTCCCATGCTGCACATTGATAACAATCTGGAGGATGACCTTCTTAACCGTCTGACAATTCGTAAGCACTGGGAAAATGAGTCTCATCCATACATCTTCTTCAATGCGGATAGATTCTCAATGTCTTTCCTTGGCTTTAACGTGATGAAACATGGGAACACACTCAATGCAGTAGATCCTCACAGTCCCTCACAAATCCTGATAGCAAATGTGATGTCAGAAGAACTTTTTCAAGGTTTGCGTAGGAACGCGATCTCTCTCAGAGAGGACTTTGATCAGTTGGCCCGGCAAGATAAAATCAGAAAGATTTCCTGTGTTGTTGGTGCAAAGAAAATTGATTTTGATCCAGACCCAACATATGAGCTGACTGCTGACAATGTGATGAAGATGTTGGCCATACACATGAGATTCCGGTGTGGAATTCCAGTTGTCATCATGGGAGAGACCGGCTGTGGAAAAACACGATTGGTCCGTTTCCTTTGTGCTCTGCAGAGGGATCAAAGAACAATCGAGAACATGGTACTTGTCAAGGTTCATGGTGGAACTACAGCAGAGATGATCTACAGAAAGGTGAGGGAGGCAGAGATGCTTGCTGAGAGTAATCGTGCACTGCACGAAGTAGACACCATTTTGTTCTTTGACGAGGCCAACACCACAGAGGCCATTTTTGCCATCAAAGAAATCATGTGTGACCGATCAGTGAAAGGGTCCCCTCTGAAGACAGACAGCGGCTTGAAAATAATAGCTGCTTGCAATCCTTACAGGAAGCATTCACCTGAGATGGTTGAACGTTTGGAACGTGCAGGATTAGGCTACAGAGTGAAGGCAAATGAAACAACAGACCGCCTTGGCAAAGTACCTCTGAGACAGCTGGTGTACAGAGTTCATCCTCTACCTCCAAGCATGGCTTCCTTGGTGTGGGACTTTGGTCAGCTGAGTGATTCAACTGAACTTTCCTACATCAAACAGATTGTTCAGAAAAATGTTGACATCCATAATTTGCCAGTGGTCTGCAAGAATATAATTTCCAATGTTCTGGCAGCCTCTCAGAGGTACATGCGGGCTCGAGAAGATGAGTGCAGTTTTGTTAGTCTCAGAGACGTGGAGAGATCTATGAAAGTGCTAGTTTGGTTTTACCAGCATAGCAAGGTCCTTTTCAAAAACCGCTCTCATCTTGATGAGGTTGAGAAAACACTGAAGTGCTTGATTCTTGCAGTCGGAGTCTGCTACTACCCGTCTCTGGTGGCCAAAGAGGAGTACCTCTCTGGAATTTGCCGGTTCTTTCCAGACCCATTCCGCTCTTCAGCGGCATTGCAGGAAGAAATTTCTTCATGTCAAGACTTCTTCCTTAAGAACGTACAGACAAGGGAGACCATTGCAAAAAATGTTGCCCTTAAAGAGAACGTGTTTCTCATGGTGGTGTGCATTGAGCTCAGGATCCCACTCTTTCTGGTTGGCAAGCCAGGTAGCTCCAAGTCCCTTGCTAAAACAGTGGTTGCTGATGCCATGCAGGGCCAGAACTCCCACTGTGAACTATTCAAGGAGCTCAAGCAAGTCCATATGGTCTCCTTCCAGTGCAGTCCTCACTCAAGTCCCGAGGGCATCATAGGAACCTTCAGGAACTGTGCCCGATTTCAGAAGGACAAAAACATGGATGAGTATGTATCAGTGGTGGTGCTTGATGAGATAGGACTAGCAGAAGATTCTCCCCAGATGCCTCTGAAGACTCTGCATCCTCTCTTGGAGGATGGTTGCATTGACAATGACAAGCCAGACCCACACATGAAGGTTGGTTTTGTTGGCATCTCCAACTGGGCTCTTGACCCAGCGAAGATGAACAGAGGAATATTTGTGTCCAGATGGGATCCCAGTGAGAATGAACTTGTGGAAACTGCCAAGGGAATTTGTGCATCCTCCAACCCAATTCTCCTGAAGATCATACACCTCTTCCCATCTTTGGCAAAGGCCTTCTTGGCTATCTGTGACAAGACCTCAAATAATCAGTTCTTTGGTCTAAGGGATTATTACAGCTTAGTCAAAATGATTTTTGCCATAGTGAAATCCTCACAGCAAGAGCCGGATGGTGGGCAGTTGGTAGAGGCAATCTTGCGTAACTTCAGTGGACAACCAGAGGATTTTGACCCCGTCACATTTTTCCAAGAAGTTATCCAAAACCTTTTGGAAATTCCCAGACCAAGCACCTTACAAATGGTGAAGAAGAATCTTGATCATGATGCCAAACAGGAGAACCGTTACCTCCTTTTGCTGACCACCAACAATGCAGCTCTTCATATCCTTCAGCAACAAATCTTTGCCAAAGGAGACTATCAACCCCCAGAAATTATCTTTGGCTCGGGATTCCCAAAGGACCAGGAATATGCCCAAATCTGCCGTAATGTGAACCGGGTGAAAACATGCATGGAGACTGGGCGTACTGTCATCCTCCTCAACATGCAGAATCTTTATGAAAGCCTCTACGATGCCTTGAACCAGTACTATGTTTACCTCAGTAAGCAGCAATATGTTGATCTTGGTCTTGGCTCCCACAGAGTCAAATGTCGTGTCCATACAAACTTCAGACTGGTGGTAGTGGAGGACCAGAAAAAGGTCTATGAGCACTTTCCAGTGCCCCTCATCAACAGGCTTGAAAAACACAGGGTGGATCGAAGCACAGATCTGGAACCATGGCAACACAGGATTCTCCACAAACTGAGGGAGTGGGTGAAGGAATTCTTGGGTGAGGCTTCAGAGGATTTCAGGGAGTCTGATATTTTCATTGGCTTCCATGGTGACGCCTGTGCAAGTGCTCTCTTGCAAGCTCTAGAAAGAGAAAGCATGCAAGAAGTCGAAGACAGTGCTGTAGAACAGGATCAACTGGATGAAAAAGATGAACCACAGGGAACACTTGAGTCAAGTTTTAACATACATGAAGAGGTAACTGTCAAGGAGGATGACCAGCAGGGTGATGCAATGGATGTAGAGATAGCTGGAAAAGAGCAAGAAATTGTGCCAATGGAAAAGGCAGATGATGAATCCACAGAGTCACGTGATGATGAGAATAAAGTGGTGTCTGAGAGCGAAGAAAAGATGGAGACAGAAACTGATGTTGGATCAACTGAGGAAAATGAGGAAAAACAAGTCTTAGAATTAGCCAAAGTTCTCTTGTTGAACTGTGCCACCCCTGACGCTGTGCTGAGGCTTAAATACTCAGATTTAGAAAACCAAGAAAGGCGGAAACTCCAAACATTCTACTTTGAGCAACAACATCACCACTCGCTCCGAGATTTCCTAGAAGATTACCAACACAAGCATCAGGACTCCAGCAGGTTTCTAGAGGTGTGCCACAAACCACAGCTGAAGCTTAAATTTTCATAATTCCTTTATTATCATCAGAAATTGTTGACTTTATTATACACTTTGTGGTTTTACACAGATCACTACATTCTCCAGCTTGTTGACCAAATCAGATGTCAGAGTAGTAGCTCATACTCTAGGACTTCACACCGACAAGATCCTCCTGCTCTCACTACACCAGTTTGACACTGAGGTCTCCTTCTGCAGCAAGATACGGTAAACTAATCATACAAGTAATAACAGCACAGTTTTAATATCATTTATTGTCTTTTAATCTTTCTCTTACTGCCTCTTTTGTGTCAGGGGCTTCCTTCAAGATGCTGGACACTCTCTTCACCTTCTGATAATCCAGATGGACCTTGAGGAACCCCAGTGCAATGACGAGCTCATAGCATCAGCAAAGTAGGGCTCAATGTCGAGGTCCTCCTTAACTGTGACTACATAAATGTGACTACAGCTGTTTCAGATATATTTGTAATTCCATCTGCCTCTAGGTACTGCACCATGAATTACCTGATGTCACGAGAAGAACAGACATGTTGGGTGATCTTCATTGTGAAGGTTTCCAGGATCCCTAGTCAATCGCAGTACATTGGTTTCCAAGGAGGTTAGTGTTCATTGGAATATACTCAACATTGTAATGCGTCTGTTCACTGTCTTATACAAATAGATTAAATCCATGTTTGTTCTTTCACATGAAAGGAGTTTGGAACTCAGTGCACATTGATGACCTGAGGGATTCAGATGACATGAGCCTGAACTTGTTGGTTTTCCGTGGAACTCTCATTAGCAGCCTACTCAAGCCTGCACTGTCAGGTAGTAACTGTGCATTTTCTGAGCATTAACAAGTGTGTTAGACAGGAATGAAAGTGGTTTAATATGATTTGTACATAAAATAAAGACTATTTCTTGATTTTCAACAGAAAACCACACAGAGACAGAAGGGGAAAGAGAAGACTCTGAAGACGACAGAAATTTGACGGTAAATAAACATGTTCTTTCCAAATTTCCGTTTCTTAAAATATTTGATTAAAAAAAATACTTAAACTCTATACTTACATTTGCATATAGGCAGGAAAAGCCCACCTCTGCAGCCTATCTTTAGTGAGATCATGCATCCAAAAAGCAGTGGGTTTGCTGCGGGACCCCGACAACATGATGTCACGAAGCATGCAGCGGATGCAAATCCTTCTGACTCTTCTGGGAACTGATCAAAAGCACTTAGGAGGTGAATATCGTCATCTTATATTGATTGATCTGTCTCTGATGCTTGCTGCAAGTGAAGCTAATTCCTTCTGTGTTGTTGCATCTTTATTAGTTTCTGATGGAACTTTAAACTTTGTTAAAGGTCACTTTCAGAGGGTATTGTTGAGTAGACTGGCAGAGGCCTCGGCACAGAATGAAAAGATGAAGGACTCTCCCAAGGAGTGGATGAGCAAAGAAGCCAAGAAACGCCAGGCTCTACAAGAGGGGGGAACTCTGAGGTAAGATCTCCTTTGGATGTAATGAGTAAACTTTTAAATTCATAGTTGAGAATGTTTTAAATTGAATAGTCTGTTTGTTTGTTTTTTGTTATTTGGCAAGATATCTGAAAAATTGTTTGACAGCTTTTATTGAAATCTAAACGTCTGAATACAGCTATGGCATTTTTGAACTTTTTACTCTTTCATGAACTATTGTACCTCACTGAATAAAGAAAATGTGGTGCATGTATCTCATAATTGTCTATCACTATGTGTATTTTGATGCCGATCAGGACCAAGATGTAGTTTTCAAAACTCTGAAGGTTTTCCTGAATTGTACATCCTTTATGCAAGTTTCCTATCTTGTGTTTTCTTTGTCTGGCAGACACACCCTGTGGCGCTTTCTTCAGTCCACTGTGACTCCGATCTTGGCCAGCATGTTGGAAGTTATGGACAGGTACGCCAATCTGGACCAGCTCTCTGATGACAGGCTCAGCGAGGGCCGGGTTAAGCTGTGGTTGGACATCTTCGCAGATTCACAGATTTTAGACCTAGCACCTCACCAAAACACAAGGTAGTGTCTCTTACTTCTTTTGTATATTGTATAACTCACCAAGTGAACATAATTAAAAGGTTGCATCATTTTCTTCTCATAATATCTAGTGTGGCAGATCAGGAAGTGCCTGTGCAGCACTTCTTCATGTTGGACGGTGAACAACAACCAAGTGCTGCTCCATTCAGCTGGCACATCAAAATGCACCTTGAAAACCTGTGGGAAGAATCTGAATTTATGCCAGGTTTGTCTTCAATCTTCGATCTCTGTTCATTTTATTATATTAATTAAAACCAACCATTTAAACATGATTTAAGTGATAGACCTTGAAGCATACATGGTTACTTAATTTTTTCTGGCTCTTTGAACTTTTCCTCAGTAACAAAAGATGGAAGCACAGAGAGGATTCTTCAGTTTGTGAGCACCTTCAACAACAGCAGGCTGGCCATCCACTTCCAGAGCCTCTCAGACACAGAGCGATTGGAGTATGGCCACCACTATCTCCAAGACTTTCTGCTGCTTTCTTTGAAGATCAAATCAAAGGATGAACTAAGGGTAAAGACATTATAAATTACATATTGGTAGGTTAAAAGGAATTTGCAAACAGCTAAATAGTCTTTTGACTTTTGACTCATCTGTCACATGCAGGTTCTCACCAGGGCCATGCTGGGCTGCGTGTCTGAGCTTCAGAGGTCCATGGGAGCAGACCCTGAGCTCTCTCCTGCTTGGATAATGGCTTCTGCCAAACATTTTGAGCTCAGACTGGACACACTCTGCCACATATTTCTGCTGCAGCCCGAGCTGGCTGATGATGTCTTTCGACAGGGACCAAAGACAGAGACTCTGGAAATGGTAAGAATAACTTACTGTGCCTTCATTTTATACATCAAAATGTCTCAATGACAATTGCATTTATTAAGTGGTTTGGATTTATTGGTACAAAAGGCAGAGACACTACAGTATGACCAAGTGTGTTTACTTCATGATAGGATATGTTCAAGTCATTTCAGTGTTACTGTAATTACGATTTTCGAAATATTTTTCACAATAACTTCAAACTTTGAAGTTCAAAGTTGTCGATTACAACTTAAAAATTGGGATCTTCCTGAAGTTTCCACATGTTCGACTTAACACTTAATAATACAGAAATGCAATTGGAAAACCAAGAAAACATGGGCGCCTAATGTCAGCCTGAGTCTGTCGTTCAATGTAATTGAACCCAATTTTAATAGATATAGTTTTTTTTGTCAATGTAGAGTATTTTAAACATTTTGCGATGAAAAAAAAAAGAAATATATTATATTTTTGGCAGATGGACGACATTTCAGCTCTGGGTATCTGTGTCGAGCAGACCAAACTTCTGACTGTGACTTCTCTGCATGAGTGTGAGTCATTTGTGAGCAGAGTGGAGTTCCTGCAGCCGTGTCTGGACAGAGCGTTTGGTCAGAAATACAGTGCTCTGTGCAGTGCTGGCTGTCTGCAACATCTGGACTCCATCAGGTGACTCTACCAAGATATACTGTTAGAAAAAAACAGATTTTTTTCTTTTTTTAGGTTTATTTACAACCTCTTTTTCACTTTCAGGTCACTGTGGCATGGGATGCTGGTTGTTGCATCTTTCATCCAGCACATCATTTTAAAAGTTAAAGAGGATGACTCTAAAATGAAAGAGCTGGCTTTAACACACTGCAATCTTCACCTGAACGTAAGTATAATGGATTTAGACTCTTTTCAACTTGATATGACTGCTATATAGGTCCTTGACCTATATAGCTTATTTAGCTGACGTGGTAAACTTCTCAGATCTTGACACGTCTTGTCTCATGATCAACTAAGCTACCAGATAACAGCCTAAACAATACTACTATTTATATTATATTACATGTGCTGTGTAAGAAAAACAGTTATAAACTCCTTAACGATGGACAACAGGTGAAAAACAAAACATGTTTATCAGATACCTTTTCTCTCATTTTCTAACAGCTGATGCAGGAGTCGCCTGATGTGAGGAGCGTGGACACATTGCGGCAGCTGATCCGCATCCTGAACTCTTACCACGATGAGTGTATCAGCAGAGATCTCAGGTTAGATTCTGCTTTGAATATTTATAAGACTTTTTACCATTTTATGCAAACATCTGCGTTCAATGCAATAAACTGAAAAATGTGCATCATAATGAATTCAAATGTCTCTTGAATGACTCATCAGAAAGTTGTCATGTCACCATACTGTAAATGTTTTAGGCAATGGATTTACAGATCATTTATATATAGATATAGTAATAATGAACAAAATGATCAAATAAAAATGACTTTAAGCACTTTAAAATTACATGTGTACACATTTTATCTAATCTCATAGTTAATTAACTCATCTCCCTGATGATATTTTTCTCTCTGAAGGTTTGGCATGTCCTGCCCAGTTTGCCTGTCGGAGCTCACAGAGCCGTCCGTCCTCCCCTGCAAGCACATCCTCTGTCTGCCATGTCTCCAGCGCTGTATTCAGTCACAGAGACATAGTTGTCCCACATGCAGGACACAGCTGCCACCAAACTTTAAGCCGGCTGTTTCTCCAACCATCAAGTGAGTAAAAAAAAAGAAGATTTTTCGTAAATATAGAAATGCAATGAGACTTTTTGTGTAAGTACTGATAAAATGTGCTGTTTCCCTCTATAGTAAAACTTTGCGTTTCACATTTTAGGGCAGCACTTCAGCAGCAAGCGGAGGTCAGGAGCTGCTGTAACTCCTTCTTCCTGGAGGTGGTGTCCAGGTTCTGTCTGTCAGAGGGGCAACGTCCAGGAGAGGGAGTGGTGGAGCTGCTCTTCTCCCTACTCGTCTCTGCTAATGGTCAGTGAGACAGAGAGTGTTCAGTTATTAATAATCAGATCGTATATGATGCTTTGATCATGAGTTGTTCACCAGCTGATTCTCTTGAATGATGCAGGAGATGTGTACAGGACCAGACAGCTGTCTCCTTTCCTGCAGTGTGTGGACAACAGTCCGGTGGTTCGCTCTGTGCTGCCAAAACTCCTGCTGCAGTACAGGTGAGGGAATGATCTGATGACCACAGGTGGAGGAAGTGCTCAAACCCCTTACTCAAGTAAAAGATAGAAACATACTCCTCAAGTAAAAGTCCTAGTTGAAGTATATGAAGTCAAAGTACTAAGGATATAAAATGGTGCAGGTGGAAAATATAACATTTCTATTTAAAAGACATTGAAAGACCACTTCCTAATGTGCTTGATTGGTCTCAATGGCCACTTGACTTTTATACACTGTATAAAAGTGTGAATCTTCCCTTTAAAATAAAACAAGCAACGCTGCTTCTCTGAGATCCTAATAAATGGACAAGTTGAGGATTCAAGATTTCAGTATTCCAAAAACATATTTTATGGTTCTTATCTGATGTTTTAAATATTAAGTCTGAATCTTCAAAGTAAGCAACAACTACAGATTTTCTAGAAACTGCGTGTTAGTTAACCACAGTGTGTATCTGTCAGTTTTGACCAGGCAAAGGCTCACATTCAGATCTACCTGAAGAACCTGAAGGAGAACCTTCTACAGATAGAAGACCACACTGAACTCTACCTGCTGTTTGTCAACTGTTTCCAGGTAAAAATGCACCAGCTTCACATTTCTTTGTACTTTCTGTTGTGACATTATTATCTTTAAATTGTTCATCTGTATCTGAACCAGTCTTTACCAGAGATCAGAACTAGACAATCTTATCCATTATTTATTGTAGTCCTCATTTTGGCTATTTATTCCAAACAAACTGATGTTATTGCTGCCAGAAATAAAAGCATCTCCACATGTTTAATACATCTTTCTCAGGACTCTCTGATGTCCTCTGATGCGAGAGAAGTGGAGCAGAACAGAGAAGAGCAGCGGCAGGCAGAAATGCGATTCCTGAGCAGGATGGCCAGGAAACAGACTCCAGACAGGCAAGCAGACCCGGCAGAGTTCCTGCTCAGCACAGCCAGGCTGAGGATCTGTCTGACCACGGCTGCACGGCTGTTGAAGAACGCGGCTGAAGGTGTGTAATGCTGAACTAAAAAATGCCCATGCCCAGCATTTTGCTGTCTTTTTGCTCTGAAGTCATATTTTGATTTCATTTGCATCATTTCCTGCTAGTATAAAACAATGTAGTGTAGAGCTGCAATGATTAACCCTCCTGTTGTCCTTTTGACTGTTCCTTCCTTCCTCCTTCCCTCCTTCCCTCCTTCTTTCCCTCTTTCCTTCCTTCTTTCCTTCCTTCCTTCCTTCCTTCCTTCCTTCCTTCCTTCCTTCCTTCCTTCTTTCCTTCCTTGTCTCTTTCTTTCCTCCCCATTATCTTCCTTCTTTCCTTCCTTCCTCCCTCCTCCCTTCCTCCCTTCCTCCCTCATTTCTTTCCTTCCTTCCTTTCTCCCTCCTTTCCTTCCTTCTTTCTTCCTCCCTTCCTTCCTCCCTCCCTCCTTTCCTTCCTTCTTTCCTTTCCTCCCTCCTTTCCTTCCTCCTTTCCTTTCTTCCTCCCTCCCTTCCTTCCTTTCCTTCCTTCTTCCTCCCTTCCTTCCTTGACTCGAGGACAACAGGAGGGTTAATCGATTGGTTGATCCATAGAAAACTATTTTTGGGATTGTTTGTTGTCTCTGCAGGAAAGGCTGGCAGACTTG
This sequence comes from Scomber japonicus, assembly GCF_027409825.1. Taxonomy (NCBI): domain Eukaryota; kingdom Metazoa; phylum Chordata; class Actinopteri; order Scombriformes; family Scombridae; genus Scomber; species Scomber japonicus. The sequence goes on along the minus strand of NC_070597.1, from coordinate 6,566,550 downwards.
GGGAGGTGGAAGCTAATCAGTACCTGCAGGAGGTGAAAGCGGTGTGTGAATATTGTGGTGATGACTGGATTCGGGTTTACCTGCTGCGAGCCCTCGACAGAGTCTCCGGTATGGACTGCATACTGTCCCTGATGAACATCCCCACCTGGAGATGGGTCTTTCCACCAGACCTCTTTCGACTTCAGGTAGAGATTTGTTGAAATATTTGACACTGTCTTGTTGTGACAGGAATGTTTTCTCTTTGTCATCGTTAGACTTTATTGACTTTACCCCATTTGCACCTGGTATTATCATGTGATCTGTTTCTGGATATATTATCTGGATAATGTCATGTCTTTACATTTACACCTGGTATGGACTCTCCATGGTTCCTTTTTGTCTCTAAAAGAGGATGACTCCAACCAAGATGGACCAGTTCCTCTGCTGTGGGGCGTCTTACCGAGCTCTGAGAGACGCCATGGTCCAATTTCTGTTGGACAGAAAGAACAACCTCTTGACAGAAGTAAAGGTCAGAGACTCTAGAGCTAAATATTTTTAAGTTGATTTAGTTTACATCAATGAATCAATGAATGAGTATGTGAGTATGTTAGGGTTAAAGTTACATTTAGGGGTTGCATTTGTTTCTTTACATCTTCACAATGTTAGCTAGAACTGCAACGATTAGTCAGTCAATCAATCAATAGCCAACTATTTTGACAATCAATTATTCATTTTTGACTAATCTTCTAGAAAAAAAATGATTCCAGCTTCTCAGATGTCAAAGTTGTCTGGTTTGGATAGTCCTCTGTCCTCATTTTTGGTTGCATCTTGGACTTTGGGAAACAGTGATCAACATTTTCCACTTTTTATAGATCAAACGACTAGACAAGAAAGTGATTGGTAGATTAATCCATAATGAAACTAATCATTAGTTGCTGCCATTATGTTTACAGTTAAAGGGAAATAAAAAGTGGTTGTTGAGGTAACAGCTATAAAACAAGAAATGTTGATTCCATTTTCCCAAACCTCATCAGATTAGTTTGTAAAATTAAACTTCTCAGTGTCAGTCTCTTATATTTTCTCTGTATTGCTCTTGTTTGTCTCCATTGTTTTATATTTCCTCTGTAGAAGCTGAGCGGTTCTCAGATCAGCCTCCTGGCTCTGGCCGTGTTCAGACAGATCACCTGCCGCTACAAATCACCTGATACCAACATCCATCCGACAGCACAGGTACGAGCACTATACTTGATGTCTAATGTAAAGAGATTTACTTTCTGATGTTGACATGTGACTCTACATGAACTTACAGGAAAGAACAAGACTGGAAGAGTTCCTGAAAAACGTCAAATCAAAGGAGTTCAGGGATTTCTGCACGTCACTTCTTTCAAATCATATCGGCGGGCCACGATCAAGCCTCTGCATCAACCCGAATCTGTCAGGCCAGAGACAAACCCTCCTGGAGCTACTGGTCCATCTCAACTCAGTGCTCCTCAGTGGAAATACTCTACTGCTTCCTCTCCACCACATAGCTTTCCAGCCTCAAAATGTTACAGTAAGACTTGTTGTGTCATACCTTTTGCTTTTCTTTCATGACTCTAAAGATTTGGCTGGCAGATTTTCAAAAGTACACAATCCATATTCTTTAGTTCAGGCTCTCATAATCTCAGGTACAATATCATTGGAGGCCATCTTTTTAGAAAACTCCAATTGGGCTGTCATGTACTCCATTGTTCTTTTCTTAATCTCTCCCCCAACTTTATGGAAGTGCAAAACTAAATAACTGCAGTACCCCTTTAAGCCTCATTGTTTATGTTTCTACCACATTTTTTTGTCCCAGTGCACTCAAAAGACATTGACCACCTCAGTTTACAGTAATCACGACCATTTTGCTACAAGCACAGTTCAGGAAATCGAGTAGACAGTGAAGACAGATCAGCTGAGACATGTTTCAGCTATTTAAAACTATAATCTTTTTTTTTAGATTCATTTTTTTAAAGTGATATAATCTACTCAGACTTTATATAACTATATTTTCCATTAATTAACTCAGCTTACTTTTTCTTTTTTATCCAAGAACTACTTCCTGCCAACCATGCCAGAAGATCACACAAATGAAGCCAGACAGTGGCTGACTAAAGAGGATAGACTGCAAGCATACTGTAAGTAGCTAATATGCTAAGGTTATTTTTCATAAGGTTTCATAAGTTTTATCATCCATGAGTAGGAAATCAACATATATGAACTGTGTGTCTTTTAAATCATTTGCAGATTGTGCTAAAGGACATCTGTGCTTTGTTGGAGGGGTATGAGCTTTTTTATTTTTATTCAAGCATTCCTCGACAGCAAACATTGAGAATAGTCAATTAATTATATGCTTCTGTATTTATAGTGTGGTAAACCAGTGGTCAGATCAAGATGTCCAGACTGTGGAAGTCCAATTGGTGGAGAAAAGTACAACCCAGTTCAGGGGTTTACTCGGCACAGAGGACAGAGGTATTGACAAGTTCAATCAACCAACTGTGTGACACAATTTTCTCAGTCACTAATGTGTGTTTAATCTAATCCGTGTCCTTCCATGTGTTTCAGAGATGAAATCTGGACAGGGCACATATTAGGAGAGGCCCGTCAGAGGTCTGATGCCCCTGAAAGACAGATGACATACGTTCAGTCCTGCGTCCTGCGGCTGCTCACACACCTGGCCATGCTTCAAGGCGCTGCTGGGAATGACAGAGTGAGACATCAAATGAATCTGAACCACAGAAAGCGTTTACATATAAACAGTATTGTAAAGATGAGACTGTGTAATAAAACTCCTGTGTTTATTGTTTGTTGAAGGGAGTCAGTGACATGATCCACCCCAGGCCCTCTTTAGATGTTTTCAGCTTTCTATGGAAACACCTCGAGAAGGACATGGATGTGTTGGGGAAGGCTCTGGACCAGAATATGGACAACACAGCAGTTACAGTTCATCTGATTCTCAACACCTGCACAGAATTCAATACAGGTGAGATTCAAGTTTTATTGTTCATCTAAACAAAACTGTGACTTACAGTTTACACTTACTATAACTCTGCTTACTATTAACAAAGTTTCCCGAGGTGCCAGACCTGATTTGTCCACCATAGAAGGACGGAAGCAGTGGGAGAAGCTCGTCTGTGATTCTACCATCAATCCAATAATTAAAGTAAAGGATGCAATACATTTAAAAGGAGTCAACTGATTGTATAAAAGCCTGTATGTGATGTCACTAATAGTCATGTTTTAAAAACAGGCACCCAGACGCATTTTGGCTGAAGGTCAGGAAGCAATTGCTGCTGATGATGGAGTTGCTGGAAGCCCCCTGATGACTGTCATCTCCGGGGATCCCACCGCCATGCTGTCCCTCCGCTCTGACAGCCCGACACATCGCTCCTCCTTCTGGACTCTTCCCCAAACGATGACAGTGGAGCGCTTCTCTCAGTTGGTGGGAGAAGCACAGGGATGGAGCTCTTTGTCACTGCTGGACTTGTTTCTTAATAAGGTACCCATCCTCATCAATAGCATGTAAAAACCTTTTTCTGACAAAGAAAGCACAGTAGAGGATAATCGGACTGATGTGCACCAGATTTGACAGGTTTTAAATCCTGATCTGACAAATAGTGAGGACTGTCAGTCCAAACAGATTATCTGATGGTGTCAGAAGAGGATTACAGATTCATCTTAGAGGGTTGAACAGCTACTGAAAGCCCAGTTTAGAGTGAGAGCAGAGAGCAAGTGCAGCGATCAGTTAATGCCAACCCTCATTAAGTCTGTACAGCCTTTGTAATAGGTTGTTTTATAACAGAAAATGTTTAGAAACTTTAAATCTGCATCCAGATCTAATACTGGTAGGCTGATGAACTTTAATGCTGTTTCAGGATTACAATAACAGAGTCAGACTCATTTCACCACTGAATTATGGACATTTAAATGCATCATGTTACTGTAGCGCCACCTATAACTGAAGTGCTATCACAGTTCACAGCATTGCTAGTTGATCTGTAGACAAAACAAGGTAATTATAATATTTTAATTTAATTTGTCCTTGCCCCAAGGCCTAATATTACACCAGATGTCACTGGAGTTTAATGGTGTTTGAGATAACATGTGAAACAAGTCAAAGACAGAACACTGGGAACACTAGTTAGGCAGAAATGTCAAATCAAATTTAATTTATTATAGAGTATGATGAAGAATATCAGCCAAAGTGCTTAACAGAGAAAAGATATGTTAAAATGTTAAATTTATGGTCAATTTTGTGCTAAAATACACTAAGCTTCCTCATAACACATCGTTGTGATTAACCATAATGAATGACAATATGGTCAATCACAGTTGTAATAATACAAAATATGTCTTAAAATATGTCTTGTTAGAAGTTAAAAGTGCTGAATTAACACTTCAAATATTCGTATATCTTCTTATAACTTCATTATGGTGTATTAGAAACTATTTATTATGTTCATAGCTTATATACTTAAAATAGGCAGACTTGAAATAAAATGTTGCCTGAAGATTTTGTGTTTATACTGTTTTATGTGTTTGTCTCAGATTCACTGTTTGAGGCAGTTACATCACCTGCCAGAGCTAGCGGCGTTACAGTCGGACCTGCTCAGGGTCTTTCCTCCGACGTCAGACTCCACGCCTCCAACTATCGCACAGATGTTACAGCAGATACCAGCAGGTACATCAACATGCTAAAAACCTACTTTAGCAATCACACACACACACACACGCACGCACGCACACACACACACACACACACACACACACACACACACACACACACACACACACACACACACACACACAGAACCCTTTATGTAAACTCTCTGGTGATCTTTGTTAGGCTATCAGAAGAAGCTGCTGGAGGAGAGAGTGAAGAATTTCATCAAGGTGTGGAACTGCCTCAGAGCAGAGGTGGCAAACAAATGTAAGTAAACTGTCTCCATTAATATTTAACTTAAATGTGTGTATGTTCAGTATTAGTTTCCATTCAAAACAGGTAATACAAGACGAGATAGAAACATAATACAGTGGATGGATTCACACGAACAGACAAGACATGCATTGAGGACATAAAGCTGTCACTGCTTGTTGCTAATGTGTTTTTTAATAGAGGGATCATTTCACATTATTTCACCTTAATGAATATGTCTCAACAAATTATTGCCGAATGAATGAAGCCCCAACTTGCCTCTGATTTTAATCCTTCACTAAATAACTTCCTCTTGCCTGCTCCCCTACCTGTCTGTGTGTCTGTGTATGTAATTATAGCAACAGATTTGGGTAAGAAAGAGGTAACAACCGAGAGCTCGGGGGAGTTTCTGACACCGAGCCGACACGGACCGGGGTCGTGTCTCCGAGATCTGGTTGACTTCCTGACGGAGACTCACAACAGCGTGGTGAGAGAGGCCAGGAAAGTGAGCCGCCAGGAGGACAGGTCAGTCAATTTAATGAGACCGTTGTGCCCTCTATTTTTCCTTCTCTTTCTTTTACTCTTCTATCTTCTCCTTAGATCCTTCTATTTAATACCACTTGTAAAAATATGAGAACATTTAATAATATTGTATCCGTAGTTATATGAAAAAAATATTATTACAAGATATCTGCAGGTCTTAACCCTCCTGTTGTCCTCAAGTCAAGGAAGGAAGGGAGGGAAGAAGGAAGGATGGAAGGGAGGGTGGTAGGATGGAACAGAGGAAGAAGGAAGGAAAAGAGGGAGGAAGGAAGGGAGGGAGGGAGGGAGGGAGGAAGGAAGGAAAGAAGGACAGAGGAAAGAAGAAAGGGAGGAAGGTAGGGGGGAAGAAAGAAAGAGAAGGAGGGAAGGAAAGAAGGAGGGAGGAACGAAAGGAGGAAGGAAGGGAGGAAAGGAAAGAAGGAAGGGAGGAAGGAAAGGAGGGATGAAGGAAGGAAGGGAGGAAAGGAAAGAAGGAAGGAAGGTAGGAGGAGGGAGGAAGGAAGGAAAGAAGGACAGAGGAAAGAAGAAAGAGGAAGGTAGGGGGGAAGAAAGAAAGATAAGGAGGGAAGGAAAGAAGGAGGGAGGAAGGAAGGACAGACAGAAGGAACGAAGGAAGGAAGGGAGGGAGGGAGGGAGGGAGGGAGGAAGGGAGGAAAGAAGGAGCAGTTAAAACAGACGGGGTCAATTTGACCTGGGAGGACGACAGAAAGGTTAAAAAGCTTCAGTTTCCTCAAAAAAGCTTTTAGAAGTTATTACAAGTCAAATTTAATTTATGAGTCTTAAATATGCTGAAGGAATAAATGTTTGTGTATCAGATTGCAAGCGGCTGGGAGACATTACTCACCTAAATTTAAAGTGAGATTGTTTTTGACAGTCGGTTGAACTGCACACAGCTGTTTTTTATAGACTGTGTTTCAGTCAGCACAACAAGTCACTTCTGCCAGCTACAGCAGCGAGTAAGTTCATCTACTCATGAGGGGAAAATGATGATTTTAGCAAAAACATGTCAGTGAATTAATCATTTTTTTAGTGGGTTAGTAAATACATCAATTTTACACTTCTTATCCAGGCAGAAAAGATTTAATGATAATAAAAAAGCAGTATGATTGTGAAGCAAATATTAAATTAAATTGAATATGTGGTATTTAAAAATCAACACAACCTCATCCACACACTTTATTAGCCACACAAATACATGCAATCACATTCTCCAGGTAGGTAACTTTGTGATGTTGACTCTACTTTTGCTTCCAATCGTTGAGACAGAAGTTAAAATGATTGTCACCTACCTTGATAAGATCCTGTCTCATACTGTTATAAACCCCTAAGTAGTGTTTTAGCATCTGGTAAACCTTCAAGCTGATGGATGTTTTACTTAAACTCAGCTTCCTGCTTCATATTTCATGTCCTCACATGTAGCTGTAGCAGCACAACTACACATGAGACTCGACTACAGCAGCAGTATCCTCTTCAGCAGACTCTCAAAGCTTCTCCATAAGCTCCAATAGGTCCTAAACTCTGCTGCCAGCCTCCTCACTCCCTCTGTCTGACTCTCATAAACACATCACCCCCCATTCTGTGCAACCTTCGCTGGCTCCCTATCCTCCAATGCATCTGATTCAAAATCCTCCTCATCCCTTGCAAGGCTCAACACAGCATGGTTTCCTCCTCCCACACTGGCCTTTTCCATCACCACCACGGCCCTGTAGGAAACCTATTCACAGCCGATTCTAACCTCCTTTCCTTTTCCAAAAGGGCCAAACACAGACGCTAGGGTGACACAGCCTTCGAACCTCTGTAATGCTTTTCCACAGTCTTCCTCTCTTTCCTCCCTTCCTTCTTTCCTTCCTCCATCCCCCTTTCTTCCTTCTTCTGTCCTTCCTTCCTTCCTCCCTCCCTCCTTCTTTCCTTCCCTCCTTCCTTCCCCCTTTCCTTCTCTCCTTCCTCCCTTCCTTCTTCCTCCTTCTCTCTTTCTTTCCTCCCCATTACCTTCCTTCTTTCCTCTGTCCTTCTTTCCTTCCTTCCTCTTTTCCTTTCTCCCTCCCTCCTTTCTTCTTTCCTCCAGCCCTCCTACCTTCCTTTTCTTTCCTTTCCTTTCCTTTCCTTTCCTTTCCTCCCTTCCTTCCTTTCTCCCTTCTTTCCTTCCTTCTTCCTTCCTTCCTTCCTTCCTCCCTCCTTTCCTTCCTTCTTCCTCCCTTCCTTCCTTGACTCAAGGACAACAGGAGGGTTAAAAGAGTCTTTTAAAACTATTTTACTGCATTTATTTCCTACTTCTAACACTGTTCTTGTTCTGTATAACATCTTTTGCCAATTCATTTGTCCATGTAAACCATCTTTAAGTGCTTTTATAAGCCCCATATAAATAGACTGTATCATTATTATTATTATTAACACATTCATACCATCATTGCCCCTTGGATTTATTTCATGCAGTGCTGTTTTCTGTCTGAAAATAGCCCTAAACCTACTTTTAACACGGCCGATCTTGGACGTTCTCCTGTTTTATTTCCCCAGTGAGTACAATGTTCCTTTGGAGAGGATATCAGAAACCCAGCTGATTCAGTGCCACCCAGAAAGAGAGCTGCTACCTCTGGTTTTAGCCCACTGCCACTACACCCTGAAGAAAGGCGGGGAGACCGACAGAAGCTACGACCTGCCAGGAATCCAAACCCAGCTGGTCCGACGATTCATGGCTGGAAAACCAATTATCCAAGCGGTAAAGATCTAAACTAGTCACACCACTGTATCCAAGCACCAGATAATATCAAACAAACTGCTAATCAGCACTTTAATCCACTTGTATCAAAACTAGGACACCTCGAGGTTCTTGAACAGACATCTTCAGGATTTCTCTGTGATCCTAAGTGAGGTCAGAGGAAAGATTGATCAGGTAAGACCCTTTCAGTTACTTATGATCTTTACGGTACCCACCACGCTTCATCTGGAACTGACTAATGCAAGCTGAAGAATGTTCACAGTAGTTTCCCCCTGTAGGATTTTTGAGAGGCCACTTTGTTAGAGGTCAAATTCCTTCCTGCACGCTCCTCTCGTTGGCCTTTTGACAGCGTCTCTGTCCTGTGTGTCGTACTGTAGGAACCGCTGAAGGGTTCGGTGAGCAGCGCCATGAGAACTGTGCTGCGCTCATACACGGATGTTTGTGATGCTGTGCACGTGGTGGAGATTGGCCTACGTTTCCTCGGCAAGACGGGCGGGGATCCTCACGGTCAACTCTTGCCCTACCTCACTGATTCTCTACAGATGCGGGAACAGATTTCTAGCACTGTAGCCAAGGTACAAACCTCTAAACCCACAGCTATTTCCCTTACAACATAGTCATGCAAAGAATGTGATTATGTTGATCTCTATTTGTGAGCAATGTACTGTTACACCATATTTTTCTCCTTCACAAAATTCCCCAGTAAAGACTTCTTAATGTTCACTTTGGAAACACTTAAAACTTGCCTGTTTCATTTTCATTTTAGGGTCTTACTGGGTGCAAACTAGAACACAGCATATCCACCTGGCAGCTCCTAACTTGTTGGAAATCTGAGCTTATGCTGGACAGAAAGCAAGTAAGTATTAGTAAAATCATAAGATTTTACAGGATGTGAATTATAACACTGTATTTCCTTATTTTTCATTATTCTGGGGTCAAAACAACTATAGTGTTCCCTTTGAAGGCATTAAAGAAACTCCACCCATGGTGACCACATCATTTTTTTTATTTGTGCCATTATTCACTCGTGACCCCTGCTCGCTGCCACACTGACCCCAAACACCACAGTGAGCTACATTTCTGGGCTGTAATCCGTTGAAAGTGTGCTGTGTGACACGGCAGGCGCCCAGAGTTTGACCCCAATAAAAACTTAATTTAACTCACTTACTGCACTTTCTGCCACAAATGCCACTATATTTTAACTATTTGAATCACAATCAAAAAAACCTGAGCTATAAGAGTAGTGATCCAGTGGTTTATACAGACTTTTTTTTAAGTATACAATTCATGATCATGTTTCAGGACCCGTTTCGGCGACTGCCCCCAAAGTTCCAGCAGAAGCTGTCAGAGGAAGGAAAGAAGGGGCTGAAGGTTTTCCTCCGTGCCACAGATGTTGACGCTTTCTGTTTGGAGCTGCATGAAATTCTGCTGCTGAAGACGAGCGCCACCATGCCAGACGACGGTTACCAACCTCACTGGGAGTAAGCACAAACCATCTGTATTCTCCCCTATAGTGACAAATATTTGACCATTTGTGAGTTTCTGTGGGAGGTAACGCACCAAATGGTAAATAATCTCCCAAAACAGTTTTGCCCTAAGGGTGTTTTCCGAAATAAGCATTTTTTTTTTGTAAGTTTATGAATGAAAGAAGTGTGTCTATTGTTACTTCAAAGTTTACCACACTTGTCTGAAGGAATCCATTGATTCTAGACAGCCTTAATCACAGAAAAGTGTGGAGGTCTCACCCAGAGCCGCCCCCCTGGGATTTGGAGTCCTTTGACTTCCAGGACCAGAGCGTGACCCCTCCAGGCAGCCATCTGTCAAGGGAAAGCAGCTTAAGTTGTATCCCCCTCAGCCACAGGTCACTTCTATTGAAGCAGCAGCTGGGCAGAGAAGTGAATAGAAATGCTTGAGGAGAAGACAATGGGTGCAGAGCTAACAGTTGTTTTCTTCATGCCTCCCCTTCCTGCTGTGTCTAGTATCAGGTCCACCTTGGAGATCCATTTGGAGCAGAAGGATCTTCCACCTCTGCTGGAGCTGGAGACGTTACCGGAGGAGATCCTAGTGGCACACGGGGCTGATGTGTGGAGGACAGCTGTGGAGTTCAAAAGAAGATAGATGATTTCTGCAGAGAGCTGATTTATAGCTGATATTTTTTCTTTTATGCAACTTATTTGTGTTATTATTGATGTTTGTTTTCGGATATCTGGATTACAATTGACTGTCTATAATGAATCATTCCATGTCATAGGGCATATTCTGATTAAATGTGCCTTCCTCTGATGTAAATATTGTAAATGTTCAAATTATGACTTGAATTTTAATATTGTTTAACTAATAGATAATCACAGGCTTGTGAAATAAATAAAGCTGAAGCTTATTTTATACAATCAGAAATTAATGTCAGGGATCAATAAATAAATAAATGAATAAATACATATGAATGGACTGGAATGTTTTTTACCATGTTTTTCCAAAGCTCTGGTTTAAAAAAAAAATATGGTTATATTTGCAGTTCAAATCAATTTTGAGTCAAGTATCTAATATTGAGTTTTAAGAAAGATTAAGGTCGTACCAAAATGTCTGACTAAAGGTACAGTCCCAAAAAACATGAGTAGTTTCATCATCATTTAACCAATATTTTACAATAACTGAACTGGATAACACCTGTGCAATATTTGTGCAATAACCATGTATTTTCTGGTCTATATCAATATACAGTTTATTTCAAACAAATGCAGAAGCAGGTTTACTAATTGAGCCCCTCTGGATCATTTCCCTTATACACTTATTAATAGTTTTTATCCTCAACAAAGGATCAGATTCCCCCTGTGTAATCCTTGTGGTGAAGTTTGATGGATAATATCTCTGTCTCAACAAGACAACAGTAGAGTATCAAAGACAGTCGAGCAACCATCATTTAATAGGTGTGATGAAAACACAGGTCTCAATTTTTACAATTATTTTTTATTTCTATTAATTAATTTAAGAAATAACTGATAGATGAAACTGTTTCTTTGACTGTATCAGCAAGTGTAATTCCCCCATTAGTAAGTGAGGAGCAATATAAATAGAGCAATTTATATGAGCCTAATAAGGCAAAAATTACTTAAGTATGAAAGTGTTTCCTCTGTGTTGCCCTTCCAGATTGCAGCTGTAATAGTAATTTTTTAAAGTTACTATTACAGCTGACGTAAACTACGAAAGTGAAAACTACCATTTTCCTCAGGGCCAAAGGTTTTGGCTGCAGGGCCAGATTTGGTCCACTGGTGTACAGGATTGTGATATTCTGATAAGAATTCCTTAAACATAAACATCTGATCCTTTTCGGTAAACAACTGACAGATACACTTTACCACAGTCACAGTTGTTCAATAAACAAAAGACACAGATTATATCAGTATAAAATGACTCACTGCTTTTATTACTCTAAGGTCGTGTTACACACATTTTGTCCTTCAGTGTCTCAAATCAGTGATACATGTAGTCATCAGTAATATAGTCAATAAAGTAAAAATATACATATGCTTGAATGCATGTGTGGATATTTATCTGTGGCCACAAATCACCAAATCCACAGGTCCTCACCAATATACAGCATCACTCTCCTCCAAAGAAGAAGAACAAAAAACACATCTTATAAACGTTTTAAATATTTTAAATATTGAATCAAAATTGAACCAGAAATGTGTTAAATCTATTAATATCTTTGAAGGTGATTATTTAAAGTATGTTGAAATGGCTATTAACAGAATATTTAAGATAAGATTGTATTTGTCATTCAGATTATACACTATACACTGCACATCCAAATGAAATCTTGTAGCAATGGCTCAAAAAATAGTGCCGAAAAAAGTGCTGATATTAAAAACAATAAAACTAGAGAAATAACAAAAAAAAACTAATTTTGATTCAATCCAACACTATATTGCACATGCATAAGTATATTTTCACAGCAGTACTCTATAAACTTGCAGTTATGTTGATGATGTATGGTGACTGATTTAACCTCATGTTGATATAGGCTACTCTTTACTTTTTAATGTAAAGAGTTTTCATTTTCCAACACTGATGATGATGATGATGATGATGATGATGATGACGACGATGATGATAAGAAGAAGAAGCTTTATTGTCATTGCACAGCGAGATACAATGAGATTTCGTTTGGCAGCAATCATTGGAGCAGCTACAATCAGTATAAATATAAATATAAATATAAATATAAATAAATATGTATGAAACCATGAACAACATGAAAACAACGTATCTAAAAATATGTATAAAAATCAGGTAACAACAACAACAAAAAACAAGATCAAAGTTAAAGTGCAGGTAAAAAATACTGTGCGTGGTAATTATTGCAGTATATTCATGGTTCCTGCAGCAGTCTCTTCACCGCCATGGGAAAGAAGCTGTGTTTGAGTCTGTTTGTACGGGTTCGCATGATGATGATGATGATGATGTTGATAATGATGATGATGATGGTGGAAAAATGTAATTTTCTCATCCCTCTGCCCTCTCTCTTCTGCAAAGTCAACCAAACTGTGGTTGTTTTTTTGCTGAGGCACGCCTCCTGGATTCTGCACGTTAGACAGACACCTCAGCTCAGCCAATCAGATGCGCGCATACGGAGACAGCTTTAAACTCTCCTCCAATCAGGTACGTAGGGGGGCGGGGCCTCTGCCTCCGTGTTGTTGCCACAGTGAAGATGTTACGCGTTATTTGGATCCCTGTGTTATTCGTCCGGAGTCACTTTCACTGAGCACACGGAGCGCTGTTTGGTGTCCTGTCTTGTTTTTTGGGGGAGGAGGATTAAAACACAACCTTGGATACTTCTAGGAGTTTCTCAACAATGTTACCATCCAGCTTTTAAAGTGAGTATTTAAAGCTAACTCCGTTGCTAAGCAGCTAAATGGACTTGGGGGTGTTTGATGCTATAGCTAGAAATGCTCCATTTTACAAGATTTCTACCTTACAAACAACCAAATATCTCCCTTTAAAGCCAGCTTATATCACGACTAAGCTATATAAACGTTGTCTTCGTGTGACTGCTGAAAAAATATGATGAATAAATGAGTGTAAATATGCATTATCGTGTCATATCCTAATGACGTTGCGTTGCAGAAACGTGCAGATGTGCATCAAATTTGGTGCAACTTTTACTTTTATGTAGTTTTTATTAACATCTGAGCTTTTCTATAAGTAGCTCACAAGTATAATCATGTTGTGCACTAATAGCTTGAACGACAGCTGTGCATTTCTTTCATGCTTAATCATCATATTTATTATTATAGCTGTCATTCTTTTGTTTTTTATTGGGGGGAGGAGGGGGGTGTTAGGGTTAGGGTTAGGGTCATGAAATTCCTGGAAAAGTTATGAAATTAGAAACACTGTTTTCCAGGCCTGGGAATGGTTTGGAAAAGTTTTGAATTAGGGATGGACCAATCTGATATCAAAGATAACAAGACAGGCTGCATAAACCAGGACCCCCCCCCCCCCCCACACACACACACACACACACACACACACACACACACACTTTAACCCTGTCAAAAATCAGTAGATTAATTTAATATGAATATACAACTTCTATACTTTAAGCTTTTTAATATCTTCTCATTTGTGATATGGGGCCAAACACTTGCTCTGTAATGTAATTGCAAAATGCACTCATGACATGGGGTAAAATATTATGTAATAGTTTTGAAAATTCACTGGTAAAAATGCATGGGAACCCTGGGGGGATGTTTTTGTCATAAGAAGAAGATAACTTAACTGAGCAATGTAATTACACCTGTCACAGTTTTTTTTTAAAGGAGAGCTAAGTCTTAAAACAACAGCCAGAAGCTCATATGAAGACTGAAACCTGTTTTTTTCTTTCTGTAATTATTTCTCATGTTCATACTGACCATTTAAAGATCCATTCATAATGCATGTACAATCCACAGATCAAATCAAGTAGATATCATTCAGTGTTACAGTGTTTTAAATCCCTCTTTTGTTACTATTCTTCCACCACAGCTCAACAGGGAAACACAAAGACTGTAAATGTGTCAGCTATCTACTTGATATGACTAACTCAAGACTGCTGAAGCCTTATATAAGCTTCACATCTACTTTTAAATGCATTTATTTCACCTATACAGAGCTGAAATGCATGAGCAGGAAGATAAAGATACACACACATAGAGATGAAATGATTTGTCACAGGTTTTTCCATCAACAGAACATTAATAAGCAACATTTTACAGATAAATGAATCATTTTTAGTCCCTTTATCTTGTCTCCAGGTTCAATTTGAAGCTTTTCTTGTTCTTTTATGATCTTGTGTGATATATAAGAGAATATATTTTGATTATGGACAGTATTTTCTGTCTTTTTTCTAGTGTCTACGTCCCTCTTTTTGTCACTATACTTCCACCACAGCTCAACAGGGAAACACAAAGAGAGAATTGGACTGTAAATGTGTCAGATATCCATATTGATATGACTAAATCAGACTGCTGAAGCGTCATATAAGCTTCACATCTACTTTTAAACAACTGTATGGACACACTGTGGATTATAGCCCCCCTATCACTTACATTAAAAGCACATTTTAGATCCTGGGAAACTGCAATGAAAAGAATATGCAGATATTTCTCTGATTTACGTTTGTAATTCTTTTCAAATGGTGCTGTACAGAAAAAAGGGATGAATATCTGGTGTGAATAATGGCTTGTTAAAAAAAGGGCTTTAACATGGAAATAGGGTAAAGCTGACCCTGGATAGAGATAGTCGAGGAATCACAGGTGAGACTGTAAGAAAAGTTGGAGAAATGGGCATTAACCCAAAGGAAGGGAGGCAACACTGTGGATTAAATGGAAATTGACAAAGACAGTGAAGAAAACAGCAAAGAAACAAACCAAAAAAGGATCTTTTAGTAGCCAGTATGAACAGCGAGGGGGAAGAAAAACTCTTTCAGTGTTAATATGAGCACCTGACTGTTGTTTACCAATTAACCAGCTTGGTTTTCATAGCTTATATAACAAATGTTTGGCTGTAAAAGCAGGCCTAACAACTCTTAAATACTGGTAGCTACTCATACATACTGCTCTCTTTCTCTTTCCCTTTCTCTCTCTCTCTCTCTCTCTCTCTCTCTCTCTCTCTCTCTCTCTCTCTCTCTCTCTCTCTCCTGGGTTGTCAGGACGTCTCAGCTGTTGTAAATATACTGTAGTTTGTGGCTTTTTGTTGTTGGTTACCCTGGAGACAAACAGTCAGGAGGGGGGGGGGGAAAGTGGCGGTTACTTCCTCCCTTGCTGTGGTTTGAACCCGCTGAATCCCAGGGGACGTAGCATGTGTGGTCTATTGTGCCTTTTTTAAATATATTTAAAGATCCCATCCAGACATGTGGTAAGATATATAAGTTATAGTCTGCCAGGAACAATAATAATACATAGTATATTGTTTTTGTTTTGTTTTTCTACAATAAAAATTCCAGTTAACTAAAATTACCACTTATCTTTACCGCAGTGAGATCAATTCTTCATGAAGCTTTCAGAGAGCTGAGAGTAGTTTATGTCTTTATTTTTTTAATTTGCCTAATTTTACTGAATCTCTGTTTTTTACTCTGTTTCATTTGCTGTTGTTTATTGTATTTTTTTCTGTAAAGCATTTTGAGCTACATGCCTTGTATGAAAGGTGCTTTATAAATACATTTTATTATTATTACTATTAATATTATAACTATATTAAATGTGATGAATGAAACAGATTTTTTTGAAGTATGAGTCAAAAACTCTCAAAAATAATAATGTATCAGCTGCACTCAGATGTTTTAAGGAGAAGTCATCACATTTCAGGCTTAAAGTAAGAAGGTTTAGGGTTAGTGTCTTTAGTGTCTCTGAGTGCTTTTACTGCTTTCAAATGTATGTTAGGGTTAAAAAATGATGACACCAGTACCAATCCAAGTAGCATTAAAGTGATACTGATAAAAACTGAGCACTTCATCTGATACCCATCATGTGAATAGATGCATTGAATTAATCCTCCACATCTAAATGATTCAATTTTTACACAAATATATTTTGAAAGTCTTCAAATGATTAATATTTATTAAAGACGAAGAACGCTTGTGTTGATCGGCTGTGAGCGAGTCCATACAAGTAGTTATATTTTCTAGCTCTGGGCGCAAAAAGGATCGATAGCAGGTATCGTTTGACGGGAGACGTTTCGATACTACATGGTATCGATTTAGTTTGGTCTATCTGTCAAACTCATTTTAGTTCAAGGACCACACACAGCCCAATATGATCTCAAGATGCCAGATGAGTAAACCCATTGCATCATAACCTATAAATAATATATATTATAACTTCACTGTTACTATAACTACTATAACTTACTTACTATAATAAACAATCTGTTTACAAAGCAGATGAACAGCCTGAGACGTCTTAAGACAAACAGATTATTTTGCACACAAGATGCTGATTGACAATATTTTTGCTCATTGTTTAATATATGGATCAGGGTGCAAAAACGAACACCTCTGAAGCGGACTCTTTTAGGGCGGTTCTGGCCTGCGGGCCTTATGTTTGACACCCCTGCCTTAAAGGTGTGGAGTACTGATACACAGCCTTAATAATAAGGCTATGTTTTTTCTACAAAAAAATAAGTCCAGTTAGTCATTAAAAGTTCATTCTGAGCGTTTGTGCTCTGGAGGCTTCATGTCTCCTCATCACACTGATGTAAATTGAACACTGGACCGAGATTAGCTCCCAAATTGGTTTGAAGATGCCACAAATTAAGTTCGCTAGTCTGCTGCTAAAAGATTTTCAGTGAGCACAGAGAAACTTTCCCCCTCCAGCACACGAGAAGAGTCTCCGAGTGTCTCAAACTCTGCTCGTACAACATTCAGCACAGTGAAGCAACACACTTTCATCTTCTTTTTTTCTATATTTCAGGCTGTCAAAGGATGCATACAACACGCAGCCCCTCATCCATCCCGACAGGTGTCTCCGGAGATGCCCTGGACCTCAGCTTGTCAGGCTCCCAGCTCTCTATGTCCAAAAGACCCAGCAGCGCGTCGCCTGGGAAGTACTTCTCTCGGTCGGTGTCTGTGTCGGTGGCAAGCGAGAGCAGGGGGAAACGCAACACCCTGGTGAGTAATGCAACAATTGTCTGGTGTGATTGTGTCAGCGCGTCCCCATGATATCCAGCTGTTACCCAACTCCTTAACAAACCTGTTGTCTCCACAGAGCGACGCCAGCTTCGGTAGCTCCCGCTCCATTAAGAACCTGAGGCGATCAAACAGCACCACGCAGGTTAACCAGCAGGCCAACATCAGCCTAAGGTAAGACACACACTTGGCACAGCACATAAGGTGCACATACACACAATTATTGTCTTGATCCTTGTCGCTTGGTCTGTGAAATGCCCAAAATTGAAAGAAAGGTGTTGATCCCTGCTTCCGAAAACCTGAGGTGACGTCCTCAATTGTCTTTTCTTCTAACCAAGACAAATATATTAAGTTTACAATCATCTTAGACTAAATAAACCAGAAAATATTCATATTTGAGAAGCTAGAATCTGAGAATTTCGACTCAAAACATTTAAACTATTCTCATAATCGCTGCAGCTCCTCACAATTTATACTTTAGCAAATGTACAAGCGTCTTTCAGCAGTATTTTAGTGGTTTTACCCGTCTGCTGTGTTTTAAAAGGGAATTTAATGCTAAAAAAGACTGTAAATGTGGCAGATATCCACTTGATATGACTAACTCAGACTGCTGAAGCCTCATATAAGCTTTGGTACACGAAATGCCCAAAATTGGAAGGAAAGTGTTGATCCAAAGCTTCCCAAAGCCTGAGATGATGTCCTCAAATGTCTCATTTTGTTCCAACTAACACAAACATGTTCAGTTTACAATCATGGAAGACTAAATAAACCAGAAAATATTCACATTTGAGAAGCTAGAATCTGAGAATTGTGACATTTCTGCTTAAAATAGGACTCAAAACCATTAAACTATTACCAGAATAAGTGTCTTTCATCAGTATTTCACTGCCTTCTCAAGTGTTACCCGTCTGCAGTGTTTTTATAACAGTATCCCTCTCTGTTGTGATATCTCTCTGCTTCAGACCTATTTTCTTCATTCCTAATCACTGACTTTGACGCACTAAACTGCATACAGTACAGTATGTGCTGATACATGCACTCAGTAAAGCTGCAGGCAAAACTCACTCCTCAGCTCTCAAGTTAGATTATCAAATGACCTTCTCGGTAATTTAACCTACATCCTACTGAAGTATGAAGGGCATGTTTTTGGAGATGACAGAAAAGAATGTGTGCGTTTATGACAGTCTCGAAGCAGCGTTTGTGTTACCAGGGAGAATCTCTGTGCCTCCGCCGGCGTACACAGAGTTTCGGCTCTTTAAACCAGAGCCCCTCTCTTCAGCGAGCAACAGCTGGCAGCCCTGGAGCTTCGGCGGCTCGGACAATGGAAATTGTGGCGCGCCAACTACTGCATGTTAAAGAGAGGAGGGAAGCCGGGCGGCTGGTGCTGGGGTCGTGGGGTGTAGGAAAATGCTTTTGTCCCCAGGTTAGAAGGGGGAGGGCTGCAACCTCGGGGGTCAGGTTACCCCCCCCCCCCCTCCAAACCAGGAGCCAGTGAAAGGAGAAGTGTGTGTGTGCATGCTCTGGTTCTATTGTCCGGCAGCTGCCACCACCACCACCCACCCCACCTCCCCTCACTGCCTCTGAGGATGCAGAGCAGAGGGGCTTTAAATTTAAAGACTTTCTAAAGACCCAACCCCCCCACCTCCCTCCTCACCCCACATCTATGCACACATCCTCCACCTCTCAGAGTCTTTAAAGGCAGTCATTGGGTCACTCTCCACCCCTTTCTCCACTCCTTCCTCCTCCTCACCATGCATCACCCTCCTCTAAAAAGCAAGAAGTGGAGGAATGTGCTGCCTGAATAGTGTTGTCAGATTGCTTTTCATTGAGCCAGCTGGCTTCGACCCCCTGCCTCCTCCCCACCGAAAACACACACACACACACACACACACACACACACACGCTCATTTATATACTTACACCAGACAGAAACACCCCTGCACAGCACAGACAGGCTGCAGCACAGATACCAGCACAGAGGCCAGGCCAGACATGGAGGTCAACCTACATCTGTGCCTCATGATGGAGGTGCCTGTGTATGTGTATGTCTGTGTGTGTGTGTGTGTGTGTGTGTGTGTGTGTGTGTGTGTGTGTGTGTGTGTGATGCTATTTGAAGGATGACTGACGGGCCATCGGGATCAACATATGCATGCGTGCATTTACATGGAATCCATAACGGAGTTCCCCCACACGGCAGACGGTCAGCTGCCACGGACTGAATTCCAGCGCTCTAGATGGGGTGGGGGGTTAGGGTTAGGGCTAGGATAAGAGGAGGAGAAGGGGATGAGACCCGTCCCATTCTCTGCAGCTGTCATTACAACATTTAATCACAAAAGCTGCCACTAAAATCTGTGACTCGAGGTCCCCGCTTTGTGTCGAGTTGTTTAATTGTGTGTCGTGCACCGTTAAGCCCCTATTGCGTAAAATTTGAGCCCAGAGTGTGCTTTTTTTTTTTTCCCCCTTCCACCTTCCATCAGCTTTTTAAGAGTTGGGTCACCCAAATTACAGAAATAAATATGATACAGTCTCACCTTCTTTCAGTGGCATTAATCCAGAGAGATAGTTTGGGTTTTATTCCACTTGTTTTCTGTCAGCACCAGTGATTATTTGGTTTAATGGTCAAATGTGTAGTACTTTGCTGTTCCACATGAAACAATGGTATTAATTTGTGGCTTGTGTGTGTGTTTAGCAGTCAGGACCAGAGCGAGGACTACTTGGCCCTCTTTGACAGCAGCTCCGATGGACGTAAGAAGCTGGCCAGCCTCAGCAAAGCCTCACCGGACAGAACTACGTGGAACATCCTGGTATTTACCATCAACCACAGACTTAACATTTGTTCATTTGTCATGGCTTTGGATTGTAGATGAGTCATTTATGAGCATTTTAAAAACTATGCAGAAGCTAAAAGGTGAATCTAGTATGGGAAATTAAAGACAGATTTACTTATGTCCAAAAGGGAAAAGTTTTAAGGATGTCACTTATTACTGCAGATCAGATTGTGAGTCTTTAAGCCGCCGTACTCAGAGTTCTCACACATTCCTGGAAAACCTGAAAAATGAGAGAACAAAGTAAAATGTCCTGGAAAATGATTTCTCCTCCCTCTCCTTCTCTCTGCCTTGTGAGACAATGCAAACAGTTTTGGAAGGGTTCTTATTGCTAATGTTGTTAGCATAAATCAGTGGGAAACATGACATTTAAATTAGCATCACAGCTACCAATCAGTCAAATATTCCTTATATAGCACCTTTAAAAACAAATCAAATGCAATTCAAAGTGTTTTACAGTTTGATTTGAAAAACTAAAACAATGTAGGAAATAAATTAAAAATGTGCAATAAAATATGTACAGATAAAATAATGCAAGATAAAGAACAAAAGATAAAAACTCAAAAAAAGAAAAAATAATAAAAAGAAAATAATGAAGTACGACAGAATACAATTTACTTGACTCTCATACTGTAGCATGTCCTGGAAAAATCCTGGAAAATGATTTCAAGACAAGAGTGTTTGAAAAGTGCTCCCAAAAATCAACTATTATCCTCAATATTGTTAAGTGTAAGTGTCTCTTTTGTTTAAGGATGATCAGCCCAGAGCTTTCCCTCTGCACTCCAGCTCTCGCAGCACCGGCAGCGTTGACTCACCCACCAGCATGAAGAAGAGAGAGCCTGGCATCGCTCTGGCTGCCACTTTCACTGCCAACAACAGGTGGGCAGCGTCACTCACACGTCCACATACAGTACACACACACACACACACACACAAACACAATAGTCCAGGTTGTCGCCGGCTCGGCTGACTACTCACTCTGCTGCATTCTGGATCTCGACATGCGTCTCTTGTTTCATACCTGCTGATCTGATACCGCCTTGAGGAATTCCACCCACACACTGAGACTCTTTCTTCCATGAAAACTGTCAAAAATCTGTGTGGGTTCAGTTGTGCAGAATGTGTGTCAAAGCCCATATCAGTTACTGTAATGCCTCGAGGGAGGGTGACGCGAAAATGTTTGGCGTTGGCTGATTTGACAGTCCGCACAGGTGCCAACATATGAGTTTTGGCTTGTTTATAGAAGCAGAACTGTTAGCTGGAAAGACTTATTGTGCTTTATGCTTTTTTTTCCCCCTAGGAGCAACAAGGGAGCTGTCGGCAACTCTGTTACTACTATCTTACACAACAACTACTCTGAGAAGCCGCTCACGCCGAAGAGCTCCAACCAGAAGCCATCTTTTAAGTATGTTCTGAAATTAAAATAAACGCTGGCCTGGTAAGGTTTCAGCGACTTTTGTTTGGTTTTCAATAGGGCTAAACCATAATTAGCTTTTAAGTGAAAACAGTTATTGTTAGCAAGGCAAGGCAAGGCATGGCAGCTTTATTTATATAGCGCATTTCATACACAGGAGCAACTCAGTGTGCTTTACATAAAAATAAAATATCAGAGGATTTAACAGTAAGAATTGAAAGCAAAAAAACATACAATGAAAAAAATAAATCCCAATTATAATAAAAAGGAAAAAAGTACAATTGAACAGTAAAACATACAATTAAAAAGAAAAAAGAACCCAATTATAATAAATAATAAATATAAATAAATAAGTCACAGTACAGAAAAAGAGAAGAAGAGAAAGAAAACAAAAAGCTAGACTAAAATAGAGCATGACATATTCCATTTTGTTTTTTCATTATTATATTAATTATTTATGTGATTTATGTTATTTATACACCTGTATTTTTGTATGATTATCATCCTGCTAAATGAATTGGGTGATTTATGTCACAAGGGGCCAAAATTTACATTCTGTAGGACAAACTGAATACTTGAATTTGAAATTTCCAATTGTCAAAGATGTCCACCAGATGTTCCAAAGTATTTGAGTTTTAAATACCATTTTTCTTTCAGTAACATCCTGAAGGCCACAGCAAATGACGAGGTATCACTGGAGAACGGCTCCGTCACAAAGTCCCAGAAGAACTTCTCTTCAGCTTCTTCCACCTCCAACAATAAGAGTCCCGTGTCGGCCCAGCGCGGCAGCCCCGTCCTGACACGAAGGAGAGAGGTCACCGAGGAGGAGGCTGAGAGGTCAGACGCACTGAACACGGTCCCCGAAAATCCTTAAAAAGACTTAGTTATTGATACTCAAGGTTTAAAAATATCTTAAAATGTCAGTAATTGTAGGAGTTAAGGCATTAACTTTGATTTGTTCAGTTTATGAAACTAATCATTAGTTGCAATCCTATATAAATTACTTCAAAATGAGCTCCATTACACTACACTACAACAGTAAAATCCTGCTTTTGCATTATTATATGTCTCATTTTTTCCTTAAAGAGGTATTAAAATGTCTTAAAAGCCATTCAATTTGTTCTTAAAAAATATACAGATACCCTGCTGAACAGACTGTGTGTTGTTAACTGTATTATTCACGATAATCGACTCATAAATGCACCTCTTGTGTATTCAAAGGTTTATTCAGCAGGTGAACCAAGCAGCAGTCACCATCCAGCGCTGGTACAGACAACATGCCAAAAGACAACAAACCAACCACACAACGCTCAAACGCATCCTCGCCAGTAAAAGAAAGGTATCATCTGTTCCCATCCTTCCATGGAGAATGGAAGTAATCTCTCTCTCTCTCTCTCTCTCTCTCTCTCTCTCTCTCTCTCTCTCTCTCTCTCTCTCTCTCTCTCTCTCTCTCTCTCTCTCTCTCTCTCTCTCTCTCTCTCTCTCTCTCTCTCTCTCTCTCTCTCTCTCTCTCTCTCTCCTGCTGTAGCATTAACACTTTGTGTGTCTTCGCCCCCTTGTAGGAGTGGGAGGAGAGAACAGCGGAGGACAGTCGCCTGGAGCAGCAGCAGCAGAAGAAAGACGACGACAGGAAAAGGATTCGTGAAGAGAAAGCTCGATTGGCCCGCCTTGCTGCCATACAGGTGCCAACCTCCTTAATTAGATACTCTGCTATTTATCTGAACTGATGATTGGTCATATCCTCACCACTAATGGGACCAAAAAGTGTTAAGTTTATCATGAAGGTGGCATCAAATAAACAACCGCATTGTCACCTGTGTGTTGAGATGGCAAGTTATGCCTAAGTAGCTGACATGCGTAAATGAATCTACATTATTAGATCATTCACTTTGAGCTTATATGGTAGTTTATGACTAATACTTAGCAGTAACATCACAATTTAAACATTTTAATTTGGCTTCTCCATGGATGCTTTCACTGGAGTATGATTGTCCACAACACTAAATGATCTAATGTCTCCCTCTGGTGGCGTGTCACAGGAGCTGCAGCAGAAAAGAGCCCAGCGGGTTGCAGAAGTGCAGCGTGCAGCCGAGGTGGAGGTGGAAAACATGAGGCAGACCGGTGCTGCAGGGCGCAAGAAGCCACCCAGGATTTCTCCCACCAACAGGAGTCCGGCATCACCGAGCAATAACAGCCCGATGTCTCCGACAGACGTCAAAGCTAAGAACACAGGTTTGGTTTGTTTTTATCATCATCATCATTTATTTGCAATCATCCATGCTCATTTTATGGGCCGCTGAATAGTTTCCTTTTCATATCTGGACTATTAAGAAATTATGGATAGCAGGGTTATAATGGTACATGTATTCATTTTCCTACTTGATGCATGCAGTCGTATGAAGAATACGCTCTGTGAACCAAACAGTTACTGTCAAAATACTTTAATAACCTCTCACTCAGACGTGTGGGAACAATAACTGTAGAGCGCAAGTTCCACCCGGACCCATTCAGCTGTAGCATGCTCATGGATCGTATGCTAGCCAGCTTTAGCCGAGGTAGCCTGGTTACCCTGTAGCATCGCAGCCGTCAGAATGACAAACAGGGGACCCATAACACTGACCGAGTGCAACAGTGTTATTAAAATATGCTCCATTATCTCTGCGGTGAAATGATACAGCGTCCTCCTGGCACCCCTTTTCGCTCATCCTTTTGAGTGAAGCAGGTTTGGAACAACGATAAATGTTGTATATTGATACTAAACTCACTCACACTGCGCAGTTTAAGCAGGTGTTCAAAGCAGCAACTCTACCAGGGGGACGTGTTGCTTCAGATATGAGTGAGACATGATATACAATCCAGGAAATCCAGTTTGATATAAAGATCCATAAATGTGAAGGATTATTAGGTGCTGAAACAATGCACAGCAGTCAATAATACTGAGACCAAATACAAGTGTGCATCCACTTAAGGTTGGTAAAGGAAGTGATATTTCCTGGATATGGTATTAAGATCCTGTAATAAGTGTGTGGTTTTGTGCTTCCACAGACTCCAATCTGAATGTTATGGCCGACGTGGGTGAATTCAGCTTTAGAGCCGTTTCTCCAGCTTTGTCTAATCACAGAGGCTCTCAGTGCTCCCAGGTAAACTGTACCTCACTTTCTTCACAGCTCATTTCATTCTCCACCTCCTCTTTCTCCTACAATTTTACAAACCTTCTCCCTTTTTTTTTTTTTAACTTGTAGGAGCCGAATGACAGAGCAGAGGAAGAAATTTGCCTGGAGCAACATCAGGAAAGCGACAGGAAATCGATTCGTAAAGAGAAAGCTCGTTTGTCCAGACTCGCCGCCACCCAGGTGAACACATCTCATTTACGCACTTCACAATAAACCCTCCTCCAGCAACGTTTCTGGAGTAATCATCAAACCTTATCACACTGGAGATAATTGAGATGTGACGGTTCACACTTATTCATTATCTAATGTCTCCCTCTGGTGGCTCGTCACAGGAGCTGCAGCAGAAAAGAGCCCAGCGTGCAACTGAGGTGGAGGTGGAAAACTTCAGGCAGACTGGTGCTGCAGGGCGCAAGAAGCCACCCAGGATTTCTCCCTCCAACAGGAGTCCAGCGTCACCGAGCAATAACAGCCCGATGTCTCCGACAGACGTTAAAGCTAAGAACACAGGTAAGCAGAAAGACTTACTGAACACCAAAAACATCCACATGTAGAGGATAATATATCAGAGAAGCTTGTAATAACTGTACTGGTATTTTCTTTCTACAGACTCCAATCTGAATGTCGTGTCCGATTTAGATCTCTCCAGCTTCAGAGCCGTTTCTCCAGCTTTGTCCAATCGCAGAGGTTCCCAGTGTTCACAGGTAAATGATTGAACACTTCTAGTTGCACTTCAACGATCAATATCGGTCGAGGCAGATGGCCGTCCACTCTGAGTCTGGTTCTGCCTGAGGTTTCTTCCTGTTAAAAGGGAGTTTTTTTCTTGCCACTGTTGCCAAGTGCTTGCTCATGTGGGAATGTTGGGTCTCTTTAAAATTAAAACCTGAAGAGTTCGGTTTAGAACCTGCTGTATGTGTAAAGTACCTTGAGATGACTTTGTTGTGATTTGGCGCTATACAAATAAAGATTGATTGATTGATTGATTGAATATTTCATCTGCTAGTGTGAAAATGTTTATAGCAGCCTCTCGTGCCTTGTCACATTATAAGCATGTTTGTTATCTCCGTTTTCCAGGAAATTCTTCAGAGGTCGGTTAGTGTGGAGGACCAGCGGCAGGGAGCTTTGTCCAGCAGGACTCAGTCCAAAACCACCCTCAACGAGCTGCTGGACACCCTGAAGCTGTTAGAGGAGGAGCCAGAGAGGCTGTCGGAGCCAAAGTGCTATCAAAAAGAAAAATATGCATGGATCGATGAGGTTTGGGCCCCTTGCTTGACCGTAGTATGATTATAATCTAAAGCATCCATCAGAATCCTCTTTATTTAGTGTCTAGAAAGAAACATTATTTTAATGATGCTGTGACTGTAATCTTCATTCCCACCGTGTCTCTTTAAAGGACGGGGACTCCACCTCTTTGACCACCGACAACCTGGAGCGCCATGGCCAGCTGATTCACCACCCTGCCCTGCCAGACGGGGGCGCCCTGCTCTCTGAGGCCAAGCTGCAGAGCATCATGAGCTTCCTGGACGAGATGGAGAAGTCTGAACAGGAGAGACCGCGCTCAGTCACCTCAGGATCACACAGAGAGGTGCGGGTCTGGAGCACATACTGTAAAATATCCCAAAACTAAAAAAAAACTCTGATTTAGTAAAGAAAAACTCCGCTTTTCTGTTTTGATGATCAGATTTGGGTCCCATCCCAGAAAACAACACTAAATATGCAAATACATTAATCCTGTTGCTGTTGGATTACTTGATTAATCACAGAATGAAAAAAGTGATTTATATAGACTGGATCTTTGTGTTCTCAGGCTGTGTTGTCAGAGGAGGAGCTGGTCGGAATCGAGCACGCGTCGGCCACCGCAGCCGAAATCACCGGCTCCATGATGAGAATCAAGCTGGAACTGGAGGAGAAGAAACGCACCGTCAACATGCTGCAGACCGCTCTGGTGAGGAGGCGCGCACATACTGGAGAACATTTTAATATAGAGCAATGTCTTTTGAGCCTAGCGGCTGCTGTAGGTGACTGTACCTAAAGCTCAGGTGTGTCTCTTGTTGATTAGGCCCAGCAGAGGGAGCTTACAATCAGGCACGTGAAGGAGACCGAGAAGGAGCTGAACAGAAACTTCCAGCTCCAGAAGGAACAATATGAAGCCACCATTCAGAGACACCTAGCATTCATCGATCAGGTAGATACACAACAATCTAATCCCAGCTGTAAACTACCCACAAAAACATCAGAATGATTCTTCCTTTCTTTCCCTGCGGTATAAAATGTGTTCTCTCTCTTTCCCTTCAGCTGATCAATGATAAAAAGGCTCTGAGTGAGCGCTGTGAAGGAGTGGTGGGAGAGCTGAAGCAGGTGGACCAGAAGTACACCAAGAAGATTGCACAAATGCAGGAGCAGCATGAAATGGTGAGGTAGCCGAGGTTTTACCAACGAGCAGGAAAAACTCGAGTCTCAGCAGATATTTATCGTTTAATGTCCGAGATCACGTGCACACTTGGAATTTTTCACAGCAAAAAAACCCAAAAAACTTCTTCTCTGCTTCTGCTCTGCATCTCGTGTGATCATCTCGTGTTATCTTGCTTCCTTGCGGTGCTGCTTTTGTTTAACTGTCTTCTCTCTCTCTCTCTTCTCCCTCTGTCTCTCCTTCTTTTCCTTCTCCTCCTTCTTCTTCACTGTCTTTCTCTGTCCTGGTATCCGTGTGTCTGTCCGTTGTTTCCTGGCTGTAGGTGTGGCAAATTCTGGGTCCCTTGTGTGAGGTAACTTTTATTTTCCTCTAACTGGTTCATCTTTGGCACGATCATCTTTTCTCATTTCCACCATTTCATTGTTTTCCTTTCGTTTGTTTGTCCCACACAAACTTCTCTGGGGCAGTCTGTCTGCATGTGAGTCTCCACGGTCTTTTTCATTTCAGTTTCACTCATCCATCTCTAGTTTTTAGATACGAAGCTTTATGTTAGTAAGTCAGTTGTCATGCCCAGAATTTGTTTCAACTCTCCTCTTCCTCAATACCTTTGTGGTGTTTCTCAATGAACTATTTGATCTTGTGACAAACACATGCCTTGAATTTGTCACAGTGTAAAAAAAGTCAACCTGCCACCATAATTTACCCTCTTACCCTCTCCACCCACAGGAGATCAAAAAGTTAAAAGAGCTAATGAGCGCCACGGAGAAAATCCGCCGGGAGAAATGGATCGACGAGAAAACCAAGAAGATCAAAGAGATCACCGTCAAAGGTAAATCAGTGATTAAAACATCTTTACTGAAGCTCTATTAAGATCAGGTGAAGGATGTTAAATTCCACATTGATTAGAGGTCGGCTCTCGATTACAGGCCTCTGTAGTAAAATGGCATGTTATCAGCCTTTGGTGGCCTCTACTCAATGCAGTTATGACCTGTACTTACTTAGTTTAAAATTCAAATTTAGATTTAAATCGAATTGCTTTTCCCTTTGTTATGATTTGGCAGAACAAACACACATTTACACCTCAATACATACCTATGAATACAGCTTAATATATCAAAGTCCTTATGCAAATGGTTTAGTATTGTCTTTGTGTGCCTTTTAAGATACACAATGGAAACAAAACGCTTAAAAAGATTTTTTGCATTTTCTGCATTATGCTTTCTTATCAAACGTACAGAAGAATTGATATAGAAAGACTTTAAGTTGTCTTACACGTCTCTCGGAAGACAGATATCAGAAAGTTGGGAGATAGATACACAGCTTCAGCTTCTTTTCACAGCTCATATTGATTCTGTAAGACCTCTGACCCTCCAGCAACGAGCTGCCAGAGTTGGGAAGGTTACTTTGGAAACGTAATAGGTTACAGATTACTAGTTACTCTATTTAAAATGTAATAAGTAATGTAACTATGTCAATTACTTCATCAAAGTAATGTAACTTATTACATTTGACTGGACTTCAGATGTAATCTCCTTTGTAATCATCAACATTTTCATCAGTAACTGTAATTTAATGACACATTTTTTCTTGGTAATTGTAACAGATTACAGTTACTTTTATTTATTTATACATTTTGCTGACACTGAGTTTTTCCCTTTTTTCCTGTCTGTGATGACCTGATTCCTTGAAAAATCACAAACTACACCCACACATGAACTGTCTTTCTTCCCTCTCATCCTCCCTCAGGTCTCGAGCCCGAGATCCAGAAGCTCATCTCGAAGCACAAGCAGGAGCTGAAGAAGCTACGGACGCTTCACGAGGCCGAGCTGCTGCAGTCGGACGACCGGGCGGCCCAGCGCTACGTCCACCAGTGTGAAGAGCTCCGACAACAGCTGGAGAGGGAGAAGGAGGAGCAGTGTCAGAGAGAGAGGGAGCTAGCAAAACAGAGGTAGGCCACAGTCACCAACTATAGTCGTTTCTGTATTTCTTTTTCTTGCTTTGCTGCTTTGATACAAGAAATGCTGAAATAAATACAGAGAGCCACACTCATAACTGGCTATAAGACTATCGCCCTTTAAATAAATCAAACATTCAGTTTGAAGCTGAAAGAAACAACAGAAGGAGGAGGCAGCTTTAAGGTAAAAAATCTGATTTAAACCAAACAGCCTGCAGAACACTTTACACATTAGCATATGAAAGAGAGAGAGGGAGAGTGATGGCCTTCAGTCTCACTAGTTTATTCAACATCCTCCTACTGCCTGTACTGCAAAGCGAGAAAGAGATTAATTCAACCTTCATCCTTGCTAGATGAGAAACAACCTTGTTCCATCTGCGGAAATACACCAGTAGAATTAATGAGCGTTATGTTCATTCATGTGTATGTGTGTGTGTTTGTGTGTCAGATACGAGAAGCAGCTTCAGGAGGAGGAGTTGTCGCTGCAGCAGCAGAGGAGGCGTCTCTACAAGGAAGTGGCCGATGAGAAGGAGAGGCTGGCCCAGTTGGCTGCGAGGTAAGGTCAAAGGTCACGTCTGTCTCTCTCTCTCACTCTCTCTCTTTACAGTCAAAATCTGAAGACGTACAGCAGAGACATCCGTGGGTACGACTGTGGAGCAAAAAAATGTTTCCAGCCGTTTGTCGTCACTTCAGTTCCACAGAATGAGAAGCTGACTCAGCATGAAATGAGGAAAATCCTCTGGGTGGTCAAGACCAGTGTTATATGTTAGTTTACAGTCTAGTTAGGTAATGCTGGCACACTGTCGAGTTGCCCATGAGCAACCTTGAATCACTGTCCAGGAAGAAATGTGTGTTACAGAGTAGAAGAAGAGTTTATTTTTTTTATTTTACTAACCTTCAGAAATTCAGATAATTCCCTTTCGTAGTGTCTGTCTGTGCTTGAAACTCTAGACTTTTCTCCTGAAGAAATGTCGTGAGAGCCGCTCATCTATTAAACAAGTGACCTTTTAGAAGACAGAAGACCAGCATACACAGTTAAATGCCATTAAAAGTTTAAAAAAACAGCCTGAGGCAGTGTGAACGAAGGGTAAAACATTAATATGATGAAATGCAGCGATGGAGCAAATCTTTTGTGCGTATTTCGATGCGTACTGATTAGTGGGACATAATTGATTTTACATGCATGGCTAAACCCCAACCATAGCAGCATTTCATATTTTCTTCAGTGATATTTCATTCCACAGTGGTGACGATGACCTCTTTCTCCTGCCTGAAGAAAAAATACTAAATAGAGGAGACTCAATGTGTTTCCCATGCCGTCAACATTTGTGTTACAACTGCAGCTTTGCGGCCCAGAAACCCTGGGTGTTCAGTAGTCTCTGAGGATCAACTGTGTTTTTACAGATGCTGTGTGAGCTGTATATTTTGTGTGATCCTTTCCGTCAAAGCTCTTGTTGCATTTCCGTTGCAGGCAGCGCGCTGAGCTGGAGGATCTACGGCGGCAGCTGGAGGAGAACAGCTCCCTGGCTGGGCGAACCCTCAGAGTGGAGCTGGACAAGACCAGAGAGGAACAGGAGAGGAGACACCAGGTGATGAGCATGAACGGCCTTTAACAACAGAAGCTGTCTCAGAAGTCTGTCTAATATCTAATATCTTTACCTCTGCAAAATCAAAGGCAAAAAATTAACTTGATTATTTGTTTAACTAGGCGGAGATGAAGGCCTTACAAGAACGTTTGGATATTGAAAAGCAAACATGGGAGGAAAACTACAAGAAGAAAGAGGTTTGTTTGACATGCTGTGATTCATACTATTTGAGCTGTATTTGCTCTAAACACTCCCTTCTTTTCTTCAGTTTTACAAATGCTTGAATTTCCTGTAAATATTGTGTGTTGTGCTCGTGGGGCCTTTTATACGGTGGCCGTGAGGTTCAAACCAAAATGACAAATTATTGTAATCTTGGTTTGAACCTCCCGGCCACCGTACTTTTAGGCTTACACGGATATCTAACATTACCACCGCAGCTTTTTTAAAAAGGAGAAGTGAAACTCAACTGTCAGTGTAAAAGAACAACACAGTACTGTATGCTGGTGGTGAATTTGCATCTCTGTGTTGCAGCAGAGGGGGTTTTCCATCCAACTCTACTTGAATTTATTGTTTGAGAATGTCAGTGATCCAGGAACTAAAGGATTAATCATTGAGGAAGTAATGGGATCTGGGTGTGTTGTATCACTAACATATGTGTGTTTAAGTGTCAGAAAGCAGCCAGGATACAGTAGGCCAGAGCTCCACCCATACCTAAATCTACAGCTTCTGTCCATCACCTTTAGACTCTATTGTAGACAGTGGACTTACTCACTGTTTGTATTAATGACATGCTGTTTATAGTTCTAAATGTAATGTTAATTTTGATATCGTTTTTTCTTTCTTTTCTCTCTTTTTTTATTTTTTTATTGTGCTTAGCTAAGTTGTTGATCTGCCCGGTGACTAAAGATGAAAACTCTCCGGTTAAAATGTTGATTGATGTGTACTGTCCTCGCCGAATAAATCTTAGATAAAAAAATAAGTAATAAGCGTGTTTATTTGTGTGTCTGCAGGAAGCGTGGCTGCTGAGCCGCGAGCGAGAGCTCAAAGAAGGCCTGCGACGAGAACGCGACAAAGAGATCGAGCTCGCCATCTGGACGCTGGAGGAGGAGACCAGCAAGGACAAAGAGGAGTGTGAGAGGGCGGCTGACAACAGGTGTGTGTTTGTGTGTGTGTGTGTTTTTGTGTTGAAGGACAGCACAGTTGTCCCCAGCTCTCGTGGTTTCCCTTTAACACATTTAATGCAAAGAATTTGGCACAAATTCAGGCTGCTGGGGTTCAGGAGGGTCGTTCACTCAACAGAAGATAGGTGGTTAGATCAGAAGCTTCCAGACTGTATGTTGAAGTTTCCTTGGGTAGGACACTGAACCCCAAATTGCTCCTATGTGTGTGTGTGTGTGAGTGTGTGTTTGTGAATGGGTGAATGACCAGCAGAATCATTGTAAAGTGCTATATAAATGCAACCACTAGGGGGAGCTCCTCAGCGTTGCACACATTTCTATCTCTGTCCAACACCTGTAAATAATTTAAAATCTTTTTCCTTTTGCAAAATCCTGGTTGGACAATATTTCCTCTGTGTTTCGCCACATGTTACACAAGTTTGCATCAACACCAACCTGTAATGCACTCTGCTCCTCAGGGTGAAGCGAGTGAGGGAAAAGTACGAGGCCGAGCTGAGGGAGCTGGAGCGCTCGGAGAGGACGGCGGTGGAGAAACAGCAAGACTTGAGGAAGCAGCAGATGGAGATGGAGGGAGAGCTGATCAGAGTGCAGGGCCTTCTGAGACAGAAAGAACAGGAGATTGAAGATGTCACACAAGTAAGGAGCAAATCACTTGTTCAGGCATTTTAGATTTTTACCATCCCAGGCTTTTTAGACATCTGTGTGATTTGGGAAGTACAATATCAAATACATTTAGACAGAATCCAGTCTGAATTTGTCCGACTCGTCTTCTCAGACCAGGGACAAGCTGGCGGATGAGCGCCGCAGCCTGGCAGAGGTGATCAGGCAGGAGTTTGCGGACCGGCTGGTGCTGACGGAGGAGGAGAACCGCAGGATGAAGGTGGAGGTGTCAGAAGTACGAGCGAGGCTACGACTCGAGGTGGAGAGGGTCACCAGGGAGAAGGAGGAGGAGCTGGCTGAAGTTCACCAACGGTAAGAGGGAAAAGGAAAGAGTGATGTCGATCTGAATAACACTTTAAAAAAAAAAAAAAAAGTTCTGTTTCTGCTTTCCATCCTTCACCAAGTTTCCTGAGTTTGAAACACTTTAATATTAAAGAGTAAGTGAAACCACAGTGCTCGTGCGGTTGTAATGGAAGATGCGGCACACTTACCCAGGCTGTACTTTTGGTCTAAGCAACAGGCCAAACAGACACATGGAAACTGGGCATCCTAGTCCAGTACTTCTGCATTCCACAAATTCTGATCAACCGAGGTGACTAGTTGGCATGCGTGGACGTTATTTGACTAAAACTTAACAAAGCTATCTGTAGCTCACCAGATAAAAGGCCTCTGTGTGTCTAAAGAAAGTCCCTTCCTGGATTTACGTCAGCCGATGTACAAACATTTATTGTTGGAACTGGCCCTCATGCAAACATATCCTCATCAACGCGGTATATGAGCACACAGTTCAAAATGAATAGCAGGAGGAAACTAATAAAAGGTGGAAACTTTAGCGCTCCACTGGGTGTCTAAAAGAAGAGAAATATGAGTAGAGGCATCCTGAAGATAACCTGATTGTCAACATCTGTCTCAAACTGAGCTGGAGGCTTTGACTTTAGCAGCTTGTGTTGCACCAGTCAGTACTACATGGCCAGAAGCATGTGGACAGCTGAACATGTCATTTCCAGTAAAACTCTGCTGCTGCCTTAACAGCCTCCACTCTCCTGGGAAGATTCTCCACTAGATGAAACCTGACTGCGGGGATTTGCTCAGTCAGCGTTCCCAAGGTGTTTTCCACAAAGGCGTCGAATGGGGTCGAGTTCTGAGGTTTAAAATAATCCGTTATAATACCGAGAAAATAAAAGACTTGAGTCGAGGAGAAGAATCAGTTAATACCTTTTTAAGCTTCTCTGTAACATCTTATCTACACTGGCTACATAATGAAAGCAGCACATCATTAGTGCAGCAGCCTCAGTCCTCCATTAGTGTTTCCACAGGATGCATTTAGATAAACACAGCTGTGTAGGTCACCACTCACCTGCATCCATTTCTGTGTAGTGTAAAATAACATCCTGTTTGCTTTTCAGTCAATGATGGGGTTTTTTTGTGTCCATATGGTGTAGTCAAATTTTAAAGGGGTTAAAATTAGAAAATAAAAACTACCAAATAATTAAATTGTACCTATCAATTGTAAGTTCAAATGACATAAAACCAAATTAATAAAACAGACGCTGCTTTTAATACAATTTAAAATATTTTTGAATTGCTCATCTTGCCAACACTTATTTATCACTGACCCATACATAAACTGAAAGGTGTTATAAGGCCTGTATGGAAGCAGCTGTTATTAATAAATCAGAGGTCATAAAAACCAAAACCTGAATAAATTAATCAGAAGTTGAGATTTTTTTTTTTTTGATAAGAAAGTGTTCCTTCTTAACATCGTTTTTTTTTTTTTTGTGTTAATCTCCAGAGTGAAGTCGGCCATCTTGAAGAAGGAAGAAACCGTCAACAATCTCCGAAAGCAACACGAGGTAAGAGAGACACACACACAGGGTCTTTTCTGTCAGAGCATCGCTAACAAGAAAACGCAGTCAGGGGGGAGATGAGATGATTGACAGCGTAACAAACATGGTCCTCTCCTCTGATAGGCCGCTCTGAAGAGGGCGGATCACCTGGAGGCGCTGTGGGAGCAGCAGAGGAAGCAGCTGCTGGAGAAGTGAGTGACAGGGAAGGCCAAACTGACTCCCCTCCCGCACCCCTTTCCTCCTCCTCCTCTCCGGCTCCGGGCTCCATCTGTTTGTGTGGCTCAAGCCCCCCCCCACACACACACACACCTGAGGTCTGCTCCTCCTTTATGGGATGTTGTTGCTCCTTCCAGCAAGACTGAACCTGTGGAACTTCAGAGGGTTGAACAAGTGACTGATCCTTGTCCTACCTCACTTGACAAACACAAAAGGGGGGGTGGCGATGAACTGTGTAGCCCCCCTCCCCCCCAACATCCAGGTCTAAAGGAACGCGTTGTGTTGGAACTTCCTTAATTTTAAATGCCATAGACCTGGTGGCACTAGATCAAAAGACGGTGGATGGATGGACTTCTCATTCTTCCCTTTTTTTTTATTTTTTAAAAGGACGATTTGCTGCAGTTTTTTCTTGTGACTGTACACCCCCCCCTCTCTTTCTCTGTCTCTCTCTCTCTTCCCTCCCCCCTGTCTCTGCAGTCTGTGGGAGCAGGAATGCCTCCATGTTCCCCACAGAGCTGCCACAGAGAACAGTTCCAGATGTTTCTGAAACCAGCCCGGGCCTGCGCTGGTGTAAAGTTGGAGGAGGGAGGGTGGGTGGAGGAGGGTGGACCACTTACACCCTAGGACTCAGATCAGTCAGCATCAGCCCTCCACTCTGAGCTCTGCCAACTGGACCTCCCAGTGCCCCCCCCCCCCCCCCCCCCCCTCCTTTTATTCTTGTGTTGAGTCATGTGTTTTTGTCCCAGTGCCCCCCCCTCGAGGCGAACGCTAATTAGAGGATCTATAGACTCTCCCTCGCCACAGCAGCTCTCAACAGTTTTATCGTGTGAGTCTTTTAACCAAAAAAAAATCAGCATCTAACAAAGAGGTTAGAGGTAATGTAGTCGGTCAGAGGCTAAAAGCTATAGAGTGTGTTTAGGATGTTGTTAGAAGGGTCGATAGGATGTGTAGACAGATTAACAGGAACACGAGTGAAGAAAAAATGAGATGTTTGAGGTAAAAGAGACAGATGATTGCAGAGTGACTTTGAAAGTAGGAAGGAAGAAAGAAGAAGAGGAGAAGGAAGGGAGTGGGGGGGGGGGGGGGTTGAAGGAAGAAGGAATGCGCATAGAAAATGTTTATAGGATTACGAAAGCAGAGCTTGGGACAGAGCTGAGTGGTAGGTAGGAGGGTCCGACGGGACACACACACATGCCAGGACCGCCTCATGTGACCAGAGGTATGTTAAAAGCCATATAGGTTTTTGCCAGGTCGGATTCAGAGGAAGCACTGTGACAAAAATGCATCAAAACTCAACGGGGTGGGGGGGGAGAAAAGGCCCTGGAGCCAAGGGCAGGGAGCCATCACCCCCCCCCCCCTTTTCTCTCCACCCCTCACCCCCCCCCTCTCCCCTATCTTTTCTAATTTGTTAACCCTTAATGAATGAAGATGCGTGGAAGCCCCCCCTCTCACAGACACAAGAAAGTCTTTGTGGATAAGATTTCAGTGTGAAGGGTCCATAGCGTGAGTTAGTGGGGAGGGGGTGCTGGGGGGGCTGAAACAAGACTCTAAACTCTAAAACCAGGAAGTTAAAGCCTGTTATTTAGGTGCAACATGATGTGAAAAACCACACTGATGTGATTTTTGTTTTTTTTTTATTTTTAAAGAAAGGTCCCAACGCTTCAGAAGATATTTATTCTGTTTCTCCTTTTTTTTTTTCTTCTGTATTTATTTTCCCAATTCAGCACTCGTTCCTGACCTTTCGTGGTGTTACCGGTCCACACACAGGTCAAGGGTTTGAAGTAATTTCACGGAGCTAGTCGACACATTGAAGTGTCGTTCCTTTTTTTTCGCAAGAACACTAAACTGTCCCTCGGCGGAGCTGATGAAACGCAGCGCCGAGGCTTTATAACTACGCCATTTTGAAATGGTCTAAATACAGTACGTCAGGTTTTTCTGACACGAAAGATGTCCGAGCCACGATGTAAAAGGGTTCATATGAAGTGTAACGTAGCGGTAAAAGTAGGGTTTATAGTAGTCGACGCGGTGTCTTGACCTCAGAGGCATTAAAGCAAACTGATTGTCACGGTAACCATTAAACCAAAATGTTATAAAAATTCATTTCCAACCTCCTTTTTTTTAATATATAGAATAAACCAACTGTAGTCCAACTTTAGATAGAAGATGTGTCACGTGTCACTCGGGGGGTTTCACGGTCACCCATGGCGATTCAGAGTGAGTCACGATGATTTTGGTTCGGAGGGTCGGTCTGAAGGCCTCGGGAGCGCCACGGTTTCGCTCGCTGCCTTGTGCTGCTCTGCTGGTGTTGGCACAGCAGACGGGGCTGCTGGCCTCCAACCGGAGAGAGAGAGAGAGTAGGGATGTGAGTTGGCATTCCTCGCGCATGCCCGTCCTACAAGTGCCAATGAGCCTTGCCTTTGTGTGTGCGTGTGTGTGTGTTTGTGTGTGTATGTGTGTGTGTGTGTGTGTGAGTGAGTGTATGTGTGTGTGCCACCGTTCTCCTCCCATTTTGACCTGGGATGACCCTCGTGGTGTCAGATACGCTCTCACACAAGCATAAGGCCCCCCCCCCCTCTTTTTTTTTTCCATTTGTAATTTGAATACGAATCATCCCCGTTGTCTTTTTGTTTTTTTTATTGTTTTATATTTTTTTGTTGCGTCTCTTCATGTGTAACCCCCCCCCCCCCCCCCCCTCTGTGCCCGAACACGTAGCTCTTTTTTTTGAACGCACCGTCTTCTTCTTTACCTTTTTGTTTTAGTCTAGTTTTTATTATTGTCATTTCAAGGTGACGCTTTGAAAAACTGTGAAAGACTGATACATGTAAAAAAAAAAATACATGGTGACTGATTCATCAGCGAAAAGAGAAAAATAATAATAAAAAAAAAAATACAAAGAAAGACTGGAAGCTACACTGTGTCCTTCGTTTCTGTTCGTGGTGGTAAAACACAGACAATTGTTTGCTTGTTTCTGACCCCCCTTCACCTCCTCCTTCTTCCTAGCTTCCCATCATCCCTTCTTCCCTCCCACAGACCATAACTCCTGACTTGGGAGAAGAAGAAGAAGACATCATCAATCACATCTGTTCAATGTCCTGCAGCAAAATGATTTCATATCCAAATAATTTATAACTGTAGTTGAGCTGTTGACTAACATTTCAGCACATTCAAAGTCTTGGAAGTGGAAGTAAATGTTTTTTTTTTGCAGTAATAGCTCTCTAATTGCCTCCTCCCCTCCCCTCCTCCTCGTGCCTTTATGAAGACAAACTTGGAAGCATCCTCGGGGATGTTTCAGCCCATACATCTGGAACAAAATGTCCAGAGCTTGACCCACTTCTTTCTTCTTTCTCTTTTTGCTTCGCCCACTTTATTTTTTTCTCTCCTTTCCTTTCCTCTCCTACTTCTCCTACTTCTTCTTCTTCTTCTTCATTGCCCTCAAGCTTGCTCACTTCCTCCTGACTGCCAAAGCAACCGGTGGTGCGTACTGAAACGTGTCTCCCCTTTCAGCGTTATTTCCTTTTTCTTTTCACACACACAGCAAAAACCGACCCCGGAGAGACGAGAGGATTATTGACTCATTTGGCTTTGAGGGCCCAGCTGACTAGGCTGCTGGAAGAATGGAGGGATGAATGGATGGATGGAAGGATGGATGGATGGATGGTGTAAATGACTCTGGAGTGAATCGTCTTCCTCTTTTTGTATTTCTTGTAAAGCTGTCAGCTGTGTGGTGAGAGTCCAGCCTGCGTGCTGCTGCTTGTGACAGTTTCGGTCTCTTTGTGTGTGTGTGTGTGTGTGTGCGCGTCCATGTGCGTCCGTGTGTGTGTGTTCCTCCACCTCCACCACCACTTCCTGCTGCTGCTGCTGCTGCTACCTCCTGTCTGTCATTCAGTGTGTTGTGATTCAGGGTCTTCACACATTGTGAGCATAGCAGAGATCCTTAGCTCTGTCTGCTCATGTCTAACTTTATTGCAGCCTTGCAGTGGACTCCCCCCCCCCCCCCTCCCCTCTCACCGCTCTCACCACCCTCCTCCTCCTCTTTTCCCCTCCCCTCCTCATGCTGTAGAGTTGAGGGGGTTGACCAATTGCCAGCAGCTGTTGCTCATTTCACAATGGTCCCGCCCATACAGTGCCGAGGCTGGCAGTGCAGTCACTCCACACTAGATGAGCAGCACAGAGCTCTTTCTAACTTAGGAGGAATATTGTCTGGAGTGTGATTACCATGAGGAGAAAGATTTTGCTACCATGGGATACACACAGAGGACCTGGCTAGTGGTGAGAGGACAATTCATTTTCTTCTTTATCTGATGTTTTTGTGTCACATATAAAGGGAGGTTTCTGTTTCTGTGTTTGTGTAGCAGAATCAGAGACAGGCAGAGACGAGAGAGTCACTCTTGAGTAAAAAGGAAGATACAATGAGTCATGTCACAATCTGATGCGTATGTGTGCTCTGTATATATACATCAACCTCTTATTTCTGCTCTTCACTTTACATTAGGTATACTTAGATAATGTTTTATCACTTTTAAGACATTTATTTAAAGTTCTTTTTTTATATGTGTGTGTGTGTGTGGGGTGAAAAAATACAGTTTTCCTGTTATGTTCTGTTATCAGAGACATGAGAGCTGCGTTTATCACCGGATCACTGCAACACATTCTTTCCATTCCCCATTTAGCCTCAGCCAGGAGAACCTACAGTACACAAGCCTGGGAAACTGTATCGCTCACGTTGTCATCAGTGCTGTTATTCTTTTTTCTCATCAACCGGTTATGAAGCAGTTACTCCTTTGACCACACTTAAGAAAAGCACTTCGAGGAAGAGAAGCGTAGAGAGAGAGAGAGAGCAAGAGAGAGAAAGAGAGAGAGGGGAAGCTTTGGCTCTTTTTTTTTTTCAACCCAAGCTATGTTTATTACTCTGCTTTTACAAAGGAGTGAGAAGTGGGAGATGGGTGGTGCTCTTAGTGTATGCTAATGTCTTCAACTTCAACTTCTGGAGAGACCTCTAGAGACTCAAGAAAGTTCACTTAAACCACAACGGGGCCAATGAGAAGGCGTTTTCTTTAAAAACAAGGTTACTGAGCTTCCTGGGTTTATTTGACACACGTCCGATGC
The DNA here is from genome assembly GCF_027409825.1 of Scomber japonicus. NCBI lineage: Eukaryota > Metazoa > Chordata > Actinopteri > Scombriformes > Scombridae > Scomber > Scomber japonicus. Next base: position 6,526,847 of record NC_070597.1, on the reverse strand, counting down.
AGCTGGCCAATTTTCACTTTTGTCCACTCAGGAAGTGTGGAAGGAAATGTGGCCTGTTCTGTTCCACTCAAATAGCGTATTGTGACCCTTACACACAGTTGTTTTTAGGTTGTGTGTGTGTGTGTCCTCTTTTGTGTCTTGTAAGAACAGGAGTTGCTGTACAATAAAAGAGAGCAGAAAAGAAACGAGAGGAGAATGTAAAAGGATATGAAAATCCTGCACTTTGTGAAAGAAGGCATGAGCAAAAAGTTTCATTAAAAAGGGATTATTCGGGACTGTGTTGATGCTTAAAGATAAAGTTTCCCCCCCTCCTTTCCATCCTGCCCCCCTCTTGAGTCTTTGACCTCGTTCCAATTTTCTCTCTCTGTCTTTGCCACCCTTTCTCTTTCTCTCTCTTGTGTAGCGGTGTTGAGAGAAGTCCAGAGTGAGTGGAGCCCAGAGTCTTGCTGCTGAGGGCTAATTAAATCCCACACCATCACCATCACCATCACTGACACCCCACCCTCCTCTCCCATCCCCTCCTCTCCTGTGGCTTGACCAGAAGAGAGCAGAAAGAAGAAAAAAAAGACTGTCCTGAGCGAGAGAGCATCCTCGCCTGCCCTCCTCATGTTCCTTCAGGCAGAGCGGAGGGCAGGGCCTGAAGCACACGCACCGCCGTGCCGGCCGGGGTCACGAGCTCCGTGAGTGATGGGGATGGGGCACCAGAAGAAGCTGGTGCTGGGTGGGTTGACCGCAAGCTCCGTGTTCCTCTACATCCTGTGTGTGAACCTGGAGAGTTCTATGACCTGGTCCATCTCGCCTCTGAAACATTTTCATAACTTCTCGCTGGTGTTGTGGAGGTGAGTTAACACACAATTTGAACAAGTGTTTTTGTATGCCGGCTTAAATATTATAAATCGGAGTTTGTTAAGGATAAAATGATTAAGGAAGGGAGGAAGAAGGAAGGAAAGAAGGGTGGAAGGAAGGGAGGAAAGGAAAGGAAAGGAAGGAGAGAAGTTAGGAGGGAGGGAGAAAAGAAGGATGAAGAGAGGAAGAAGGAAGGAATGGAGGGAGGAAGGAAGGTAGGAGGGAGGGAGGAAAGAAGGATAGAGGAAAGAAGGAAGGGGGAGGAAAGAAAGAGAAAAGGAGGGAGGAAGGACAGACAGAAGGAAGGGAGGAAAGAAGGAACAGTCAAAAAAGATGGGGTCAATTTGACCCGGGAGGACGACACAAAGGTTAACTTCCTTGACTGCATTGTTGCCCTTGACGACAGTATTGTTTTCAATTATTTTTACTCTCTGACAAAAGAAAGAAAGACCCACGAGGGTTAAGTTCTGCTTTTTTAAATTTCACTTGTGCGTGTTTACCGTTGATTTAGTGAACTGTGTAAGACATGTAAGCATTTCCATAATTTTAGAACAATGCAGCTGAGAGACAGATCCTGAATAAGAAGATTTATTGGGTTAGTAAGTCACATGAACTAAATCCAGCTGACCATGTGTTTCACCTGCTTGACGACCAGATTGAAGGCAATAAACCGCTGAAACAAGCTAGAAATGAAACCAGCTGCAGCAGAGAGACCATCTGATCTGACAGTAAATGTGATTTATGGCCACTGTGTTTAAAAGTGTCATCCTGCTGTCTCATTTTTTGGGAAGACAAATAAATCTGATTCTTAGTTCCCATTATGAGTCAGTATGTGCCAAAAACAAACATAAACTTCCTTATAGTTTTTTTGTCACGTCGTCTTCACCTCGTGAGAGTTGGAGGGTAGAGAGCTGAGCGTTAAAGTCGCCAAACAACTCAAGCCAGTTGTATAATTGCAGAGTTGGGGAGAAAGATTTCAAAGTTATAATTAAAGCAGAAGAAGCTGACATATCCTGACTTTTAGTCCCTAGTATGGGTCAAACACTGGATACTAGATTTCACTGTTAGACTTTAATGTGAACAGATTTTATAGGCTGGAAACTAGTAATTACATTTATTCCCATATGACACAAACCTTTCTTTAAACTCTGCTGGCCTAACATTTGGGAACTGTCATAAAACATAAGTCAAAGTCAACTTTATTATCCCAAAGAGAGAAATTCAGGTTGTCAGTGCAGTGCAGATACAGACATTTAAAAAAAAACAAAAAAAAAACAGATACACAAATGTCCTGAGTTTGTTCATCTGATATGAATTTAAACACCTTCAGAGTCAGATTCAAGATCAAAAGTGCCAACAGCATGATTTATAGCATCCATATGTTATTTCAAAGTGCCTAAATCACAGATCAGAGATGAAGAGGCGAGGCAGGATTGAGGTGTAAAATGGGAAAGGGCTAAAAGGGTTAAACGCTGGGATCACGAGCGGTATGAAAAGTTCCATGGGTTTTTTTGTAACCGCCACTTATTCCCCCCTCTAGTTGTATCATTGTGGTTTTAACAAAGGAGCCACACAGCGCTCCGGCTGCACTAATGAAAAAAAAAAAAAAAAACCCTTGGAGTTATTTCACTGGAGGTGGTCTCATACACACACACACACGTAGCCTATGTGAAATATAAGCTTTGTTATAACGGGCTGTGCTCCAGGTTTAAAAGCCAGATAAGATGCAGTAAGTGTGTGTGTGTGTGTGTGTGTGTGTGTGTGTATGTGTGTGTGTGTGTGTGTGTGTCTGTCTGGGGGGGGGGGACTAAATGGAAAAGATGGCTGGTGTTTCGGATGTTTGTTTGGAGCTCTCAGATTCTTTCATTTTTTTAAAAAGCTCTTTAATCTGAGGAAAAATAAGCTCTTCACTATCCTGCTGTAGCATCAAGACTCCGAAGCTTTTTAGATGTAAAAGCCTTTTGTGTTTTCACTTCTGTTCCCTTTTACATTTTTGGAAATTAAATGAGCTTTTTTTTTTTTTTTTAATGTTAAATGTGTTATAACCCGGCTCAAGTGGCTTCAGTAAAAGGCAGACACACCATGTTGAAGTTGAACAATAGGTAATATATTAAATGCAAATTCAATTAAACCTGACCGCAAATATGTAAAGTATGGGAAGTAAAAATTAGTGCCTGAAGGGTTAGGAGCAGAGAGAGAGAGGCGGGGGCGGGGTGGTGGGCTGCAGCAGTGGCCTCAGTTACCTAGGAGCATCAGTCCCAGGTGAGACCTTCTTATATACAGTCTATGGGTGAGACGCAGGTTGAAACTACCAGATAACCTCAGGAGACATCGCACACTGAAGTAAACATGACAGAATAAGTGTGTGTTAATATTCAAACATCAAGGAACAAATGCGAGCAATGGAAGCAAACACTTAAAATGGACACAAAAGGAGGAAATGCTTTAAAGAATAGGTTTAATTTTAGAAAAGGTTTGTATGAAGTGTGACGACATTTCATGCTGACATTAGGCAGACAGATCTCTCAGGGAACAAGGCTGTATTGATTAATTTCTGTCGCCTGTTGGGTCTTCAACTGATTAACGAACCAACATGTGTTTTTTTCTTCCACTTAAAACTGTCATTGGGCTTGTTTCAACGTCTGACGAGGCTATGATAGCAAATAGTGGCGTAGTGGTGACCGTTCCTCTGTTTTCTGTACAAGGAAGATAAAGAAAAATGAGCCGTCCATTTGAGTAAATGGATTAAACCATGGTCTTCTTTTAACCCTCCTGTTGTCCTCGAGTCAAGGAAGGGAGGAAGAAGGAAGGAAAGGAGGAAGGAAGGGAAGGAAGGAAAGAAGGAAGGTGGGAGGTAGAAAGGAAAAGAGGTAGGGAGGAAAGAAAGAAAGAAAGAAAGAAAGAAAGAAAGAAAGAAAGAAAGAAAGAAAGAAAGAAAGAAAGAAAGAGGAAACAAGGAGTGAAGGAAAGAAGCAGGGAAGAAGGAAGGAAAGAAAGAAGGAAGGAAGGTAGGATGGAGGAGGAAAAAAGGAAGGAGAGAGGGAGGGAGAAAGGAAAAGAGGAAGGGAGGAAGGAAGGAAAGAAGGACAGAGGAAAGAAGGAGGGAGGGCGGAAGGAAAAAAGGAAGGAGGGAGGAAGGAAGAAAGGAAAGAAAGAGAGAAGAAGTAGGGAGGACAGACGGAAGGACAGAAGGGAGGAAAGAAGGAACAGTCAAAACAGACGGGGTCAATTTGACTGGGGAGGACGACCCGAAGGTTAAATATAATGTTTTTAAAGGCTATAATATAAACAGACTGGTCTTATTAAGAGGGGTTAGATATGTTTGGAGGGTTGTTGAGATGAGAAATAAATAATAAATAATTAATGAAACGAGAAGATTAACGGATAACACCAAAACCAATCATTTAAAGACATGAGTCAGGTGTTCTGTGGAAATCTCTCAAGCAGCTCGGTTCCAGTAATATCAGTTTAAACATTAACAACAGGGTTACAACAGATAAGTCTTATCATCATTATTATTATTATTATTATTATTATTATTATTATTGTTTGTTAGTTCCCAGAAGGCTTGTTAAAGGTGAAAGAGGAGAGTCATGCCCATTACTCTCAGTAGAAAGGTTCGAGCTGATGGTTTTTATAATATTCCAGCTAAGAGATGTGACTCAAATCATTACCATCAAGTCTAAATCTGTCTATTAACCTTTTATGGAGCTCTTATTGAAATACTTGGAAATTCAAATGTACAACCCGAGAGAGTTATTGGGGGATATTACATGACCTTTCTTTGTTTTTATATTGCAAATAAAGGTAAATAAAATTACCATATATGGTTTCCCGCTGGTTTAGGGTAAAAAAAAATCCCAAAAAGTCTCTATATAAGAATCCACATGGTTCTACAACCTCACTGAAAGACACGGGGAGGCTACTTTGGATGTTTACGGAAGTTTCCAATTGTAGTTAATTGCCCGATATAAAAAGGTTAAGTAAGACTTTTATCCATGATCTTAAACTAGAAAAAAAAAAAGGAGTAAACTTTATATTGGACACTATATGCGCCTATTTCTATCTCCACTTAAGATCATTGAGAAGATGAATGTATGAATGTCAGTCTGTATGAATAAACAAAGGGTATGTTTGTGGTATGGAAATGTTAGATCTACAGAAGTCATGTGATACAGTTGATCATGTTGTTTATTGCACAACTTAAAAGTCAGACAAGTGAGCTCTTAAGTGAAAGATAAGAAGTAGGTAGAACATGTTCTTGGGATAAATTCCCAGTCTTGGGTTTTATAGATTGTGGGGTTTATGCCAAAGGAGTGTACTTTGACCACTTTTCCTACTTTTAAATAGAGATATAAAAAAAAGGCCATAAAGTTGTAGTTGAAATTACGCTGAGTGCAGAAGAAAAAAAATGATAGTATCTGGGTTAAAGATGAAATGAATGTTGTTTTTGGGGACTTGCACTTGCAGCTAGGGAGTCAGTGTTGGTGTGTGTGTGTGTGTGTGTGTGTGTGTGTGTGTGTGTGTGTGTGTGTGTGTGTGTTGCAATAGTCGTAAATCAGGATTGGGCCAGGCTGAAAAGGTGCTTCCCCAGGTCAGGTCAAAGAAAACACTTCATAGTCAGAATTTCGACATTTCTGGACAAGAAAGCAACATGAGCCCATAGCAGGAGCCTCTTATCCAGCCTTATTTCAACTATGCCTGCTGCTTCTGATTCAATGATCTAACTTTATACTGTTAAAATCTCCCCATGAGACCCCCCACTTTCACCTTCCTTCTCATATTGAAAGCTGTGGTTATAGCCTTAAAGTACAGGGAAGAGTCTCTCAGATCAGGTTGTGCATGCTACTTAAATACCTCAAAAACCTAAAAACACATGTCATCTATACTCCCAGGTTAAAGTGTAACCTGAGGAAGAAAACGTTTCAGTACATGACATTTAATCTGTGGACTAGATTGCAGGGAAACCTTCAAATCATGAGCAGCTTGGGAGGTTTCAAGAAGGCACTTAAGGATTGTTTCAGATGTTATTTAGGGTAGGATATTACGTCTGATAATAGGGTGTCTTTCTTTATTTTATTTTCTTGGTTTAGTATTTATGTGGCTTAATCGTTTTAATTATATGTACAAGCCCTGACTTGTGTATAATCTTCTGAAGGGGTGGTGGAGTAATGTTGATATACTGATTTAAGTTAATTTTATTATCTGTGTGGAAAGCAAGGCTAGGCATTATGCAATGAATCACTGAGGTAAAGATTGCTAGATGTTGACAGTATTGTATATTATGGTTTTGGTTAAAGTGTTTGTGTCGTTCTTGCCATGTCAGATCTGCCTTCTTGCTCTCCTCTCTCTCCCCCGCACATCCCGCCCGCATCCCCCAAAGGAAAAACAATAGAAATGAGCCTTGTTGGCATTATCTTGACCTTTCCTTTGCTGGCAGTGCTGGTGTTTTTAAGTGAAACAGTCTAAATCAATCAGGAGCTTAACTGAACAATGAAACCGGTTTTTCTTGCTGGAGTCATTCCTCCTGTTCATACGGGCTATAAGTAAATCCCTTCATAATGCACGTAATGTTAATGATGAGGGCCAAACCCACAGTCCTCCACCTGTGCAGAAATGTATTTAAGAGTTTATCTGAAGCTTAAGATGAAGCTTCAGTCGTCCAAATGAGTCAAATTAAGTAGATATATTTCAACATTACAGTCTTTTTAGTGCTAAATTCCCTCTTTTTGTTACTACACAGGGAACCACAAAGAGGGAATTTGATGCTAAAAAGATTGTAAATGTCTCAGATATCCATTTTTCATATGACTAAATCAGACTGCTGAAGCCTCATATAAGCTTCACATTAACTTTTAAATGACTGCTTGGACACACTGTGGATTTTGGCCTCCATCACTTACAATGAAGAGGATCTTTTTTAATAGTCAGTATGAACAGGAGGAATGATTACAGCAAGAAAAAACCTCTTCCACTGCTCACATGGACACCTGATTGCTGTTTGAAGACAGACCTGAAAAACTGCAAACCTATCCTTTTAAGCTTCATTTATTCAGGTAATCTGACTGAGATCAACGTCTCTTTTGTCAGCACACACCCAGAATTACAATAAGACGGTTCACTCATCCAAAAACAATCATCACAGCCACACGACTTAAAACAATCACAAAACATTACAAAGAAAAGCATCGAGTTGAACGTTAAAATCCCTCGGGAGGAACAAGTGTCTCTGACGTTAAGCTGTGTTGAAGTTCAATCGAGCAGTAAAGGTGAATAATACCTTTTGTAAGAGGAACCTGTTTGTATGAGGAACTTTTAAAGCCCAACCTGTTCTGTGACCCTCGTGTCATGGTTGTTAACTCTGAGCTCAGCTAAGCATGGTAAATATCTTAGCAACTCGAATAGCAAGGCTTTAGACATCAGTGTGTGCTGTTGATGACCTTTGACCTTTTTTTATATAACTCTTAAGAGGTGAGTGTGATAGCTGTCGTGAGGGAGCACAGTGGTTTAATGTTAGGGGCAACAGCATGAACACACACAAGCTCTAATAGTCTCTATATTACAGTGTAGACAGTATGAGAGATTTTTTATCATAATAATTATCATCACAAAATACTTTATACTTCACCCTCCTGTTGTCCTCAGGTCAAGGAAGGAAGGAGAGAAGGAAGGAAGGAAGGAAGGAAAGAAAGAAAGGTGGAAGGAGGAAAAGAGGAAAGGAGTAAGGAGAGAAGGAAGGAAGGAAAGGACTAAGGAGGGATGGAGGAATGACAGGAGGAAGGAAGGATGGAAGGAGGAGGGAGCAAAGAAAGAGGGGAGGAGGGGAAGAAGGAAGGAAAAATTAAGGGAAGAGGGAAGGAAGGAAGGGAGGAAGGAAGGAAGGAAGGAAGGAAGGAAAAGTCAAAACAGACGGGGTCAATTTGACCCGAGAGGACGACACAAAATATAGTATTTATTTCATTTTCATTTTCATCTTATTATTTATTTTTTCATTTAATTATTTAAATTAGGAAAAACAACACAATCAAGAAAACATGACAACACACCAGCTATTAGTCTGACCCCAGATTAGTCTTATCCATCTATTATTGATATGCCACTTTAAAGCAAATACACCGTGCATTCGATTATGCATTCATCAAATCCGCTGTGATTAAGAGCAGATTTAACTGACAGTGGCGTCTCCATGACAACATAAACATGGTCTGACTAATAAAATATTTACTCAAAGTCCATTTAATAATAATATCAAACATTTAAAAGCCTCACATAGGAGTTAGAAGAATAGTATTGTAGAAACTGGCAGGAGGACAATATGAGCGACAGAATTTAATTAATGTAATTTAATTTTACTTTAATCCGAAGTACTTTAAGACGAGCTATAAAACAGAGACAGCACCAGAGTTTCTTGTCATCTTTTGCAAACTGAACCTTGGATCTTTAACAAGTACCAGTTACGCAATAATTCAGCAGCTTTATTACATTTATGACCTTTTCACCGAGCTTTATGAGGTTTACTCCCTGCTAAGAGGAGCATCAGCAGCATCTGGTGCTTCAGGATAATGACACTGAGCCAATGATAAAGGAAGGGAGCGCCATGATTACCTGAGACTGAAGGCCTTGTATCCTCCAGCGTGTAAAATGAACAATCTGCTGGTCTTCATGTATGACAGGATGCAAATAAGGAATAAGGAGTTTATAGGGCTATAATGTTTTAACTTATAAAACACTTAGACATGCTCACAACAGGACTATGTCTGGGGAAAAGCACAACTAACCAAACAGATTAAGCGATAATAAAAAAAAAATAACATTTAATCACAGCCCTTGTGAAGATCTAACTGTCACATTTCAGATTTTGCAAGGTGGAAATATGTGACATTGTGTTTTTTTTTTCTAATCCAACGAGGAAGGCGACAAAAAAAACCCAATAACAGAGCAGAAGTCTCTCATGGGAAGTCACAGTTATCGTCCTAACTGCAGCACGACTGTTAAAGCCTATAAATAGCTCCGAAAGAATGCAGCCTACTCCCTTTTATTCAGCACTTGTGTTCACTTTTACAAGTTTTTGCAGTGTGAAACTGAGTCTTTAATTAACTTGATTTTCTCCATAGACTTCAGATTGTCTCATTTTCTTATCAGTGGATCGTTGTGTGTGGAAACAGGACATGATGTGTGTGTTATCTGATCATGCACATAGTTTTTATTTGCTGAGGATGATCCATATTTACACTATGACCTTTTATCTTATGAGCTGTCACCTTGAAAACGTGTTAAACTGGTGAGACACTCTGCGCTGTGGATTATCTAAAGTAGCAGGTACAAGGTGTGTACAAGCGATAAAAAACAGAGGACATTAGTACAATGGTAGATCAGTCATCTGTCACGTCAAACAATGTCATTACAGTTGGTGTGGCTATTGTCTACCTGCATATTTAATACAACTGACATTGTGAGGTGTGTACAAGTAATAAAGGCAAGGCAAGGCAAGGCAAGGCAAGGCAGTTTTATTTATATAGCACATTTCAGACACAATGGCAGCTCAATGTGCTTTACATAAAACAGAAAAACATGTGATTTGAGAAACATTAACCCTCCTGTTGTCCTCAGGTCAAGGGAGAAAGGAAGGAAGGAAAGAAGGAAGGGAGGAGAGAGGGAGGATGGAAGGAAGGAAGGAAGGAAGGGAGGGAGGAAAGAAGGAGGGAGTAAGGAGGGATGGATGGGGGGAGTAAGGAGAGAGGGATGGAGGAAAAGAAGGAAGGAGAGAAGGAAGGAAGGAAAGAAGGGAAGAAGGAAGGGAGTAAGGAGGGAGGGATGGAGGAAAAGAGGGAGGAAGGAAGGGAGTAAGGAGAGAAGGAAGGGATGAAGGAAAGGAGGAAGTAAGGAAGGAACGAAGGAACGAAGGAACAGTCAAAAGAGATGGGGTCAATTTGACAGGAGGGTTAAAACATACAATTTATTTATAATAATAATTTTATTAATTGTAATTGTATAATATAATTTTACAATTAGTACAATGGTAGATCAGTTATCTATCACGTCAAACAATGTGATTACAGTTGGTGTGGCCATTGTCTACATGAGTCAGATGAAACCTACTGTTGTCGTGTTCAATGAGCTGCAACCTGCATATTTAAAAATATACAGTAAATAGCAATGTGCAAAATTCTGCACGTGTACTCAGGTTCACTCTGAAGGATGTCTGCTATGTTTACAGAGTATAAAACAGATTCTTTCAAGGTGGAAGGTACATAATAAATCATTTAGAAAAAGCTTGTACCATAACTGAGCCTTTTTTTAAAGGAACAAGTCAACAATTTGGGTAATATGCTTATCTGTCCTTGCTGAATAATGACATGGTTGCTTATAAAGTTGGAATAATTTTGTTTTCAGACACATTTCTCTTTTTATTTTCTCTTCATACACATCAGTAATCATCTTTGACCAGGTGCAATGAGATTGATCAACACCATTTTGAGAATATATGCACTTACATCACAGTAAAAAATATATTATTCCAACTTTATGAGCGACCGTGTAGATGTGACAAAAACTGATGCATAAAAACAAAAGGTTCTTAGATGGGAGCCACAAGAAGACATACAGGAAATAATCCAATTTCCTTAAATGTCGACCTGTTCCTTTAAGAGAGTTCAGGTCACCACATGAGGGCATGTTGACAGAGACGAAGGGTTTCAGATGATTCATGTCCAGCAGTGACCTCCTGGGCTAAATACCAAATGTTGTTCTGTCCTCCACAGCGACTCACGAGACTCTGAGGAGCCTCTCAACAGACAGATCAACAGTGACCAGCAGCAGACCCATCCGCCCCCTACCTTAACCCCCTACCCAGGAACAGCTCCGCCTAAACACACACGTGCCACCACACACACTCCAAAATTAAAGACTCATAAAGACTCAGATATAGTTGCTGGAGAGAAACCAGCAGAGGAAAAAGTGCTGGATGTGTCAAACTCTAGCTCGAAGTCTGATGGTGTGGATAAAGCCAAAACCGGGACCATCACCAAGGGCCCCGCACCGAAACCACCGAAACCTCCGGAACCTCCGGAGCCCGCAAAGGCACGCGGACCAACAGATCCTCCCTTCATCGGAGACAGTTACATGAAGGAAGATCACCCTCCACAAACAGTGAGTCCCACCTCCTCATCTGTGCTGTGATGAAGCCATGAATCAATTAACCAATTAACATACAATTAAAGCCCCCTAACACATAACATGATCATGAGATTTTGTCACAATAAAGAGGAAGAAGACCTAAAATGTGTTTCAGCATTTCATCATGCAAGAAATTAACTACTTGAATGATTGCTTTTCTCTTTTTAATATATAGTACTGTGCAAAAGTCTTTGGCCACCAGCATCTAAACAGAAAATACAGGAAATAGGCTATGTACACAACATTTTTAAAAATCCATTAGTTGTGTCTGGACAAGAAATAGTGCAGTACATAACACACCATAAAATGACAAATTGTAATTTAACACTATGGTTTTTCATAATGTGTTGGTTAGTGAGCTTCAGAGCCAGGCTAACTGTTTCCCTCTGTTTCCAGTCTTTATGCTAAGCTAGGCTAACTAGCTGTTGACGGATCCACAGTGTGATATCAATCTTCTCATCTTAAAGCCAGAAAGCAAATCCAAGATTAGCAAAATACGAAATTTCAATATTTGAACTAATTTATCATGCAATAGTGTAAAAAAAATCTGCAGCTTAAATTTCAGTTTTTCTCTATTTTTTTAAATGTATAAGTTTGACTCACTCCATCAAAACAAGCAAATTGAATTGTCATCACTTTAACTCTGAGAGCTTGTGACAGACTTTTATTTTTTTACTAGTTTTGGACATTTAAATGGCTAAATAATTAATAAACTATACAAAAATAAAGATAGATTCATTGTAAACTTCTTACATGTGTCACATAATCTTCGAGCATCAACATTTCTTTTAGATTTTTTTTCTTGTAGGTTTGTCATGAAGTCCTTTGGCGACTCCCACACTTGGGCGGGTCTGTCCTCTCAGTAAATACGCAACAGAAAATAGAGTCATGTCTCCTGGAGCTTGACTCTATTTCTCCATCTTCCCCTCAACTCCCTAAACATGTGTCATCAACACTGATGTTTTTGTTGCCTCATCAGATGATGATTCACTGAAGGAGGAAAAAAAGCAAAGGATAGAAGAGAGCTATAATAAAAACATGATAGGATATTAAAATACATCCAAATCATCAATTGGAAGCAGTTTCATGTGATTTTCTGATGCATTTCTGAATGAATGAAGCATGCAAAGTGAAACTCTGAGCTTGATTAACCACATTTTAAGCTCTGAGCTATAAGAAGAGAGGAGTGCACACAGACTCAATCGATAATGAAGTCCGCAGAGAACCTGGGGCAAAAAAACACAATTAATGAGATAAAGTTTAGTTTTTTTGCACCTGTAGAAACCTTTTCATGCATTGGTCCTCGTCTACCTGCTCACTGCGGTTTTGAGTCGTATAAATCATAAAAGTGTGCCCATGTAATGATCATAATGGATGTTTCTGTGGTTAGATCAAACCTTTAGCATCATTCCCCCATGTCAGTGCTGTTCTATTTTATAGCTGTGTAATTACAAGATAATTGCCTCCAGTGAGAGTCTTGAGGTTAATATTGAGGCTATGTAACCTGTCAAGTGGAATTTATGATGCTGGCAGTGTAATCATCATAAGTGTATGTTGTGTGTGTGTGTGTGTGTGTGTGTGTGTGTGTGTGTGTGTGTGTGTGTGAAGATAAAACTTCCTGCTTGGTGGGTTTGATAACGACGAGGCTGTGTTTATCTGCTCCTCTCAGGACTGCCCGGACGGTATCCGAAATACAATTGCAAAGACAGACTTCGGTGGGCGTTTTCTGAAGAATATTCCGGTCCTACAGTGGGCCAATCACAGTACTCGTGAACAGCACGAACGCCTGAAGAAGTACCCAGGAGCACACGGCTGGGGAGGGATCGATTACAATAGTAAGTAACTGAGTATTTTGGCGGCTTAAGTTGAAACGAGTCTTGAAAGCACTTGTAAAAACCTCACAATCTTCTAAATCAGGGCCGGATTAACCCTTTAGTGGGCCTCGGGGGCCCTCTTGACCCCCCCTTAAGGAGCCACTTCTATACTTCATCAGAACTGCTACTGCTCAGGTAGTTGAATAGCTCCTAAAAAAAAACCCTCTGATTCACACCTTTTTAAAAAAAAAACTCTGCTTCACACCTTTCAAAAAAAAACCCCACAATCCTAGCATTAACCCCTGTGGTTATTACTGTTGCCATGACAACAGAAGCGGCCCTAATTTTAAGTGCGTAGTAACATTGAACAACAACACATATTTCTTCCATGATCCTTATTCCCTTAAACCTAACCAAGTGGTTTTTTGGGCTTAAACCTAACCAACGGTATTGTCACGTCGTGAATCATCATTATTGTGACAGAGACAGAGTCACATGGTCAAACCACGTCTTTGGTTGCTTAATTTGGAGGATTTGTCGGACTTTGCACTCTGTCGTTGAGTCAAAGTGATCAACATAAACCAAACCTTACCCTTTAATTTCGGTATGGTGTGTGTGTGTATGGGTTTTTATGTCCATGTGGTTTAGGCAAATTTAGGGGATAAAATTTTGTGGACTCAGCATATGGCAAAAATGTCCATGTGGTGTAACCATAAAAACATTGTTCCAAATAATTAAACTTTCTTAAAAACACTAAATTCTAACACTGTGGTTATGTGTGTAAATGAACTGTGTTTGCTTTTATATGCTTGAGGGACCAATAAAGTATTCATGAGAAAATACAGAAATATAATTAAATGTAATGTAGTTTTTTCGATATCCTGCTGACATGGCGTTCATGGTGGAAGCATTATGATTAGGGTTTAATATTTATAATGTCTTTTTATGTAATAACAGTAATAGACATGTTGTATAGATGCTGATGATCCTCCATAGCTGATGGTGTACCGGTGTTAGCTAAAATTAGCTTTCCATAATCAGATGATAATTTGATTGAGGAAATATGTGCTTTATCCGAGTTAAGATGCTTATCATGTTAAGATAATAGCAGCTTCCTGTCTGTGAGCCCACACATGAAGCCTCAGGGTGATTTTTTTCTTTTTTTAATTTAAGACCAATCACAAATAACTGAACCTGTGGGCGAACCTGTGGGCGATTACATTACATGACAGGCACAAAAACAATTAGTGGGTGAAACACATAAATCTTTCTCTCATGATTCAAGGATCTTTTTTAAGACTGTGTTAAATTAATCACATCCAGATTAATTTTGTTTCTCTATGTGTGTGTGTGTGTGTGTGTGTGTGTGTTTTAATAGCACTGGTGGAAACTCTCACTGTGCTCAACACGTCTGCGAACTGGCAGATGTTAGACGACTGGAAGCAACTCAGCAACGGGTCTCAGTGTATCCGCTGTGCTGTGGTGGGGAACGGAGGGATACTGAAGGACTCAAAGAAAGGGAAGGAGATCGACAGTCATCATTACGTCTTCAGGTAGACTCTGACTCTGGCTTTGTGAAGCAATCCTACTAATCCTAAGAGTTTCCTCTCTAGATCATAAACTATCCTGACAACCAAAGCCATCTGTTGTTTGTTCAAAACACACAAAAAAAGTTGGCACACTCCCCACCCACCCCTAAAAAAATGTGCAAATGTGCTGAGCAACAGACATTTTATAATTCTCTATAATTATGCTAAAGTCACTAAGAAAAAAGGAGGTCGTTTCCTACCCTGTGCTGTCATCAACAGTACATCAAACATCATGTCATTTAAAAAGACAGTACAGTATTTTATTATAACGCCCCAAAATCTTTATATATAATTACACATATAATAGTCATATGTTGCCATGCCCCTACATTTAACAAAATGTATTACCACTAAATTCTTAAATCTGTCTTTGGGGCACTGCTGGGTGCTTCAGTAAAACCAGGGAGAGCAAATAGTTAAAATCTTGAGTTGAGAATATTTTGATTCTACTACTACTTATACTAATACTACTACTGCTAGTACTACTACTACTACTACTACTACTACTACTACTACTACTGCCACTACTACTACTACTTCTACTGCTAGTACTGCTACTGCAACTAATACTACTGCTACTACTACTTATACTAATAGTACTACTACTAATACTAATACTACTACTACTACTAATACTACTAATACTAATGCTAATACTACTACTACTATTTACTCCTCCTCCCCACTTCTCAACCCAAAGTTACATCCTTATGCGTTGGACTGACAAAGGTGAAGGTCCATAAACTTGATACTAGTTTAATCAAGTCTTGATAAGAAGTGATATCAGTGCTGTCGGTGTCGGATCCTTAAATAAAAGTAGGGAGTGTAAATGGTTAAATTCATAGAACAATATGAAGCTACTTGGAGGTTACATTTTCAGCTGGTTTGGGGCTGAACAGCTGCTTCTGTCATACCTCTGCCCACGCTGGTCTCAGTCCGGTGCGTCGGAGCAGAGACTGTTTGATGGAATAAATCATAATTTAACTAAACTCTTGTGTATCTACGTGTCCATGCATGTCTTTGTGCTTGTGTGTGTTTTAATCAGTGATTGTGTGAACACTTGTGCTCCTCAGGACCAACGGGGCGATCATAAATGGCTTCGAGCAGGACGTGGGGTCTCGGACCACCCACTACACATTCTCCACCAACACACTGATGAACTCAATGAGGAGCTACGCAGGCGTCGGGTATAAAGGACCCCCTGTGACTAAGGTCAGCATGATGTCTGAGGGAGTTACATGCTTCTTGAGATTTTCTGTCATTAGAAAGTGAAGTCAGAGCTGCAGCCTGCTCTAAAACGCTCTGCTGGTGGTTACGCCTATTTCCCCATCTAACTTATGTCACATCACGTATGCAAGCCCACAAACAGCCGCCTGCTCTGTTGTTGGTTGATAAGGTTGTTGCATGGGTTGTTTATATCTGTTTGTTCACTTGCACAGTGTTGGAGAGTAACTAGTTACATCTAACAGCATTATATGATTAAATTACAGTTGCTTATGAAAGTGTTGATGATTATAAAGGAGGTTACATCTGAAGTCAGACCTTTGAGATTTTACTCCTTTGAGGTTTTTTCCTCATTTTTTAATATTTAACATGTTACTGAATACATATATTGATGTTTTTAATTCTTTAACCCTCCTGTTGTCCTCGAGTCAAGGAAGGATAGAAAGGAGGGAAGGAAGGGAGGAAAGGAAAGAAGAAAGGGAGGAAGGAAAGGAAGGATGGAGGAAATAATGAAGGGAGGGAGGGGGGAGAAAGGAAAAGAGAAAGGGAGGAAGGAAAGAAAGAAGGACAGAGGAAAGAAGGAAGGGAGGAAGGTAGGTGGGAGGAAAGAGAGGAGGAAAGAAGGAAGGGAGGAAGGTAGGTGGGAGGAAAGAGAGAGAAGGAGGGAGGGAGGGAGGAAGGATAGAAGGAAGGAGGAAGGACGGAAGGAAGTAAGGAAGGAAAGAAAGAGAAGGAGGGAGGAAGGAAGGAAGGAAGGAAAGAAAGAAAGAAGGAACAGTCAAAACAGACGGGATCAATTTGACCCGGGAGGACGAGAGGAAGGTTAAAATCAATATTTTTTTATATTTACATTACATTACTTATTACATTTTAAATAGAGTAACTAGTAATCTGTAACCTTCCCAATCCTGCATTCACATATTTATATAAACTGTGCTGCTCTCCAACAGGAAACACGATACGTCTTTCTGCCTGATCACGACCGTGATTACCTGCTGATGAAGGCTGCAGCGACACACACTCTGGTGGATAGAGGCAAAGAGCGAGGCAAAGAGTAAGAGGCATAACGATGATGCAGTTCGACTCTTGATAATGTTCCTCTTGCTCTTTAACTTCTGTCAGTGTTTATCAATCTGCTTCAGATTGTACATTTCTCTTGTAGTTTATAGTCAAGTTTGATGTTTTTTCCAGATGTTTTAATTCTTATTAATGGTAGTGTATATGCAGTGGTGTAAAATAATGTACTTACTTTACAAAATACTACATTTACTAAAGACCTGGTGTATAATTTGTACTTTATTTAAGTTTTATGCTACTTGTTTTTCCTTTTACTCCACTACATTTATCTGACAGCTGTACAGCAGATATAAATCACTTTGCAAGTCTAGATAACCACCTTTATGAAATATGAAGTGTTTTTCAACAGTATGAAGTAACATTAGGTTCTCATCAACTTACAACATTTCCCGCCACGTTCGTACATAAGACTTTTCGTAATAAACAGTTTTCCTACTTCGGAAAAATGTTCACATCAACAACCAAAATGTAACAGCTCCAGTATATGTGACCTGTTTATATGTGATGTGGTGTAACTTAATTTATTACGGATTAAGCTGAAAACACACAGGAATGCTTCATGTCAGAAAAGGTCCATAGTTAATCTGTAATTAAAGCCCGATTTCATATTGTTACACAATTAACTACAGCTATGCAACAGTGTTGAGTTATCAGATGATACAAATGTGATAATAAATACACTAATAATAATATCCATTCATATAGCACTCTGAAAGTGACACTTCTGCACAACAAGTATAACTTTTCATACTCTTAGTTAAGGCTGCCCAATTAATTGAAATTTGATCGTGATTACGATTTAGGGGCCAAACGATCTCAAAACTAATAAAATCGGAAGCGCTCAATGACAAAGGTTTTATTTTGAAAAGCTTAGACCGGAAGTCGCCGCAGCTCCGTTAGTTTGACAGAAGCTGAAACACACGGCGAAATGTTTTAACTGTAAATAAAAGTGCAGAGTTTCCAGCCTGCATCAGATAATGCTGAGTTTACTGACTAATTATTAAAAGCCAGGAAGTGATGTGTGAACTATCGTCATGGTAACCAGCTCAGCACTAATTCTGCTGTGTGTTGCGTTAAGCGGCAGATAGGAGAGAAAATGAATTAAACCGAATGGAGAAGAAATGCAGCATGTTTCTAAAGTTTAAAAAAAATCGTTTTAATAATAGTGATTTCAATTTTGACCCAAATGATCGTACTAATATACTTTGACTCTTTTTAATTATACAGTTTTGTCTTCCCACTTATGTATCTGAGTACTTCTTTCACCACTGTGTAAATGTGTATATATAAAGTACTGTGCAAATGTTTTAGGCACTAAAAGTAAAGTGAGGATACTTTTAAAACTAATACCACGAACAGTTTTTAGATTAGATTCGATTAGTAGCTTTACTGTCATTATATTGAGGGTCAGACAACAATATAACGAAATTTAGATAGCACTCCCTGAGCAATAACAACATTTAAGACAATTAAAAAAAAAGAAAAAACAACTTAAATACAACATTAACAATCTATAAGTGCAATATGCAATATAAAAGGTGCAAAATTAAATGACTCTGGCTGGATGTTTGAGGTCACTGTCATGCTGCAGAATAAATTTGGGCCTTTGCATTATGGAGAAGAATCTTAACATCCCTGACCCTGACCCTAAAACTTTTCCACAGTACTGAATGTGGTCTGGTTCAGATCATTCATACAAGCCTCTTCTTCAGAATCTGACTCTTAATTGTCTGCACATGGTGACTGGGTGACATACTGCCAGTAACTGGAAGCTAAAATTTCTCCACATGCATGTTTTGCTACTTCTGCATGTGATTTGTCTTCTTCCAACCAAACTGGCTTTTAACCAGAGTTACAGCAAAAGTAGAGACAGGTGTTTAGTGCTTTTAATGATTTACTCATTTTATGTGCTCATACAGATCAGATCAGCCTGAAGCTCTGCAATTAGTCCTGTTGCTTGAGTAAAAACATCAAACCTCACTGTCTTAACCACTTCCATATTCTTTTGATGCATCGCTCTGCTTGTGGTTATTTAGAGGCAGGTGCAAACTTCAGCGTGTGAACATTTAAAATCAGCTCTTATTTTCTTTTACTTTTTTTGGAACTTATGTGTGCAATCTTTGTAGTAATATCACATTTTCTCCACAGCCCAACCAGGTACTTTGGAAAGGACGTGTCGGCACAGAAGTTGAAAATGTACCATCCTGATTTCATCCGTTACCTCAGAAACAGGTGAGAGAGAGAGAGAGAGAGAGAGAGAGAGAGAGAGAGAGAGAGAGAGAGAGAGAGAGAGAGAGAGAGAGAGAGAGAGAGAGAGAGAGAGAGAGAGAGAGAGAGAGAGAGAGAGAGAGAGAGAGAGAGAGAGAGAGAGAGGAACTTGCATTTCTAAAAGTAAATTAGACTAGAAAAAACCTTGACCCTGAAACCACTGATGCTACATATTTATTTTTGTTTTCATGCAGATTCCTTCGATCTCATGCTCTGAAAACCAAATATAAGAACATTTACCGTCCGTCAACGGGTGCTGCGATGCTGTTGGCTGCAATGCACACTTGTGACAAGGTAAAACTCACCATTACTACACTGTACACTGTTTTTTTAACCTACTGTGGGACAAGGTTGCACTTGTCTGATAGCATGAGAATGTTTTGACTCTTTGCTGCTGGCCTTGTAGGAGCATGAGCTAGCTGCGTGTCTGATTCTGCGTATAGCCTCAATGAGTAGCTGATAGTGACTCATCTCATTCAAACCACAGCTTCTGTAAAAGTATACTCAGGAAATATGAAGTTGGTCTTTGCCGTTCCCGCTATTTGATGATTTTATCGGATCATCTACAGACTCTTTCAGATTAAAACCTGTTTTTCACCACCCTGCATACAGTGGAATAGAAATAAGAACGAAATGATTCAGGCTGAGTGGGTCAAGTCAAAACATGACTCACCCAAACTTGTAACCCAAACTCTATCTTTAAGATGCCAACAGTTCTTAATGCTTTTTTTATGGGTTTTTTGACTGGTTTCTGTGCTTCCTGTCCTAATGAAGGTGAGCGCATACGGCTTCATGACCCCAGACTATAAGAACTACTCTGACCACTACTACGACAGGAAATTTCACTCAGTGGGCTTCTTCATCAACCACGACCTGCGAATGGAAATGAATCTGTGGCAGCAGCTGCACCAGGCGGGGCTCATACAGCTCTACATGCACAAGTGAATTGACATGGACCAGAAATGAACTCAGCTTGTCTAATCAGCACATGTTACCAGCACAGACGGGAGGAGACGGGAAGTTCAAAAGAGGACAATCCTTCTGGCCTCCCTTTTAAAATGACTGTTCGCGACTCTCTGACTTGAGCAAAACAAAACAAAAAGCAGTAGCAGAGGTTTTCTTTTCATGAAGGAAACAAGGATTTTTTTTTAACTGACAGCTGCTATGATTGTTCAGGGCGCAGATTTAGTTTTATTTATCAAACTTTTTGTTTTTTTTAATGGTTTCTATCTAGCTCCACAACATTTTTTGGTGATTTGTGGGTCAGAATAGGTCCAGGTTAAATATAGTTGAAAAGATTTTAGTTACTGTAGCAGCGTGGTCGTGTGCTACGTCCCCAGAGGATAAATCTTAACAGGTTTTCACTTATCTAGTGAAATGTTTCATCATGTACCAGACAGAATGACACAAACTGTTGTACAGACTTTCACAGTTCCCAGATGATGTATCCTAATTACTTTTTTTTCACTTTTATGACCAAATCTAATGACATTCCCCTCTGCCTCTGGTATTTAGTGCTAATTTGTGAATGTTAGCATGCCAACACAAACACACACACACATCTTACCTGCTAGTTAAATGATATGGATGGTGATCTTCTGTGTTTTTCTTATTGTCAACAAATACATACAAGTATCATGTGTGTATTCAAAGCCTGATATGTCTTATTCGTCTGTGGAGTAGACCTCTATTGTTCTCCAATAATGATTTAAAATCATGTCAGTGAGCTACATCGCTACACTGGGTGACATGTTCCTTCATAACAAAGATTACGGTCACGTTAATTTTGTTTGTAAATGGCTCCAAAGATTAATAACAATCACATTTTCAGTCTCTGCAGAGTAGTTCTGTGTAAAGCTGACACCACCCTTCACTACTTTATTGTGCTATATATCACAACATCTTGACTTTCCAGAAGTTTTTAAAGAAATTGACAATATACAGCATAATATATTGTAAATATGGCCTCTGCCTTACACAGAACTACTCTCTGGAGACTGAAAATGTGATCACAGTTATTGGTCTTTGGAGGGATTTCTGAACACACTAAAGTGACCAAACTCTTCACAATGAAGGAACATCTCACCCAGTGCAGCGATGTGGCTCATAGACCTGTTTTTAATAGTTTTTGGACAACAACAGAGAGAGGTCTACAGCACAGTTTACTAACAGTAGCTACTTGTTAGTAGATCCATTCATTGTTGGTTAGATCCAAACATGAGCTTTTGTTGACAGTAGGAAAAATATAGGAAATCACCCTTTTATTATCATTGTGTGCATACTAGGATTAGCATCTGGTTCAAAGATCAGCTATGAAGTCCAGCTGAGGGAAGAGTTACCCATTATCCAAATTTAGCCCAGTTTTTAACTTGTTTTGACCCGCAAATCACCATGAACATGTTTACTGGGATTACTTTAGCGTGTATCATACAATCAGTCTCAGGCTGAGTTGAAGTGTAGTTTCTTGTCACTGTATAATAGAGCCTTGCTGACAAGGGACAAGACTGCAATTGAGTGGGCCACTTGCTTAAAATATCCTGTCTCCCCGCCCTAAATAGACGGTCAGAGCACTGCTGGCAGTGGCCATGTTCTATTCTGACATTTACTCAGACTATTTTCTCTCTTTGAGTCCGTCTATTCTGTGTCTGTGTGTGTTTAACTGTGGAAGGTTACAAAGAAAAAGTTCACTGGGGCAAATATTTGAAAGTGTATTTAGTTTAAGAGACTTAACTTATTTTGTCTTTGTTGTTGCATCCCAATTATTTTCATTTAAAGCACACAAGTGTACTTTTTACTTTTATGTTATATATGATGCCACACTGTGATGAACACAACACTGTGTGGGCTCAGCTAAACTTTCAGTGCCTTTTTACTGTGAATCAGTAGTTTGGATTAATACATCGTGAGGCGAATCAGGACGTTTCCACAACAACAACAACAACACAAACGAGGACATCAGCCGCCTTTTTCTCTCTGTTTGGATTTTTGGGACGGTCGCCGAGGACTCGTCTAAAGGAATCTACTAGTTTCAGCCACCACACCTGGACTCCTCTCTGAGCCACAACAATGAAGGGTCGAAGTTCTGGGGATTTATTGTCACCACTCACCTAAAACTTGACTAACACCCTCAATAACACGGATTTACTGTCTGTACAATTAAATCTATAATATAATATCTTTAGTGCATTACTAGCAACAACGGCATACTGTAGGTCTATGATGGAGGGAAGAAACCAAAGACTACAAATCAGGGAATATTCTGTATGTGTGTATTTAAAACTTTTTGTATAATACTGAATTGATACATTCAGATTTAAGTGATCCAGTCGGCTGGATTGTATTTTTATTTACAAAATGTAAAGGGGGAAAAGGGGAAACCTTTATAGTGCAATTTCTGACTCTTGATTTTGACCTTTTTAAAATCTGCATAAAAGGTAACTGTGATTTTATCTCTGCTGGTTTGTGATTATTTCTTGGTTCTCTGCTAAAACTTACAGAAGCCAGAGTTTTGTATAATTTCCTAGAAAGGAACTGATATGTAACTATATAACTGAAAGAAAGAAGTGGTTAAGTGTGCAGAATATATGAAACTTTTGAAACTACAGTGAAGCATACAATTCAAGATATGTGGATAATAACAAGAATAATTGATAATGGATGAATATTCATTGGGGTTAAAATGGAGCAGTTGTTCTGGAAATCATCCACTCTTTGTAATCCTCAACTGGCTCAAGGCTCTCTCTTTATTTCCATTTTCTTTAGTGCCAAAATATGCAAGTTCTGTCTGGAAACTTGCAACAAATTATAAGAAAATCATGGCTCCTAAAATAAAATGTCAGTAAAACTCTTTTGGAAAAAAAGTCCAATAGGAAACAGGAACACAGGTGTTACAAAAGTTGAAGACCATCATCATTGAATTTGTTATGTCTGTTTTAAACCAGAGTGGTGCTTTTAGTGAAAACATGTAGTCAGGTAGCAGGTGTGAGCTATTGCCTCCTCTGTAATTTTAGCAGACCAACACACTCAGATCAAGCGTTAATCATTCATTTTTGACACACAGCTGCCAACAACTAAAGTAACCACGCACAACTTCAAATATATCACTTCTCCACAAATATTTTTCTTATCTCTTCTGGAAAACTGCACCGATACCTAAAAGACCTCATACTCCCTTATTTCTTGAGCCACAGCCTAGAAGAGGATTCAATTCAATTCCATTTTTATTTATATAGCGCCAAACCACAACAAAGGTTATCTCAAGGCACTTTTCAAATAGAGCAGATCTAGACCGTACTGTTTAATTTTATTTAACCTTCCTGTCATCCTCCCGGGTCAAATTGACCCCATCTGTTTTGACTGTTCCTTCTTTCCTTCCTCTCTCTTTCCTCCCTTCCTTCTTACCTTCCTCCCTTCCTGCTTCTCTCTTTCTTTCCTCCCTCCTTCCTCCCTTCCTTCTTTCCTCTGTTCTTCTTTCTTTCCTTCCTCCCTCCCTTCTTCTCTCTTTCCTTCCTCCCTTCCTTTCCTCCCTTCTCTCCCTTCCTCTTGTCCTTTCTCCCTCCCTCCTCCCTTCCCCTCCTTCTTTCCTTTCCTTTCCTCCCTTCCTTCCTCCCTCCTTTCCTTCCTTCTTCCCTCCCTTCCTTCCTTGACTCAAGCACAACAGGAGGATTAAAGAGACCCAACATTCCCCCCATCATGAACAAGCACTTGGCGACAGCGGTGAGGAAAAACTCCCTTTTAACAGGAAGAAACCTCAAGTAGATCTGGACTCTTAAGTGGGTGTCTGCCATCTGCCTTGAGAGAGAGAGAGGAGTTACACACAACGGCACAGTAACAACAACAATAATAGTAAAAGAAATATGACAGAATGCATTGATTGCAGGACAGGCCTCTACGGGAATCTGTGAGATATAAGCGAGGACAAAAAGCTTCTAACAGACCCACCAACTCCTACCTATAAGCTTTATCAAAAAGTAAAGTTTTAAGCCTACTCCTATAAACGTAGAGAGGGTGTCTGCCACCCTTACCAAATCTGGCAGATGGTTACACAATTGAGGCGCCTGATAAAACTAATAGTTCTACCTCCCACTCTACTTTTGGAGATATAGGAACCACAAGTGAGCCTGCATGCTGGGAGCTTAGTGTTCTGGTAGGTTTATAAGGTATGAGCTCTTTAAGATATGATTGCGTCTGACCATTAAGAGCTTTGAAAGTGAGAAGAAGGATTTTATATTCTATTCTGGACTTTACGGGAAGCCAATGCAGCAAAGCTAAAATGGGAGTAATACGATCTCTCTTTCTAGTTTTTATAAGTACGCGTGCAGCTGCATTCTGGACCAGCTGGAGAGTCTTTAGAGTCTTGTTAGGGCAACCTAATAATAATGAATCACAATAATCCTCCCTAGAAGTAACAAATGCATGGATTAGTTTTTCTGCATCATCATCTTTCTACCTGATTTTTGGAAGTTAAAGGACATATCTTGATCCAGAGTGGCTACATCAGTAGATAATGTGTTTCCAAGCACAATAACTGCAGTTTTTCCTCAGTTAAGTAAAAGAAAATTGCAGGTCATCCAGGTGTTTATGTCTTTAAGGCATGCCTGGAGTTTTTCAAATTCAGTCCTTAGTATGGACAAAGTAATAATATTAGCTGACTTTAACACTCATATGGGCTCCGATAATGTCTAAAGGACTGTGAGTATTAATATGAGTGATGGGAGTGGATTCATTTAGCTGATATATTCTCCATGACACAGCCAAGTTTCAGTAAGACAAAATAAATCAATATGATTGTCTAAAATTAAATGATTTATTAATACAGCTTTACATGACAGAGCTCTAATCTTTAAGAGTCCACATCTAATTCTCTTATTTTGTTGTACTCTTGCATAAGTGGTATTATGTTTTATGTAGGCTATAATTCTCCTCTTCAGTTTACCTCTGATTTAAGTAGTTGGGGGTCAGACAGTTTCTTTATGCCTTTGGGGCTTTAGGGGAGGGTACATCTGGTATGCAGAGCCTCTCTTATCTTTCACACTCCATAGTGGCACTTTGGTGCATAGATGAACTCCTGAGTTTCTTTACCATCATAACCACGTCTGAGGACTCTGTGAGGTGGGGAAGGGATATAGACATAGAGCCCAGATGTGTGGATGTGGCGTGGTCAGGGTGGGGGCTGCATTAGGGAGTTACCGAAGCCATGAGTCAGGGTTTGCAACGCTGCCAAAATGTCTGGCAGCAGGATGTTACAATTACATGCTGCAGTTGGTAGTATGGAGCCTCCAGCCTGCAAGACAAGGCCTTTTCTCAGGCCAGAGTACGAGCAGATGCGTGTCGGGATGAGAACAAATGATCAATTTGTAAGATGAGTGAAAAATTTGCAAAGTGTGAAGCTGTCAGTGCAAAACAAACAGCTCAAATATGCTTGAAGCTCCCGGTGGATGATGTGGAAACTGAAATGTTAGATTTCAGCAGTGGTGAAAGTACATTAACACAAGAACTGATTTTGAGGTACTTTCCTCTCCCATTAATCATCTCACCACCTCATATCTGGTGACCCTTTGGAGGGGCCCCACCCCAAGGTTGGGAACCGCTGGACTAAACTAGCTAACTGTATATAAAGTAGTGTAAACTAGCTCCACCTCCAGCAGCTACAACAGTAACATGCTGCTCTAACACTGATGCTTCACTATTAATAATCTAATGATGTCATATATAATAATATATCAGAGGGACCAAACCACTACTTTTACTGTAACACTTTAACTGCATCGAGCTCATAATACTTCCAGTGTGTACTTTTACTTTAGTAGGATCTCAACGCAGGACTTTTACTTGTAATGGAGTATTTTTACTTTGCTGTCTTGGTACTTAAAGTATATAAATACTTCTTCCGCCACTGGCTTTCAGGATTAATAAATTAAATTCTCTTGCAAGTCCATTACACAATTTCCACTACTGGACATTTTAAGTTTACTTAAAGACTAAACCACCACTTAAAAAAAAAAACAGGTTCAAACTGTTGCACTTCTCCAACTATCTTAACATATAACACAGCTGCAGGTTGTGTTTACATTACGATTATAGTACATTTGCAGCTTTTTCTGCTGCTATCAACCTTTAAAAAAACCAGGTGGACAAGCTATTCAGGCATCAGACATAACATAGAAAGCAGCTGTTTACATTTCTATTCATGATACAAAGGGATAGGATCCAGCTTTGTAAAGTGTGTGTTTAATGTAGAGTTATAAACTGCTGACCCCTAGTGGCGACTATACGCCAGTGCAGTAAAGAGTGCAAAACTTTATTAAAAAAAAAAGTCTTCATCTCCATCAGTATCTAACAGCTGGATCATGGCCTCTGCCTGCTGATCAGAGAAGGGAGATTTCTTTAAACAGCTTGTATTAATTGTACTTGTTTTGCTTTGTCCATGTTTGGATATTTGAATTTCAAAGCTCAAGATTCAGTTGTATTGTCACATTGACAGAATTGCACAATAGAGTACAGTTGTATTATTAATATGTTTTAATCAGAATAATCAGAATAGAGAGATCCTCAGAGGTGGACGCTACATATTTATGACTGCAGAGATCAAAGACGACCTCACTATAAAATTATTTTAAATTCTACTGGTCCTGCTTTCACTGATATTTGTCCTCTAATAAATGCAGCATTAGTGCGTAACATCCAGATTACTTCACATAAATTACTGGAAAATGCTAATGAGTACTTTGTGTCCGTTTTAGGCATGAATATTAATAAGTAAATGATCGAGATGCTAAATGTGAGATCATCTCCTTTTTCATGTTTGTCCAGCAAGGTGCGGTGTTGATTACAATGTGTGTTTTAGTAGGGGGGCCACGGCCCGTGTAACTTGTGTACTCTGACAAACTATTTTATAGCCTATGAATAAAAGCCTAAATTGTATCTGTGGTTTTACGAGCCAAACAATACTAGTCACCACACACCTTCACTCACTCTCTCACTCTCACCAACTGCGGACGATAAAAACTCCCACTGACTGCTGCATTTTGATTTGAAATTAGTGTGTATTGTTTATCACTGGGCCTCTCTCTCCTCCTCCCTCTCTCTCTCTCTATCTATCCATCTATATTCATTAACACTTATGTTCTATTAATGTATTCAATAACCTAAACTTCTTCCCCGGAGTTGTCTTTCTGGTTCCTGGTTTCTGGCTCTGCTTTCTGGTCTTACAGGTAATCTGGGCCTGTAGACGTCCGGATGACGGATTCCAGTCCCGGACCTTCTGGCTACATTGTTGATTTTCACGGTGCCTCTCTCCTCTATCCTTCCTTTCTCTCCTCTCAACCCCAACCAGTCGAGGCAGATGTCCGCCCACTTCTGAGTCTGGTTCTGAGGTTTCTTCCTGTTAAAAGGGAGTTTTTTCTCGCCACTGTGTCTCATGTGGGAATGTTGGGTCTCTTTAAAGTTAAAACCTGAAGAGTTCGGTTTAGACCTACTCTATGTGTAAAGTGCCTTGAGATAACTTTGTTGTGATTTGGCGCTATACAAATAAAGATTGATTGATTGATTGATTGATTATCAACTACGTCATATGTGAGCGTCGCGAGCTAAAGGCGGGAACCTGCCAAACCACTGGCTGCATTACCTGCGAAAATGAAGAGACAGAAGTGCACAGTTGAGCCAGACACCATAAAGACATCAGGGATTCAAACTAAGTGTAAAAACACATCAGTAAGGCTTATAAGTGAAGCCATGAATGCTGTCCCTGTGGCCAAAGAAGTGCACAAACTGTTGAAACTGTTTTTCAAGATCCCAGTCACTACAGAAAGATCTTTCTCAACACTTCACCGTATCCTTACCTGCGTTCAACTATGACACAGAGAAGGGTTAATGACTTGATGTGCAGCCACATACACCTGGATGTTCTGGCACAGGTGGACATGACTGCTGTTGCAAAGGAATTCATCCAGCAAAATGAGCGACGCAGACTGGTTTTAGGGAAGCTCAAGGACCACTAACGTAAGTCAGTTTTTTTTCATAACCTACATGTCATTTTCTGTGGTATGGCTGGAGTAGGCCTGTTGTGTTGCTTACCTTTCATTTAACTGCACAGCTGTGTGTGTGTGTGTGTGTGTGTGTGTGTGTGTGTGTGTGTGTGTGTGTGTGTGTATGCGCGCGCGGCTCTGCACATCAGTCTGATATGAGTGTTGACTTGTGACGATAATGACTATGATGTTGATTTAGATTCAAGGCAGTAAGATGAGTTTTGATTGTGGACTGGATTGGATGTACTTTGTTGTTTGCTATAGTTTCATCTGCGTTTATGTGTAAACATGTTTAAATAATTATATATGTTGTTGTGTGTGATCAGATGGGTTAATCTGAGCAAGCGTGTGCGTGTTCATCAGGCGTGTGCTGTTAAAGTGACTGTGTGGTGTCGGAAGAAAAAAAAGCATTTCCTCCTTCAGCAGATTAATGTTTAAACAACGCCATCTAGTGTCAAACTCTGCTCGTACATCTTTCTGCACAGAGAAAATCAAACATCTGAGAGGGAAAAAGAAGAAAAACACACTTTTGACTGGAGGGGGGCAATTTTGATGACTTGTTTAATTTGTTAAATATTTTTAGCAAAAATGCCCAAGCTTTTCTGACATTTTATACACTGAAAAAATTAACCAAGTAACTAATTGTGAGACCTTCATTTATTATGAAAATAACTGTGTGTTGCAGCCTGGAATAATACCTTGACCTAAGAATAATAAAAAAAAATTAAAACGTTTCAGGTGTAAAAACTAGATTCCCTCTTCCAGGTTCATGGTTAATATTATTTATATATACAAAATTTATAACAAAATCATGATTAATCAAATGATGTTGAACCAAATGATGTGGTCTGGGCTTTTTAGGGCCTTTAAGTGTCTGGGGCCCCTGGGCTCTTGCCGTTGTCTGAAAACATGAGTATAAAATAATACACAAAACACTGCTTAAACAGATTAAACAATTATTTTTGTACAATAAGGAGACGGCACACACACACAGTGACTTCAGCTCATCTCAACAAGCAAAGAGCAAGTCTAAAATATTAAAGTGTCTAAGGGAACAAAGACATCAGCTGTGATTGATCAGATATCAGATAATCAGTTAATATCATTTTACCCGATAGAAAATGACCATGAGAACATATATTTGCATATAAATACATCTTACACTGGTCATGCATCCCCAGAGTCAGAGCCATAGGACATAGGATTTCTTGACACCTTGCTTTTTTTAATTTAAATAATTTTTTTTATTGAAGTTTCATATAAATTACAAATAAAAAACAACATATTTACAAGAAGACACAAACGTTTGACGCCTTACTTTGGCCCACACACCCAAGACTGAGAGCTTCTACCCATAATACAAGGTAGAAGAAGAGCCTCCTAATGATAGTTAGACACAGTTAAAAGGAAAAATCTTATTATAACCAATCTTGGATTAAAATGATCAAACCAATCATTTGATCCTTCTTCACTTTTACACCTTCATTTCCCGGTTAGTAATCCAGCCTTACATTTACTCTTCTATCTGCTGTCAGTGTAAGCATACCGCATTATGATCAAATATTGATCTAAAACATCATCAAATCAATTTTTAAATAAAATCAAAATTCAAAAATACTTCCTTTTGACTTTCTTTGTGGCTATAACATGAGATATAGGCCTATAACATGTAAAAAAAAAAATGTAAAAATCAATTTCATTTTGCTCAAACTTAAATAATCAACATACAACCATTCAACTAATAAATATACCAACAAGTCAATAAATAAACCGACAAATAAATACAGTAATAAATAATTAAATAGGAAAATAAATAAATAAACTACATGTAAAGAAATAATTTAACACAGAGACAGATTTCAGTTGTTGGTCATTAGAGATGAAGCCAGCTGGTGGACTCTGAATAAATGCAGTTGGATTTCCTCTCTGATCAGCTCCCAGACTTCAGCACTGTGGCCCTACAGACAGAAGATTATTATTATTAGTATTATTATTATTATTAAAACATGCTGGAGGCGTCCAACCACAGTGAATGAATGGGGAAAGATAACTCACCATTTTCGTGATATGGTTTGAAAGAGTATGGAAATATTTGGCCAGGTCATCATTTTTCCACTTGTGGATGTGGCTCCCAATCTGCATGAATCAGAAGCAAAAATTATATTAATTCATTCATTAAAACTGCTAATCTAATTTTACTCTAGGGGGATTTTAGGAAGTACTTCTCGGTCTGTATACTTACACAGTGTCTCAGTTCATGAGTCTGCCTAATCACAAGATTGAGGAAGTTTTCCACTGACTGCTCCTCCCATGATGCCAAGCTGTGATTCTTCTCCAACAGCTTAAAGACTTCCTTCAGGACCTGCACGATGAAGACAAGACGATGCCGAGTCTGGAAGGAGGGGGGGAAAAAAAATAGGCACATATTACAATTCGTGTCACTTTTTTTTTTTTGTTGGACAGCTGACAGTGACTCCACTTTTCTCAGGACAGACATTGATCTCATTTCAGGATGACTTACTGATGCTTTGGAGGTCTGGTTGTACAGATCATGAGGGAAGTCCACATCCAGTTCATCATCCTCACTGGGTTTAGTGGAATTATTAACCTGCTGCACACAATAAACAGGGTTGGGAAGGTTACTTTGGAAATGTAATAGGCAACAGATTACTAGTTACTCTATTTAAAATATAATAAGTAATGTCACAAAATCCCAAAATCTAAGTTCATGTGTTTTTCATGGATACTGACTATTATCTCTCTTATAAAGCAACATTTATCTCTCATTTGATTTGATTTTTGGAATATAAAATAAAGATATTTGATGAATAAAGTTAGTTTAATTGGTACAGTGACTCCAATTAAGCCCACGTGTGCTCCAAATAAGCCCACATCATGATTTATTTACTAAATATTTAAAAAATATTAATATCAAATAATTAAAAACAGCAATATATATATTTAGTAACATGTTAAATATTTTTTAAAAGTGAGGAAAAAACCCCCCTGAGCAAAATCTAGTTACTCTCCACAACACTGTTAATAAACAAATGTCTTAATTAACCCTCCTGTTGTCCTCAAGTCAAGGATGGAAAGGAGGAAGAAGGAAGGGAAGGAGGGAGGAAGAAGGAAGGAAGGAAAGGTGGGAGGAAGGAAGGCAGGAAGGAGGGAGGGAAGGAAGGAAAGGAAAGAAGGGGGGAAAGAAGGGAGGACAGAGGAATGAAGGAAGGAAGAAAGGGAGGAAGGAAGGAAAGAAAGAAAGAAGGGAGGAAGGAAGGAAAGGAAGGAAAGAAAGGGAGGAAGGAAAGGAGGGAAGGAGGGAGGGAAGGAAGGAAGGAAGGAAAGGAGGGAGTAAGGAAGGTGGGAAGGAAGAAAAGGAGGGAGGAAGGAAGGAGGGAAGGAGGAAAAAAGGAAGGAAGTAAGAAAGGGAAAAGAAAGGAAAGAAGGAACAGTCAAAACAGACAGGGCCAATTTGACCCGGGAGGACGACAGGAAGGTTAAGTAAAGTGAGTCCAATAAGAAGACTAATATACTAAACTAGTGTAAGCCATATTTGAAACCAGCAAACTTACCATCGCATCCAGCAGCTCCAAACACTTCTCATTGTACTGTCTGAATTTATGATCCAACCATCTGCAGCTCAGTGAGGAGCCTCCGCTGAACAAGCTGAGCAGCAGGCAAGCAAAGAGGATCCTGTTCATCATCGTCATTATTATTATTATTCCAAAAAATAAAAGGTATAAACTTCTGTAGAGTAGAGCAGATTCAGATGTCTCCTATAGTCCAGGTGAAGTGTTGTGACTGTCTGATCACACCTGCAGCGCCTCGCTTTATATGAGCAGCGCGCGCCTTTTTTCTGTTTCCAAACACCTGTATGGGAAACTCTGGACACGACCTGCGCGGGCTTCACGCGTTTGAAAAGTCGAAATGAGGCTTTCATATTTGAATTTATTGATTGACCCTGAATCAATAAAAATAAAAAATCACAGCAAAGTTAAAAAACAAAACATTAGCGACGTATTAAATAGCCTAAAATCAATCTGCTATATAGGATTGGCCTAATATGAAAGACACTGCATGTTTTAGAATACCTTCAAAATAAAACTTCAAATCAAACTTTTTATTTTTATTTTTTTACTATTGATAATATTGGCATAGCTCAGTATTAGATATAGCCTATATTGGAAATTATGGCACAATTCTAGAGGACTATAATTGAGATTTTTCAAAACCTTTAATTATATATCACTTTCTAAAACGAGTAACAACATATATAATTGAGAAACAATAAAAAAAAAAGTTAAATAAAATTATAAATTACAGCATATTAACATCAAAGGTGGGATACATATGGATATTATAAATTAGGTCTATGGGTCTATAAATGTGTTGTCACTCAACATTTTTTTTACCTTCCTGTCATAGTAATTATTTTTAGGTTATATACATAAATATTTTTGTTCACAATTTTTTATTATTTTACAGTGTTTTTGCTTTTCTTTTTCAGTTACGTCATCGCCTAGGTGCGACGGAAAAATGCAATAAAAAAAAGAAGAAAAAACAAAAAGTGTTGGGATTGCATCATAATTTCAGTGTGGACGGATAACAGACTAATAATCTTCCATTGATAAAGCAGGCATGATGCAACACCTCCTTCCAGCGCAGTGAACGGGAAAGTCCGACAAAGAGAAAATGAAACTGACGCTCATTCATGATCGCTGCCGCTTTCACCACGTAGCCTATAGCTGCTTATACAGTGCTGCATTATTAATAACTTAATATGACTCACATGTCGTTTAAGCTTAGGAAAAATATAGCACAAATATACCACACATACCACAAATCAAAAATACTAATTTAAAAACAGAAACCACCTGTGATTTGGGTTTTCTGACACGTCAATTATAGCCTGAATGAACGTTTTTCAGCAGTTTGTGTTGCAGTAACTCTTCTGTGATACCATGACTCCACTTCAAACTGGAAACGCCCCACAACACCTGCAGTTTTGGAGATGCTCTGTCTCCCCCCGTCCTCTATAACCATCATAATTTGGCACTTGTCAAAGTCACTCAGGTAACTTCTGCCCATTTTTTTCTTCCTCAAGAACTGACTGACCACTTGCTGCCTAATATATCCCACTGATCAGGGCTGCATACATCTAGGGGTACATCCAGGGGCCCCTTGGCATGTCCCCCGAACTTTTTAGTTTTATTTATATATATATTATTTTTGTTTTTTTCTGGCGTTATTTTATTTTATGTATTAGAGAGACAGGAAATTGCGGGAGAGAAAGGGGTGTGTGACTATGAAAGGTCCGCAGGCCGGGTCTCGAACCGGGGTCCGCTGCTCACATGGCTCGTGCTCCTAACCACTCTACCACCCGCGCGCTTATGCATCACAATTCTGTTTTCTCCAGTCACGTTTCCTCAATTACACGTTTATTGAATCTAGATCCATTGATTACAGCACTCATACAGATGATATGTGTTTGACTGCAACCTCTTCTGCTATAAGCTATAGCCCATCCAACTGTTTATACACTTAATTTTTGGTATCTATATGCTAAGTATGTTGCTGATTCATACAACCGCAGCAACTGTTATGTGTGTATTCACATGTTGCCTCCACTACATGAAGCTTAGCCAAAGTTCAAACAGGAAGACCACCTTTTTGTATGCTCACGTCATTCTGATCCTTCTCACAGCTCCTACTGATTTTTCAATTTTCTGACTCCAGTGACATCACTTGAGGCAATTTGTCAGATTTCACACAATATTACACACATGAAGCTATAGCAAAAGTTCAGACAGGAAGACCACCTTTTTGTATGCTCACGTCATTCTGATCCTTCTCACAGATCATACTGATTTTTCAAAGCTCATATCTTACTTGCTGTTATTTCTGGAGCATCAATTGACACATCAGCTGTTCACATCAGCTGGTCAAGCCTAACCAATAGCACGGTGACACACCTTCATCATATTGCAGCTGTCTTTTTAAATGTTCTCCCTCTCTGCTCAGTTGCTTTCTTGATGCTGTTTTGCATGACCCACCACCTTCCTCATCACCACCCAGTCTTCAGATTCCTCAATGCATCACTTCAACTTCATCAGCCTGATCAGTTTCAGCCTCAAGATGACTTTGTTGTTATTTGGCCTGAGATAGATCGATCAAAGTCATCAGCCACCACCACCACTGGACTCCATGGGGGGGGGGGGGGGGGGGGTCTATCATGCTGATGCTCCCTCCCTCCTTCTTTCCTTCCCTCCTTCCTTCCTTCCTTTCCTTCCTCCCTTCCTCTTTTCCTTTCTCCCTCGCTCCCTTCCTTCCTTATTTCCTCCATCCTTCCTTTCCTTCCTCCCTTTCTTCTTTCCTTTCCTTTCCTCCCTTCCTTCCCTCCTTCCTCCCTTCTTCCTCCCTTCCTTCCTTCTTCCTCCCTTCCTCCCTTCCTTCCTTGACTCAAGGACAAGAGTGTGCTTATCTGTAATTTTCTCACATAGCTCCCTCTTCAAAGTTCCTGTTTGGACCAATATATGTTATAAAATATGCTTAGATGGGAGTTTTTAACCTTGAAGAGATAACCGCTCATGACGGAACCAGCCTGGAGAATAAAAGTACTGTTTCCCCTCCAGTCTGGAAAGCTTCTCTTACACAGGTGCTTCATGTTGCTGAATTAAAGAGACGCTGACTTCAAAATACCTCATTGAATAGTGACTATTATTCCAATATTCATATTTTTATTTCCCACAATAATAAATCAAATAGACCCAAATGATGTGGAGTACATCTAAAGCTTTACAGACTCCTGGAGATCTAGTCCAGGAATCAAATTTACCAAAAAAAGCAACAGAAACATTTCAATTTAAAGGCAAAATGATTCTTTTTATTGGTTATATAACATGAGATATAAAAGGTAAAAAAATACATATAGAAACATACATAATCAAGTCAAGTTATCAGTCTGTATTTTGTGCTTTTCTGGTCGTTATGAGCAATCAAAGCACTTTCACATTACATATCTCATTCATACATTCACACACATCCATTCATACACTGATGGCAGGAGCTATACCACGCAGGGTGCCAAGCTGCTCATCAGGAGGAAATTAACCATTCACACACCGTCGGCAACGGGCGCAATTTTGGTTTTGAATATCTCGCCCAAGGGCACATCGGCACGTGGACTGGACCTATGAAATGTTCACTAAGCTCAACTCAACTAATAAATACACAGACAATTTAATAAATAACTTAATAAATATCTTAATAAATAAATGACCGGGAAAATAAATAAATAAATAAATGAATAAATAACCAACTAACTAACTAAATAGATAAATAGGTAAATAGATAAATAAATAAATAATCGTTCTGTCAGTTCTTAGTCTTTAGAGATGAAGCCAGCCGGTCGACGTTGAATAGATGGGTTCGGATTTCCTGTCTGATGACCTCCCAGACTGCAGCGCTGTGATCCTACAGACAGAAGAAGATTATTAGTATTATTATTATTATTAAAACATGCTGGAGGCGTTCAACCCCAGTATCTCATATCTAAGACCAAAGTTAATAAATGGGGATAGGTAACTCACCTTTTGTGTGATATGGTCTGAGAGGGATTTGAAATGCATGGTCAGGTTATGGTTGTTGCTCCCTTTCTACATGAATCAGAAGCAAAAAAAAATATTATTAAAAAAATACAAATCTACCTGTTAATGTAATTGAACTCAAGTATAGGCTTTTAAATAGCACTTGCATGGTTTGTATACTTACACAGTGTTTCAGTTCATGAGCCAGCCTTTCCAGTGTGTTGTGAAAGTTATGGACTTTCTGTTCATCCCATGGTGCAGAGGTGTGATTCTTCTCCAGCAGCTTAGAGACCTTATGCAGGACCTGCTTGATGAAGACAACACGCTTTTCAACCTGGAAAAGGAAATAAAATAAATCATGTATTAAACCCAGAGACATTTTTTTACATGTGCAGAACTGAACTGAACTTTACTGCATTGTATGGCTATTGCAAACATTAGTAGTAGGTTTTTTGGGTCCTTATTAATAATTTTGCAAAATCAATGCACATAGAAATAAATAAGGAATTAGTTTAACCTTTACATACTGTTCAGGGTCTAATTTGACCCCTTTTTTACATTTGAGAGAAGAAAAAAAACATTTTCTTTGATGGCTGATCTTCATGAGACCCAGAATAAACCAAAAAAAAGAGGAAATATTTTACATTACTTTCTAAAAATATTTTAGTTCAGCTGTTCATAAAAAGTGACTTTAACCCTCCTGTTGTCCTCGAGTCAAGGAAGGAAAGGAGGGAGGAAGGAAGGAAAGGAAGGAAGGCGGGAGGGGGAAATGAAAAGAGGAAGGGAGGATGGAAGGAAGGGAGGAAAGGAAAGAAGGAAGGGAGGAAGGAAAAGAAGAGGATATAGGAAAGAAGGAAGGGAGGAAGATAAGAGGGAGGGAGGGAGGAAAGAAGGAAGGAGGGACGGAGAAAAGAAAAGAGGAAGGGAGGAAAAACCGAAAGAATGGGGAGGAAAGAAAGTGAGAAGGAGGGAGGAAGGAAGGAAAGAGGGAAGGAAAGAAGGACCAAAGGACATAAGGAAGGAAGAAAGGGGCATGGAGGAAGGAAATAAGGAAGGGAGGAAAGAGAGAAGGAGGGAGGGAGCAAGGACAGACGGAAGGAAGGAAGGAGGAAAGAAGTAACAGTCAAAACAGACGGGGTCAATTTGACCCGGGAGGACGAGGATTTTTTGGGTCTTTTGAGGAAAGAATTCAGGTCTACAGTCCTCAAAAACTCTCAAACCCCACTTTTCTCATTTCAGGATGACTTACTGGTTCTTTAAACTCCTCCTGGTACAGCTCATGAGGGAAGTCCTCCTCCAGTTCATCATCCATGGTGGTTACGGTGGAATGAGTAATCTGCAGCACACAATAAACAGAGTTGGGTAAATGTAATATCTACTAATCTGAAACCTGTTTAACCCTCCTGTCGTCCTCCCGGGTCAAACCCTAACCCTGTCTGTTTTGACTGTTCCTTCCTTCCTCCCTTCCTTCTGTCCTTCCTCCCTTCCTTCCTCCGTCCTTCCTTCCTTCCTCCCTCCTTCTCTCTTTCTTTCCTCCCTCCGTCTTACCTTCTTTCCTTCCTTCCGCCCTCCCTCCTTCCTTCTTCCTTCCTCCCTCCTTCCTTTCTTTTCCTCCCTTCCTTCCGCCCTCCCTCCTTCCTTCTTCCTTCCTCCCTCCCTCACTTCCTCCCTCCTTCCCTTCCTTGCTTCCTCCTTTCCTTCCTTGACTCGAGGACAACAGGAGGGTTAAGATGTAATGAGTAATGTAACTATTTCAATCACTTAAACAAAATAATGTTACTTATTACATTTGATTCTACTTTTTTCTAACCAATATTTTCAGCTGTGTTAGGTTAAGTGTTCCCATTAATCACCAAAATCTAAGTTCAGGTGTTTTTCATCGATACTGACAGTTGACCATGTATTCATCATTATTAGTAATGAAGACTTTAAAAAGTCTTAATTGGCACTGTGGCACCATTTAAGCTCAGATGTGCTGTGTGTAGTGGAATTAATAACATGCAGCACATATTAAATAAATGTCTTAAATAAGTAAAGTCAATGCAATAAGAAGACTAAATCACTATAAGCCACATTGTTTAAAGAAAACATTTTAAAAAGCACACTTACCATTGTATTGAGTAGGTGATGAGATACGTTGAGCATATTCCTGAACTCATCTACATCCACTTTGCAGACCGGTGAAGAGTTTGCGCCGCACAGGCTGAGCACAAGGAAAGTAAGGCAGATCATATTCATCATTTTCTTCGCTGGCTTTTTCGTAAAGGTATAAACTCCTTTGTTGTAGTAGAGCAGGTTGATATATCTCCAGAAGATCCCGTTTGAATGTTTGAGAAGCCATGCAGACTCTCTTTTAAAGCAGCGCTGCGCACCGTTTTTTCGGTTTCCATACTCGTTCAGTGCCAGTCCAGGAAAAACCCAGCGGCTTTCATAGCGTAAAAACCATAATAAACCAGGAATATCATATATTTCGGATTTGAATTGGTGTTTCATGATTGTTCTTATATATAACTTTATGTCTTATAAGCTAATAAATGTTAAATTATATCCCGATAATATGACGTAAAGTGCGAAAAACTTCTGAGAGAATAAAGGAAAGGCCGCAACGAAACAAACACAGCTCATTCATTTTTAAAGATACTTGTAGTTGTAAGGATCATTTTGGGGCCAAAATATGAACATAAATGCGAGTTATTACCATCGTATCGTATATTTAATAAAATCCGAGTCGCCTTTTTTAAAAATGTTTTCACCGGGATTTTTTTCCCACATTTATTCATTTTATTTACATTGTTTCCTTTTTTTTTGGGGACCAGGAATGCTTCATTTTTAATACACTTTTGATACAGTAATCACCTCTTTTTTAAAATTTTTTTTTTATTTAAATCTGCAGTCTTTAATTAGTGCATGTATTAAAATGAATAAGAACAATGCAAAAGAAATAGGCTACTGATACAGCAACAACTACTACTATAGCCTACTAATAGCCTAATAATAATAATAATGATAATGAAGTAGAATAATAATAATACTGCTAATAATAACAATAATGGTTCATTGATCATGGATAAGTCAGACTCACTCAGGGCATACTTCCGGCGGGCAGCAGCAGGAGGAAAGAGAAAATGAAAGTGGAAGTATAACGCCTCTTCACTTTCCCACTACAGTGAAAATGAGCGCACACATCACTCCCGGAGTGAAAGGATTCCTGCGAATTTCATTCATAATTTATGGTACTGTACTTTTACTTGTACTGTACTTTTTTTTTTTTGATGTCTCGAATTAAAGGTGTAATTGACCATTACTTTAATCTACGCTTGCTGTCCTTTAGTAGGATTAGTCAAACATGATGTAATACTTGTTTACAACATTTTTAAGCAATATATCAGATTTTAAAAAAAAAAGAAAGTTTATTCTTTTTTTTATATAATTTGGAATAACAACTGGGTAGTCAGGGGGTTGAGTCTGTAAGTTAACACTATATACTTGAAGAGGTGTTTTATGTTGTTTTATAGGAGTTATAGATAGATAGATAGATAGATAGATAGGTTATGGTTCCCTCAGGATGGTGCAGGGTTTAATTAATTAACCCTTAATTAATCTTTTATGTGACTATTTTACTACACTCCATTACAGAAAACCACACAAGGACAAACATAGTAATAAGTCTTAAAATATTTACATATAAGGTTGAAAAATAGAATATGACAACAATTAGATTAACATACTGATACATCATGAATCTTACAATTTCACATATTGAAATAAAAACCATATTAAACACAATTTATATATATATCAAAAAGAAAAAAAGGTAACTTAAGGACAAACAGCATTATCAGTGCTGTGTGTTATCACATTGCATGTATCTGTAATGCAGTAATTAAGTTTATACATTACAGTAAACAAACAAAGAAATATGTCTTTACTTGCGTTACAGAAGTTTCTCAACCCTCTCGTGTAGATACTCTTCAGTCTGTCTTATGCTGACTCAGAACAGAAACAGCTTGACTTATAATTTAAGTGACTCCTCCTCATGAAGTTTAACCTTTGTTTTAGTGATGAACAGGACTCGCTAGTCATGGTTCAGTGAGTCAGCAAAATGCAGCTGCAAGAAATGGAATCAAATAAACATTAAAAACTTTTTTGACTGTAGTACAAATAATAACTGCCTCATAATAATGCATCTTAATTATTATTAAAGATGTATTTAAAGTAATGCAATTCTGCCACCACCTTTGTTAACCCCGTCTGGGTCAGAGGCAAGAGAACATTAAGTAATATATCATATATTTATTAAAATAGTCCAAATCCCTACAGAAGAACAACCTGCCACTCTATGACCCTGCACACAAAAGTGAATTAGAGTAATGCCACACACACACACACACACACACACACACACAGACCCTTTTTAGGCTCAAGCACCTCTTAATTTGAACTCAGCACCCCTCAAAATAAATAAATAATTCATGGGTTGTTTTCTTCTAAAAATGATTTTATACAACTTAAATTATTATTGTGAGTCTGTCTGTTAGAGATGGGACAAACAGGTTCAAATAGTTTTATTTTAACAGCTTTAATGTACTTTGGATAGTTCTGTCATTAATATATAATCTTTCCTTCAGGGTTCATTAAGTATCTTAGAGTCCTGTGTAGAAATCTGTGATTGTTTATTCTGAACCATTATTTGTATTATTATTATACACTACAGTGGACCACTCTACTAGGTATTAATATTTATTGTTGTGAGTCATTTAGTAGGAGGTTTGAACACTTGCAGGTCATTGTGTGTCATATTCCCATTAGGAACTGAGCACCTCTAAAGGTCTGATCCTAGAATCTCCCCTGCAGCACATTAATGTAACCACACAATGCAGATCAAGCTATAATAAGGTCCACTCCAACCTGTACGAAGGTCTACACCACTTCTACCACTAGGGGGAGCAGAGCCACAGTGCTGCCTTCCTACAGGCCTGTTGCTGAGACTCAACTTATTAAAACTAACCTAGAATAAAGTATATAGACATTCAATCATCAGTCATTAGTCTTTTCCTTTTTTTCCCTGCATTTTCTCTCATTACAATAGTATATCAAAATAAGAGGTTGGCCTTCCTATAACATCATTAGATTGTATATAAACTTTCATTTTCAGTTCACCTTTTCAAATAAACATATACAGTAAGTGTGGAGTGTGACTGCTTTAATTTACAAGCTGTGGAGTATGTTAAAAACTTTTCTGAGCTGTGCTAGTTGTCACCCTGACAGCAGAAGTTCTGCTGGGACAAGACAGGGAACACAAAGTCCTCACATGTTAGTAAAGGGAAACAACAACATCAGCATGCCTCAGAAACCCCGTTGCCTTTGAGTGTCGCTCGTAAATTCCAATTACGACCACCACTGCTATTACTACCTCTACAATTTCAATGTAGTTTATACTTCTTATAATAGTAAGGTCTGTATAATACATCAAGCCCCTGTTTGTCCCTCACTTGAGTGTTTTTGATTAGACATAATCTTACTTAATATGTTTATTGGCTACTTTACTTTTTACTTTACTCGGTATGTATGTATGATGTGTATATAATATGAACATGAATAAAAAAGAAGGACAGTCATTAGGAGCAGTATTTTCACGTCTGAAGTGTTTCTCTTGTTGGATACATACTGAAACAGGCTACTTTGTAATGTAGTCATATACTAATACTAATTAATAATAAAAGTGGTCTACATATGAAAAAAACAACAACAGTGAAATCTGCCTTTATTGCATTTTCGAAAACAGATTAAAGCTTTAAGAATTATGAAACTATATTTTAAAGAGACTTTGCCCTCTCTGAGATCACCCAGTCCACATTGTACTACTCTAGGTAGGGGCTACTATACTTTAATTATGACCAACTTTATTATTTCCTGGATTTTATATCACCATAGTCCCTAAATGTATGAATAAAATACAGGGAATTGGTTCAATTTGTACGTATGACATGTGAATGCGCCGGTGTATCATATTTACTTGATTTCTTTAAGGGTCAGTGAATGCATCATCGGTGTCAGTCAGGCTCCCATAATGCAACGGTGCATCAGTCTGCAGCCAGCAGCTCTACTCGCTGAAAACAAAACAACTTAATCCTAAATTTATCTAATTTATCTACATTTTTTTGGACTTTTTACCAGCAGAGATGGAAAGCGACTGTACGGATTAACTTTTCCCTTTAACGTAACATTATTTGAGTTTAAATACGAGGCTGTCTTTTGGATATTTTAAATGGTTTCGGTAAGGA
This sequence comes from Scomber japonicus, assembly GCF_027409825.1. Lineage (NCBI taxonomy): Eukaryota > Metazoa > Chordata > Actinopteri > Scombriformes > Scombridae > Scomber > Scomber japonicus. The sequence goes on along the minus strand of NC_070597.1, from coordinate 6,484,957 downwards.
AAGCTAAGCTATGTTGTTTTAATGCTTTTAATGTGTTTTATAACAAACCTGCAGCATAACTTCCACTTTCTACAGCTTGTTTTCTTTACTGTGTGTTTAATTTAACCACGTTTTTGACGTTTTAATGTAGAGACTGAAGGTTTAAACACGCCCAAAATCAGCGGGTAAGAGTAGGCTACATTTATATAACTTGTAAAGATCATTACTGACAAAAAATGTTTAATTAACGTAAAGTTACTTATGATAATGTTGATGATCATAAAGGGGGTTACATCTGAAGTCAATATTTTGCTCATTTTTGTAGTATTTAACGTGTTACTGAATACATATAATGCTGTTTTTTTTATATATTTTGTGTGTGAATAATGATTTGGACCTTATTTGGGGTACACATGGGCTTAGATGGTATCACAGTACCAATTAAGCTCATTCCAGACGTTTGACTTTTGACTTTTGATCCCCAAAATCTACATGAAGTAATGAATACATGTTCAAATGAGAGATACATCTTGCTTTATAAGAAGCTGTATATCATGTCAGTATCCATGGAAACAGCTGAACTTAGATTTTGGTGCTTAATGGGAACACTTACCCTAACAGCTGAAAACAAATGTATACATATGTATAAGTTACATTGCTTTGATGAAGCTATTGAACTAGTTACATGACTTATTACATAGATTAACTAGTAATCTGTAACCTATTACCTATTACCTTCCCAACCCTTGATCTTACAGTAAATCACACCTATATGCTTATCAGTATCTTTGGCAGTAGTGGTGTTTTCGAGCCAACATGTCTGGGATTGGTGTTATCTGGCTCCTGATTTGATCTCACTGTGCTGTTTTGATTGAGGAAGTAGCTTTTTTGTGGCCACTTCCCTGAAAAAAAAAGACAGCGTCGTCACATGACTCCACATACAAAGTGGTTACTCACTGGAAAACGCTCACCATGAAATTGCAGATATGTCACACAGTATTACGAATCTCGTGATGGGAACTGTAATGATAGCTTTGAGACTAAAAAAGAGACGGGTAAGTAATATGATGTGAGGAAGAAGGAGTGGAAAAAAACTGTTTCCTTATTATCACATGTCTGGGTTTAATGTCAAATGCTTTTATAGGGCGGCAGGGCTCAGTAGAGATAAATGTTAACAGCTTGGAGTAAGTCTTTTTATGTGTGTGTGTGTGTGTGTTGCAGCTTGCCATGTGGGAGTAGACGTTTTCCCGTGAGCTGCCATGCTAGCCACACAGATGCCAGATACGCCACAAGAGGCTAAAGATGTCAAACAGGTATTACCACACCACACCACTGAGATCATGTGAATGTTTTGACTCCTCTTCTTCTCTTCTACTGACACTGGTGGTGCCACTCGTGAAGCTGTCAGGGTCGAGCGAGCTTTTTTTTTTTACAGGCTGCTCAGATGGACTCCTGCTGTCAGGTGACGTTTAATTAGCGTGTGATGTAACTGTCTGTCTGTGTGTCTTATTTTAAGTGTGGTTTCGAAAGAGGTTAACGAGACATTATAATGCTTTAAACCCTTACATGCTGTTCATCTGGCTGTTAATTTATTAGTATTAATGATGGTAAATGTTTGATTAACCCTTAATAACGCTGTAAGAGAGTGTTATATGTTTATTTATGGAAAAAAAAGACATTCACAATCAAGTTTTTATGGTTCAGGAGAACATTTTTATTGAATATGAAAACTACAATATGATTTTTGAATTTTTTTATAATAGACTCAGGTCAAATTTAAACATTTGCATGCACAAAAAGTTGTATCATCTGCACAACCATACACACAAACTGAAACAATTATGCATTTTATTACATTTTTGCATATTCTGTGTCACGTTTGGAGAAGTCCGGCTAAAATAAATGTGCCTCAGATGTTTTCACAGCTCTATAATGAACAGTATGTAAGGGTGTAAAAAGGGCGAGACCAGATACAGAAAGCAAAAGCAGAATAATAATGTAATAATGAGAGTGCAGACTTTGCATGATTCATATTTAATGGCATTTACTGTACAGCCGAAGTTATTGGCCCGATATTGACTTTTACAGCTATATCAGTATATCTATTGATCGGTGGATAGGTTAAATGATATGTGACGATATATATATTTTTAAATGCATTTTATGTAAATGTGACCCTTTGTTCTTCATTGAAGTTTAATATATGGCAGGGTTTTTTTTTGTTCTGTAGTTTTTTTATTCATAGTTAATTATAATGATTTCTTTATTTATATGTAAAGTTTGTTAAACTGTATAATATCATGGCCTCCATTACATACCTTTGTCACAAGCAATTGAAAACCACCTTTGAGGAATTATTACAAAAATATACAGTATGTGTTTATGTTCATATGATTTATACATAAATACACAGGAAAGGAGGAAGGAAGGATGGAAGGGAGGAAAGGAGGAAGAAAGAAGGAAGGAAGGGGGGAGGGAGGGAGGAAGGAAGGAAAGAAGGAACAGTCAAAACAGACAGGGTCAATTTGACCAGGGAGGGCGACACGAAGGTTAATATCAGTATCAACATCAGTCCCAAATATCCAGTATTGGTCGAGCCCTCGTTGTGACACTATCTATAACTACTTACTGTGTTTTAAACAGTGTAGTTTTTTAGGCAGTGTGCTGTTTATAAGCTGAGTTCATGTGAGTGACTGACGATGGTTAGAAAGCAGGGGATGAAGTGGCCCTCCACATGTTTTTGTCCCAGTCAGGCGCAGCAGAAAGGTGAAACACCTGGATCAGCTCTGTGTTGTTTCTCCTCTTCAGTCTGTTACATAATGTACTCGGCTGGTTGTTTGTTTATGTTCCCTCGCTCTGTGTATGTGTCAGCTGACCGTAGGTGTCATGTGACAGCAGGTAATCTACACTCCATGTTTCACAACTACATGTCCTCTCTCTCTCTCTCTCTCTCTCTCCCCCTCTCCCTCACTCTCTCTCTCTCTCTTTGGGTATCAATTTTCTCGTCACACACTGTAGACTGGAATGCGGAAAATGTCCCAGCTCTATTTCTCAGCTGCGAATGAAAATGTGTCCCAACAGATGAACCCTCCTGTTGTCCTAGAGTCAAGGAAAGAAGGAAGGAAAGAGGGAGGAAGGAAGGAAAGAAAGGGGGAAGGAAGGAAGGGAGGACGAAGGAAGGAAAGGAAAGGAGGAAGGAAGGAAGGAAGGAAAGAAAGAAAGGAGGGAGGGAGGAAGGAAAGAAAGGGGGAAGGAAGGAAGAAGGGAGGAAGAAGGGAGGAAGAAGGAAAGAAAGGAAGGAATGAAGGAAAGGAGGGAGGAAGGAAAGAAAGAAGGGTGGAAGGAAGGAAAGAAAGGAGGAAGGAAGGAAGGAAAGGAGGGAGGAAGGAAGGAAAGAAGGGAGGAAGGAAGGAAAGAGGGGGAAGGAAGGAAGGAAAGGAGGAGGGAGGGAAGGAAGGAAAAATGAAGGAAAGGAGGGAGGAAGGAAGGAAGGAAGGAAGAGAGGAAGAAGGAAGGAAAGAAAAGGGGAAGTAAGGAAGGAAAGGAGGAGGGAATGAAGGAAAGAAGGAAGGAGGGAGGGAAGGAAGAAGGGAAGGAAAGAAGGAGTGAGGGGGAAGGAAGGACAGAAGGAAGGAAGGACGATAGGAGGGTTAATGAACACGAGGAAACTTTCTAACTAATATTTCTGTCACTCTGTCGTCACGCAGATCAAAGACAAGTTAGCTCAGTCACTCAAGGCCCTGCAGAAGCGCTACGTGACGTCGGACGCCGTGGTAACCAGCGAAGATGGAGACGCTAACCTCCTCTGCTCCGCCCTGGAGGCCATCTTCATCCACGGGATCAAGAGCAAGTTCATCCGCACTGAGGCCGGGGGTCGGAGCAGGAAAGGAGACAGAGGACCCCTTCCTCAGCCGTTCTTCTGGAACCTCCTCAAGACCGTCACCCACCGGTGAGTCGGGGAGAAATTTGTAATGAGTCTTCTTTTTGTTTCTTTGGCCTCTTTAATCTCGTTTTTATTCTAGCTTTTATTTAATTTTACATTTGTTTTGTCCTTTTAATCTATTACAACCTATTTTTTTGCTCTATAATAAAACTTTTTTCTCTTATTCTCTCTTATTTTTATTTTCTCTTATTTATTTATTTATTTATTTAGTTATTTTTTTGCTCTTTGTTTTCATTTCTTCATCCTTTTCATCCTTTTTTCCTTTTCTTTTTGTTGTTCTTGCTGTTGTTCTGTCTTATTATCAGCTTGTCAATCAGCTTTGAACTAACCTTTATAAAAGCGATATAAATAAAGTTTATACTCAGAAACACACAGATAACCACGCCATAAGATACACATTAACACATCATTCACTCCCCTATCTGTATCTAAAAACATTTACGTGCATGTACAACATATTTGCTAGTTCTAGTTCCTCTATCATATTCAGAGACAAAACTTCCGCCAAAGCGTGTTGAATTGACATCAGTAGTGTGAAGCGGTGATGTGTAGGAGGTGTGATGATAATAATAACACTAATACACTTAATGTATAGAGCACTTCTCAAAATCCAAAGTTACAATGTGCTTCACAAGGCAGCAAAATACAGGAATCATTAAAAAAAAGTTTATAAAAGAGAACAAATAAAAATATTTTGATGAATGAAAAACATTTAAATGTAGCGATAAACCGTATTTAAAGGAGATAAAAGCAACTTAACTAGAATCAGGAAAGTCTCAGTTAAGTATGTTTTAAGTGATGTGTGATTGTTTCTGATGTGGATGATTTTGGAGGCAATGTGTGTTATTCTGTTTATTTTTGTTATAATAATAAACTTTATTTTTACTTTACTTTTAGTAAACTTTTTCTCCTATTTATTTTTCTTTATTATTATCATTATTTATTTATTTTTTTTAAATGTTAACATAAAAGAGTGTGCCACAAATTGTATTATTTTATTTGTATTATTATTATTATTGTTTATGTTTTATTTTCTTTATTTTTATCATTTACTTTTATTCATTTTTTAAAATTTGAACATAAAAAACGATGTGCCATAAGTTGTATTATTTGGTGAAAATCATCCTCTCGCTCACGCTCTCTGTTAAATCCACAGCGATGTGATCACAGAGCTGGAGAAGATCAGCTTCGTGGGTACGGACGTGGGTCGCTGCCGTGCGTGGCTCCGCCTGGCCCTCAACCACGGCCTGCTGGAGTGCTACCTGGTCTCCTTGTTTCGGGAGAACTCCAAGCTACGAGCTCATTATCAGCCGGACGCCTTGCTCCTGAACGCAGAGGAACGAGAGGTTCTGCTCAGCTACCTCCAGGGTCTCGCCTCGCTCACCTTCAGCCTTTCTTACAAGTCCGCCGTCCTCAACGAGTGGACCAACACGCCTCTGGCCCTCGCCGGACTCTGCCCCTTGTATCAGGCAGATGTGCTCGACTTGCCCCTCAATGGCGGAGGAGACCACCCCCCCTCTAAATCCACATACAAAGAATCATGGGATACAGTATCTCAGTCGTCGAGCTCATCGGACGCTCAGGATATGCAGAGAGTGTGTACGGTGCTGACGGCGAGGGATTCAAGTGCGTTACAAGGGGGTCGGACTGCACTCAACTCCTCTAACTTGAGTCTGGACACTACAGGCTCATCTCAGCTCTCCTCCAGTTTGAGCTCCGACAGCCTCCTGCAGGGGCAAGACCCTCGCAGCCCGACGGGGGAGCAGTGGTCGTCATGTGACCTGGACATGCACCTGAATAACAGCACCAAGAGGGCACAGAAAGAGTAAGTTTGGCCTCTAGGTGTTACTTTGTGAATGTCAGAGATCAAATCCTACTCATTGAATTAACAAGAAAAGTCTGTGTATCCAAAACCTATACTCTGTGTTCCTTTGTTACCATGACGACAGCCACTCTAGTTTATTTTGAGTTAATCCCATGTACACCTTCCTGCTGCTGTAAATACTCACTAAAGCATCGAATGTGTATCACTCCACCACTGAAAATAGTCCCTAATGAATGCAGCAAGTGCTCCAGTTTGAGATTTAAGGTTTATGGGAAGTCAGAGAGGATAAATAGACAAATTTAAGACATTTTGGTTGTGTTTTCTTTCCTAGGATTAGTTGAAAAAGATATCAAATTGTGTATTTATCAGAATAATTCCTTGACTTAACCCTTGTGTCGTCCTCCCGTCTGTTTTGACTGTTCCTTCCTTCCTTCCTTTCTGTTTTATTAATATATTCCACTTTATTCTAAGCTCACTATCAAATGTTCAGTATCTCATAACTCATCTTCGTCTCTGCAGTTCGCTGACTGACTATCGGGAGAGCGGTCACTGCAGTCAGGACTCCATGCGTGAGGACTCCTTCGTCTCCAGCACGGGTCCCGATCAGTTATCTGAGACGGCCGTTTTCATCGGCTCCGACAGCGAGGCCCAGACGCCATCGCAAGAATTCTCAGAGCCGCCACGAGAACCTGAGCCGCTTTCTGATCCGGAGCCACCGCCAACATCAACATCCGCCTTTCCACCGCTCCACCACGAGAACCATATTAACCAGTCGCCCTCTGAAGACTGCAATAACGCCTTGTCGGAGATTGATGCACAGTCGGAGCTTGTGGAGCCTGCAGAGAGAGTACAAACGACACGTACAGAGGAGAGTAGTGAGCTCATTCAGGAGGAGAAGGAAGCAGAGAGCTTGGAGAAGACTTCAGTACGCCCGGTCACACTTCGCTCCACCAGCGTGCTGAGCAGGAAACTGTCCTCAGATTCACTATCAGTAAGTTTATTTGCTGACGAATGGCTTTCTATTGCTATCATAGACTGTATAAAAGAAATGGATGTAACATCCATGACGTCACCCATTAGTTTGTGGACTGCTGCTCGGAAGCCAATAGTTTCCAATCTAGGCAGGCCCTAACCCATCCATTCCAGCCTAATACTACTAATAATAGTAATATAATAACTTTATTTATATAATACTCTTTAAAATGTTACACAATCAAGATTTATAAATGAATCAATCATGAAACATTTAAAAAAACTATAAGACCTTTGTACAGTATGTATGGTTGCCTTCCATGTGTTGTTTGCGTCGTTCGCTCTCATATTTCAGCTCAGAGGCATAGACTGTATAAAAGAAATGGACGTAACATCCGTGACGTCACCCATCGGTTTGTGGACTGCTGCTCGGAAGCCAATAGTTTCGGATCTAGGCAGCGCCATCTTGAAATTTTCAGGTGCATGCTGGGAAAAATAAAAACACGGCGGAGCCATGGGCGGAGTGTGGAGATTGTGATAGGTTACGAGGGCTGGATCTCGAGGACATTGGTCAATCAACCTGTCAATCAGGACGTAGCCACGCCCTAATGCATACCCTGCTTTGTCGTCACATATAAAATCAGGGAGGCCAAAATGTCCCAAATGAACATCATACTGCATTGAAGAAGGCTTTAAACTAGCGATTGAGACCATAAACACATTTTGAAAACGTTTATTGAGGTTAGAAATCAAGTGAGAAGTTGGTGAATTCTCCATTGACTTGTATAGAGACGGAAGTCCTTTTGACACCAAAACGGTCGCTATTTTACTGTGTTTGTTCCTTTCTTCGTGTCAATATAGAAAATCCTACAGCAGTAATAGGTGATGAGGATTTTACAGAATGGGGAAATATCCAGTATTTGCTCCTGAGTGACTATTTGTGTAATCGCACAGAGGAAGTGACAAATAGGAACTTTTTCAGGCTGGAAAATGAAGGCAAAGTTTATCAAATGACAAAACTGTGCTTCTGACAAATGGTCACATTAGTCCGACTGTATTAGAACAAATGAGTCTGTGTCTGTGTGTTTAAAATAAAGCACAATGTTAGCTTTAGTTTAGCCTCAGTACTATTTTTACATCTGAGATCAGTAAAAAAAATCTTATTTCAACTTAAAATTGGATTAATTTAACAGAAAAAGAAGAAAATATATTCAACACATATTCATCCAAAATGTCAAAAATAATCATTCTCCACATTTAATATCATTTGTTGAAATAGTTTCTCCTGTCTTATGAATCATTGGACCATTATAGTGTTTTTTATGTAGTTTTTTCCACATAAAACCAAAAAAATGAACTCTTCCTTCCCTCCATCTCGCTTTCCTTTCTTCTTGTCCTTTTTCCGTCCTTCCTTCCTTCCTTCCTTCCTTCCTCCTCCCTCTCTCCCTTCCATCTCTTTCCTGTCTTCTTTACCTTTTTCCGTCCTTCCTTCCTGTCTTATTTTCCTTTATTCCATCCTCCCTCCCTTCCTTCCTTCCTTCCTTCCTTCCTCCCTTTCATCTGTCCTTCCTTCCTTCCATCTTTCCTTCCTTCCTTTCCTCTTTTTAATGATGCGGCCCACATGGATCATCCCCTGCATTAATAGGTTTATTGGGTTGATTTAGCAGTCTGTAATGATTTGGTAATAGCTAGGTAACTGCACAACAGCTGTGTTTGATCTGGGACAACGCTAACCTGTCGAAATAGGCGCACTACACAAGTAAGTAAGTATGTAGTGTACACAGTGTACTACACAGAGGGAAGGATGTGATTTGCGACACGAGCAGGGTTAGCTCCGGGAAATGTCACATAAAAATGTTGGACTCACTGAGGTTGCGACATGACGGCTTGATGATGTGTGATTAAATTTCAACTGTTTGACCCTTCACAGAGAAATAAATCCTTATTTGTGGTATCACATGGTTCTCATGCTATCAACCCCAAAAAACAGGAAGTAGTCTTTCACAAGCTGTGGTCTGCTCATTCAGTGCACTTCTGATCTGTAACTTTCCTTCATATTATTATTCTTTCATGCTAGATAAAGCAACCTCTCCCTGTTGTTATTAATATTGCAGCACCACCATTCCTGGATCTCGGAGGACGACATCTACAAACCACGTCTGGATGAGGTTTCCGACCAGGAAGAGTTTCTTCCCTCCGCTCCCACACCTGAGCCCAAAGTCTCCCAGTCACCTCCCAGCGTCGTCCATCGCAGACAGACAGGTATTCAATCAATCACCAATCAATCAATCTTTATTTGTATAGCACCAAATCACAACAGAGTCATGTCAAGCCACTTTACACATAGAGCAGGTTCTAAACCGAACTCTTCAGGTTTTAATTTTAAAGATATAAATAAAGTTTAATGAATTGATTTGAAAGTTGTTGGTAGTTTTGGTGGCGTCGGCCGCACAAGGAATTTCTCTCCAGAGACTAAAAACATGGTCGCTGTTATTTGTTTTGGAGCCGTTTCTAAACAAACTCATTTGCCCGTAAAGCTTCATAATGAAGGAATATGTAATGTTCTTAATGGGGTTTGGGATTTAGGAACAATGGATGCCTAGGGGTCACAGAGGAATAAGATTATGATACAAACACAATACTTAAAAAGTGGATTAATTCATTGTTGGTTTGGTTCTGCACATGAGATCTATTGACAGCTAGCAGCCATGAAGGGAGGAAGATGGAAGGAAGGATAGAAGGAAGGAAGAAGAAAGGAGGGAGGGAGGGAGGGAAAAAGGAAAAGAGGAAGCGGGGAATGAAGGAAAGGATGGAGGGTGGAAGGAAGGGAGGGACAGGAGGAAAGAAAGGAGGAAAGGAAAGAAGGAAGGGAGGAAGGAAAGGAAGGGCAGAGGAAAGAAGGAAGGTAGGACAGAGGGATGGAAAGAAGGAAGAAGGGGAGGGAGGGAAAGAAGGAAGAAGGGGAGGGAGGGAGGAAGGAAGGACAGAATGACGAAGGAAGAAAGAGGGATGAAAGAAGGAAAGGAGGAAAGAGAGAAGGAAAGGAGGAAAGAAGGCGACGACACAAAGGTTAAACTTTATTTATTGTGTCTTTTACATAAAGCCCCCCCCCCATATAACTCACCAGAACACACTGTTTATTTGATTAAAACATATTTCCTTCCTTCCTCATAAAAAAATAAACAAATCCTAATTTTCTTAAAAGTTTAAAAGCTGCATTGTTTCCATGGTTACCTTCTCCTGCCTGGTTTTTCCTCTGTGTGTTAAAACAACCAGCTGTAGACGAGCAGGACAGCGTGACTCCGCCTGCAGGCAGGAATGTGTACTGAGTCACCCGTTTGCTTGTCCGTGCAGGAATGAGCGCTGTTAGACTGGAAAACACACGTTGTGACATCATTTATTGAGGCGTGACCTGTTAATGCACTCAAATGTAATAAAATTTTATCTCTTGCATGACATCAGAGGAAAGTCCAGACCTCGGCTTATCGAAAGGTAGAAAGTGACGCAGAGGGAGGGAAAATAAGGAGAGACGAAATTAGAAACTTGACTTTTTTATTATTATTATTATTATGAAAGGGAAATGTTTGGACTTTGGATCGATAGTTTATAGTTTATATAGTTTCATTTAAATGTCAAGTGAGGCAACAAGTGTATATGTAAAATGTTTATTAGGAATACTAAATCAGGAAAACTACCGCCACTTAAGTTACTTATATTTCATATCTCTAAATATTGAATTTAATTATTTGTATTTTGACTTTAATCATTGGCGTCTCCACAGTTCCCTAAAAGTAATTTTTAAGTTAAAGAAAGAACAAAAACTGATTTATAACAGCATATTTAGAGAAATCTGTCAATTTTTTATTCAAAACTGATATTAATAGTGATATAAATAGTTAATTGTGGCCTTAATTTTACTACTTTCCACTACTGCTTCCTTTTTAAATGTTGTTTATTTTTGATTTATCATGTTTGTCTTGTGGCTTCAGACATTGTCAGCAATTTTGACTTATTTTACTTACTCATTATTATTATTTATTTATCATTATTATTATTTTTTAATTATAGCTCTCTCTATTTTTGTTCTCCACTTTCCTGCTGACAGATTACCTGAACTAAACTTACAAAATGAATATATCTGTCATTTTTTTAATTCAAAACTGGTGTTAAGAATGGTAAAAAATAGTTTCATTTTACTACTTTACACTACTTCTTCCTTTTTAAATGTCATTTATTCTGATTTATCGTGTTTGTTTTGTGGTTTCAGACAGTCGTGAAGCAATTTAGACTTGTTTACTTGCTTATTATTTTTTGTTCTTCATTTTTTTATTGATGCTATTTCTATATTTGCTCTCCACTTTGCTCCTGTAATGCTGTGAAGTTCTCCATCATGGGACCAATAAAGGATTATCTAATTTTGACATTCACAAAATGGAAATACATGAAATAGCTTATGTTGAATCTCTTCTTCCTCTCTCTGTGTCCGTCTTTTTGTCCATCAGGGCAGTTCAACCCGTTCCGAGGCTTGCTGAAGCTCGGCCACCTGGAGCGTCGAGGAGCGATGGGATTGTGGCGCGACCATTACTGCGAACTGTCTCCCTTCGAGTTCCGCCTCTACCTCAACGCGGAGGAGCGGACGTGCTGCGACAACTGCTCTCTGGTGCGATGCGAGGACGTGCGCATCACCACATCCGAAGGCCGCTTCGAGTTGTTCTTCCCCGGGAAACGACTCCACCTCCGGGCGGCCAACCACGACGAAGCGGAGGACTGGGTGGACCGGATCGTGGAGGCGGTGAACAAATGCCGGCCGGTGTCTCGCATTGATGAGCAGTGGGAAGTCCTGCAACCCACCAACGAGAACGGAGTGGACGATCGTACATTATCCTCCGCATCCTCCGCCCCCTCCAGCCCCGAGCGAGGCATCTTATCCTCCGACGCAGGGACAGGAAGAGGGCAGGAGACGCCGCCCCCTCCACAGGAATTCAACTGGACTCGGACCACTGATGTAGAAACAGACGCCATCAAAGAAGCCGTGTTGTATTTATCGACAGATCCCGAAGCTCGGACGTGGGTTCCTCTCGTGTTCTCGCTCTCCTTGGAGGCGCTAAAAGGTTTTCGGGTACAAGAGGGAAGAAAGCTGCAGCGGGTATCTCACTCCATAGAGGAAATTCGTGATGTTGTTCCAGATGTTTCTGTAGGAGGGCCGGCGTTTTTTAAACTCCTCACCGTCAAGGAGACGCTCAGACTGCGGGCGGAGAACGCGGACGAGGCTCGCTCATGGAGGAGTCTGATACGAGGAGCTTTGGATTCGTACCTGGACAGCGGAGAGGATGGAGGCGCCGAGGAGACGCCCGCGTCTGCACGTCTGCAAGGGGTGACGGGGAACCTCCACAGACTGGTGCAGCACAGACTGAAGGAAGACGGGTCACTCCTGGTTCACCTGTGCACCGTTCCCTCTGAGAAAGGGCTCGACACTCAGAACTTCAAGTGTGCAGGTAGTGTTTAGTTCTGTTCCTTCTTTCCTTCCCTCCTTCCTTCCATCCTTTCCTTACTCCCTCCCTCATTGTCTTTCTTTCCTTCCTCCATCCCCCTTTCTTCCTTCCTTCCTTCTGTCCTTCTTTTCCTTCCTCCCTCCCTCCTTCTCTTTCTTTCCTCCCCCTACCTTCCTCCCTTCCTTCTTTCCTCTGTCCTTCTTTCCTTCCTTCCTTCCTCCCTTCTTCTTTTCTTTTCTCCCTCCCTCTCTCCCTCCTTCCTTGCTTCTTTCCTCCCACCCTCCTTCCTTGCTTCTTTCCTCCCTCCCTTCTTTCTTTCCTCCCTCCCTCCCTCTCTCCCTCCTTCCGTGCTTCTTTCCTCCCTCCCTCCTACCTTCCTTCCTTCCTTCTTTTTTTCCTCCCTCCCTCCCTCCCTCCTACCTTCCTTCCTTCCTTCTTTCCTCCCTCCTTCCTTGCTTCTTTCCTCCCTCCCTCCATCCTACCTTCCTTCCTTCCTTCTTTCCTCCCTTCCTTCCTTGAGTCAAGAACAAAAGGAGGGTTAAAGAGTCAGGACTGGCGTTTGTTTGTGACCCCTTTCTTCTTTTTTTCCGTGTCCCATGCAGGCTGCCCTCAGCTGATCGGACCGTCCCGGAGCAGAGCCAGGCTATGCGAGTTCTCGGGCCGGTACTACTGCGAGTCCTGTCACCATGGCGACACTACCATCATACCTTCACGCATGGTGCACAACTGGGACCTCAGACAGCGAGAGGTGGGTCGATCACATGAATAAACAAATCACTTTTTAACTATACGTGTGTTCAGATTTGAGGTTTTCAAAGGTGTATTAATGTGTGTGTGTGTGTGTGTATGTGTGTGTGTGTGTGTGTGTGTGTGTATGTGTGTGTGTGTCCAGGTATCTAAGAAGGCCCTGTGGCTGCTGGCTCAGGTGGAGCAGGAGCCTTTGTTGAACCTGGAGCAGTTGAACCCTGAGTTGGAGAAGCACTCTGAGTCGATGTGTCAGGCTCACAGCTTGAGGCAGAGATTACGTCTGCTGGGCGACTATCTGCTGACCTGCCGCAGCGGAACCTGCAAGAAGCTCCAAGCCAAGTGTGTATAGAGAGATATAGATAGATAGATATAGATACTTATATACTTACTTTACTTCCTTATTTTACTTTCTTTACTTTACTTACTTACGTTACTTTCTTTACTTTACTTACTTACTTTACTTTCTTTACTTACTTTACTTTCTTTACTTACTTTACTTACTTTACTTACTTACTTTACTTTCTGTACTTACTTTACTTACTTACTTTACTTTCTTTACTTTCTTTACTTTCTTTACTTACTTTACTTACTTTACTTCCTTACTTTACTTTTACTTTCTGTACTTACTTTCTTTACTTTCCAAATCTCCTGAAGTCAGACGTTATTTTAAGCTACTATTTATTATTCCAGTTGATATTATATATTTATATATAGGAGTTTTTTTTAATGATTTAATTTACACCTCTGATCTCAGTATCTTCTTTACTCATGTGTGTGTATTTTACATTTTACCTTTTATATTTTTATAGACATTTTTTAATTCTCTTGCAGAATGCAGCAGCGAACGTACCTGTTGGAGTCGAGCCATCTTTACAGCGTCATGGATTTACGACAAGTGAGTTGATCGAGTTGTAAGTTATTACATCAGTCGTCTGCTACTTTTAAAACTTAATGTGTGTTTCTTTGTTTTCTTTATTTCTCAGATAGCAGAGGGCGAATATGCAACCTACCTGAACACATTTGTGCAGTACGCCTCCAAACATGTGTTCCAGTGTGATCTGTGCACGCAGCGCGGCTTCATCTGCCAGATCTGCCACGCTGATGACATCATCTTCCCTTTCCAGTTCGACAGCACCACCAGGTGAGCTCTCTCCGACTGTGGGTCTGTTAGAAACCTCATACTTTCCTACTACTCGTACTAACTCTGACGTCATTTGAAGTATGTAGTGTGTTTCAACTGCGTAGTATGTGATTTAGAGTATGTGAGAAGTTCCTGGATGGTTTACTAGATTCTCCAGAAATGCAGAGTATGCATCAAGAGCTGACTACTCACACTCACATTACCCAAGATGCAACGCAACTTCTGAAAAAAACCCAAAATATAAAAGTCACAGATCACCACCTCGGTGGTTTCAAGTTAGCTACAGCGAGGGTATGTTCGCTTCCTGTTTTCAAAATAAAAGCACCAATTCTATCGTTATGGTTTTCTTAATAATAAAAGGTAACGGGTGTTTTATTTTGTGAAAATAACAGGAAGTGCGTTACTCGCTATGGCTAACTCCAAATTCGCAGGATCAAAACTTTAAACAGGTGTTATTTGGACACATAAGCGTCACATTGTGGATCTAGGGTTACTTTACTTTCTTCCTAAAAAGGTTAGATATGTGGATAAAGTGGTTTATTTACAGAGTTAGAGCTAAAATGAAATCAGCTTCAGCCTGATGATTTCAGCTCAGGTAGGAACCAAATGCATTGTGGGTTATCGTGTAGTTTACTACAGTGTAAATGGTCTGATTACAATCTGGTCCTTTAGTGTGTAGTATGTAGTATGTAGTATGCGGTTTCGAACACAGCCTGTCTCTCTCCTCATGTTTCCTTATCACCTCATTACTGTTCAACTAAATGTGTTCAAACAGGCTTTTTTTTTCTCACACCAGCTGTTCTCCAACTGTTTGAGTGTCTGTGATTGGTTTGATATGTTTGCTGATGTTTGTGTTGCCTTGTGAACAATCTGCTTCTTTCCTTCTGCACATTGCCTTCGTCGTCCTCGTCTGTTTTTCCAACTCAGGATTGTACCCCTGGTCTACAGGACGCATTTGTAGTTGTTTTTTAAATATTTTCTCTTTAAGTTTAACATGCTTTTTTCTTCTTTTTCCCATCATCCAGGTGTAAAGATTGTAAAGCTGTGTTTCATCTGGCCTGCAAAGCTGCGGAAGACTCTTGTCCACGCTGTCTACGAATGAGGAAATACCTGGAGAGGGATCTGCAGGATTTACTGTAACCAGCAGGGCGGCGCTGTGTCAAACCAACTCTCCCAGGAAGCTTAAAAGATTGCTGATGGATGGAAAGGAAAAAATGAAATCTAGCTTTCAAATGAAGTAACCTCAAGTGCAATTATGAGCGCCATTTGCCTGCCCCGAACTGAGACACACACACACACACACACACACACACACACACACACACACACACACACACACACACACACACACAAAACAATGAAAAAGAAGAAGGGCAAGAGTGCAACAGTAGCTAGACTCTCTTGCACTACCACAGAGGCAAACTGAGCCTCATTTATTGACACGGTGCTGTTCAGTGACTTTAATACCTCTCTGAATCCTCATTCAGCTCCGCCACGGCATCGGAAGAAGGAAACGGTGGCTAACGGTGGCTAACAGTGGCTAACGTTGGCTAACGTTGGCTAACAGTGGCTAACTGTGGCTAACAGTTGCTATCGGTGGCTAACTGTGGCTAACGGTGGCTAACGGTGGATAACGGTGGATAACAGTGACGGTTCGCTGCCAAGAAACTTATCCAACTTCTTTCTTTTTTTTTTACATTGTGGGTTGTTTTTTTTTAAACTTGTTGTTTGTCTCATTCACGTCACCTTGCAATGTCCTTTTAAAAAAACAACATCATGTTTACCAGAAAATGCTCAACAGTAAAAATATATACTTTGCATTTGTTCTCATTTTGTACAAACACAGCCACAGTGAGGTTTGGGTACTGTACATGAAAAAAAGAAGAAGAAGAAGAAGAAATAAATATATATATATAAAGATAAAATAATGACAACAGCACTTGAAATGTTCTAATTAACAGATTTTGATTGTGCCTTTTTAGTTTGAAGCTTTACACTATTTTCCTCTTGGTGTGTCACTAATTTATTCCTTCTTTCCTCACTTCCTCCCTTCCTTCCTTCCTTCCTTCCTTCTTTCCTTCCTTTCTACCTTCCTTCCACCTTTCCATCCATCCTTCCTTCCTCTTTTCCTTCCACCCTTCCTTCTTTCCTCACTTCCTTCCTTCCTTTCTACCTTCCTTCCACCTTTACATCCATCCATCCATCCATCCTTCCTTCCTTCCTCACTTCCTTCCTTTCTACCTTCCTTCCACCTTTCCATCCTTCTTTCCTCACTTCCTTCCTTCCTTCTCTCCCTCCCTCCTTACTCATTTCCTTCCTTCCTTCCTTCCTTCCTCTTTTCGTCCATCCCTCCCTCCTTGCACCTTTCCTTCATCCCTTCCTTCTTTCCTCACTTCCTTCCTTCCTGCCTTCCTTCTCGCCCTCCCTCCTTACTCATTTCCTTCCTCATTCCTTCCTTCCATCCTTTCTTCCTTCTTTCCTTCCTCCTTTCCTTCTCTCCCTCCCTCCATACTCCTTTTCTTCCTCATTCCTTCCCTCCTTTCTTCCTTCCTCCCTCCCTTCCTTCCTTCCTTGACCTGAGGTGTGTTACTAATTAAAGGGGCAAAAAAAAAGGCTGTTTTTTTTTGTTCATTGCTATAAATACAGATTTAAATCACGTTGCTGCATTAGATCTTAAATATAAAGATAAAAACAGTTGCCAAGAAGACTTTGTGGAATGTTTCTCTTAAAATATTATTAAAGTGGAGTTTTTATTAAGCTTAGAAACTCTTCTCAGAGGGGAGACTTTGATAATTATAATAATAAAAAAAAATACATATATATATATATAAATGTGTGGCAAAATCATGTTTGTGGAAATGAGAAAAAATGATTGGAGTCTAAACATGTTTTTTGCGTATTTGCACTTAGCGATGACTGTTAAATTGATATTTCAGCTACGTCTCTTAGCTTTAATGTCTTCTTGCACACACGGAGAGTCACACCCCTAAACAAATAAAACCTGCATTACTGACGATTTTTTTTTTCTTGAATATTTAATGCAGAGTTGAAATAGTGTAATAGATTTTTGAGATGAAGAAAAGTCAGTGGAAGTTTACTATCAAGTCTGTTTGACATATTCAGAACATATCACTTGCTAGTGGCGAGTCCACAATACGGTAGTACTGTTGTTCTCCTAGTTTGTACTTTTCTTTTTTTTTTTTTTTTTTTAAATCGTCATCTCATTTGTTATGTATGATGTTTAAATTACCGTCATGGAATAAATGTCAGAGTGATACACTTTGTTCTCGTTTTGTTAAACTTCCTGTCGTCTGTTTTGACTGTTCCTTCTTTCCTTCCTTCCTTTCCTTACTCCCTCCCTCATTCTCTCTTTCTTTCCTTCCTCCATCCCCCCTTTCTTCCTTCCTTTCCTCCCTTCCTTCTTTCCTCTGTCCTTCTTTCTTTCCTTTCTTCCCTCCTTCCTTTCCTTACTCCCTCCCTCATTCTCTTTCTTTCCTTCCTCTATCCCCTTCCTTCCTTCCTTCCTTCTCTCCTTCCTTTCCTCCCTCCCCCTACCTTCCTCCCTTCCTTCTTTCCTCTGTCCTTCTTTCCTTCTTTCCTTCCTTTCTTCCTTCCTTCCTTCCTTCCTTCTCTCCTTCCTTTCCTCCCTCCCCCCTACCTTCCTCCCTTCCTTCCTTCCTTCCTTCCTTCCTTCCTTCCTCCCTTCCTTCTTTCCTCTGTCCTTCTTTCCTTCCTTCTCTCCTTCCTACCTTCCTCCCTTCCTTCTTTCCTCTGTCCTTCCTTCCTTCCTTCCTTCCTTCCTTCCTCCCTTCTTCCCTAATAATAATAACTTTATTTGTATAGCACCTTTCATACAATAAATGCTTTACAACTAAAATAAATTACATACACCAAGTGCTTCACATTAAAGGAGAGCAATGTTAAAAAAGAGCAAGAAACAAAGAGGAAGGAAATAAAAACAATGGAATATAATAACAATGATATATAATCAAGTAAAATGCATCTATTAAAAGAAGTGCAGTAGTGAATAACAGAAGTAAAATGAAAATATTTAGAGAGTTTGAGGCACTTTTAGACTAAAAAAGCTGCCAATTATTGATCACAAGTTATTTCTGTATTGGTTGATTTTCTCTTCAGCGTTGTTCTCTCTCAGCTGATATCGTCATTGTGTGTTTTACACCACAGGTTTTGCACTTCAAGCCAAGCAGCCATGAGTAAGGAGGACAAACAGTGAAAGTCACACACAGTAATCTGACACTAATCAGCTCCTGAGAAACTTAAAGAGACATAAGAGCAGAGGACGGTTTTAATCAGTCAGTCAGTCAGTACCTTACTTTTAATAACTACTAATGAAAATAAACTTTAATTTCAGGCCTGATGTGAAATTTTAATACAGTAATGTACCATTTTTTTGTAAAATACACTTGAATACTGTGAATGTTCATGCCTTTTTGCAACAAAATACTAACAGCAAGCTGCCATGTAATCTTAATTTAATGTATAATACAGTAGTTTTTGCCTCAGGTCCCACCACCTCATTTAGCACATTTACAGTTAGCATTAAAAAATTATACATTAAGGAAAACATATTCAAGATAAATGGAAGAATAATAACAGGACTATTGACTATTAGAAGGCGATTTCCACCCTGAAGCACTTTATAAAGCTTTTCTGAAAAGTGCTATGTAAAGAAAATTATTATTATTACTGTCAGAACTGTGTGAAAGAGAAGACTTACAGTACATGCAAATTGTGCAATAAGTTGGCCATTTACAACAGAGAGAGATCACCATCAGTTGCAGCATGATCACAACAAATATCCCTCCTGTTCTCAACTCAAACATGAGGTGTAGTTTCTTTAAATGAAGCCTATTGAAAAGTGTAAAACCTGTGGTAATAAGTTGGAATGGAGTTGGCTAAAAAGGTCTAACACAGAATTAGGTGATAATTTATACCTTATGCTTTATAAAAAGTCAATTTTGACCCAGGAGGACAAATGTGGGCCAAGGTGATATGACTATATAGACTGAGATGCTCTTTGTAGACACAGTCCTGTGCAAACATTTAGGCAGTAAAAGTAAAGTGACAGCTGAAATGTTTATAAGGAAGCTTTGCTGTGCACTGATCTGACATGTGACACAACAAACTGAAAGCAAGATCAGACTTTGATATTTAGACTTTGAATAGAAAAATAAGGGTTTGCAGCTCTTGACAATGTTATGATATTAACCCTCCTGTTATCCTCCCGGGTCAAATTGACTCCATCTCTGTTCCTTCCTTCCTTCCTCCCTCTTTCTTTAATTTTTTCTTCGTTCTTCCCCATCTTCCCTCTTTCTTTGCTCCCTCCTCCTCCTTCCTTCCTTCCTTCCTTCCTTCTCTCCTTACTTCCTTCCTCTTTTCCTCCCTCCCTCCCTCCTTCCACCTTTCCTTCATCCCTTCCTTCTTTCCTCACTTCCTTCCTTCCTTCCTGCCTTCCTTCTCTCCCTCCCTCCTTACTCATTTCCTTCCTCCCTCCTTCCTTCCTTCCTTCTCTCCTTACTCATTTTCTTCCTCATTCCTTCCCTCCTTTCTTCCTTCCTCCCTCCCTTCCTTCCTTCCTTCCTTGACCTGAGGACAACAGGAGGGTTAACAGGTCGCTGGATTCACACTGAATGATGATTCATGATAAACATAAAGCAACACACAGAGCACACATTCATATTTTGTTGGAGAGGGGAAAAAATGATTTGCCTAAAACTAAAACTAATCATCATATTACATGTAAAATATGTTTGAAGGAAGAGGAACTGTGTAAGTTTCATACCTGCAGCTTGTATTACAGCCAATGAGAGTGTGACAACAACTACTATATTCACATTTTGACAGAGAGAGAAGGTATAATATGTGCTTGAGGGTTTGAAACCTGCAGAGTGAGATGTCTGGAAGTTTTTTCTGGTCACATGACACCGAGGAAGCTCTGCAAACAGCTGGAAAGAAGGCATCACTTTGGACTTGAATTGCTCCAAAAGTACAAAAAGTGTCATGATACAGTTTGATTAATGAATAGAGAACTTAACACTTTATTGTAGAATGTTAATTTCCCTATAATTGCATCTATAAGTAACACAATCACACAATTTATGGCTATTATTGGTCATGGGATTCATACACTTCCTTTAATAAAACATGTCAAAGCAAAAATCCTATTATATGGGGGTCCGTGCTCTAATTTATGCCAGTTTATGGGGTCTGTTACATGCTGAAGACCTGAGATCTATACTAAACTACAAGCTTGAGTAGTTTGAACTGATAACATTTTTTTTTTTAAATCAGCATCAGATCTAACAGGATGTAAATATTTCTGCTGGAAACCGCCCTACTTGATTGCAGCTTTTTTCTCATTTCCTGCTGCTACTGTCCATTTTTCTCTCTCTCAAATGAGCCTAAAGTCTGCTGTCTGTCATTGCTTCGCTCCTGATGGACACTTTAAATGAAGCACAGGTGCAACTAATCACCTAATGACGTCAGCATTTCATTTAATGCACCTGACTCACCTGATTAAAATGATGCAATCAGGTTCAATTGTGTTTTAATGAGCCAAAAATGTATATTTATGTTAATTTTGAGCATATTGGCCTTGTTGTGCATCACTTTATTAGATGTAAACTAAAAAAAAATAATATGTAAAAACTGTCAAAAATAATTAATAAATATGTCATATCATCATAATGGTTCAATTGCTGAATATATGCATTTATACTTGAATTAAAAAGAGCGTTTAAAGAGCTATAAGTGTGTTTTTTTCCGCCTCCGTGGTTTGCTGCTGGACTAAACTTGCATAACAACAAGGGATCATGCTGATGGGAGGAGTAAAGTAAGGACAGCAAGCCTGAAAAACACGTTTCGCAAATGCTCCAATCCATTCGGCTTTTCTCCTCTCAGCAGCAGCCGCAGAAGCAGATCAGCAGGTCTCTGTTTCTCCTGAGTCCGCAGCATTCCTGTGTGAGCAATCCTCTCTGCTAAACATTGGAGTTTGTTTTTATAGCCTATGTGAGTTGGTTGCCACACAAGGGGGGGAAGAGAGAGGAAGAGAGAGTTTGGTTGGGCTTCTTTTTTTTTTTTTTTTTTAAGGGATGGATGCTGCTGCGGACAGAGACGCACCGGTGAGCCGGCTGGAGAGGAGCAGCCACACTGCCTTCATAGATAACAACACGCTGCATGTCTGGGGAGGTTTCCAGGTAAGAAAAAATGACGGTGTGAGTTTACCTGAGCAGGTGTATCCACGTCAACAGATAAACAAGCTTTTTTTTTTTTTTTTTTTTTTTTTAAATCCTCCTTTTACAGCCAAATTCATCGATTAGCTGCCAATTATTCAATTAAATGTCCAAATTATCTGATTCCAGCTTCTCAACTATGAATATTTTTTTCTTTTTTTAGTCTACTATGATTCAAATTGATTATATTTGGGTTGTGGATTGTTAAATGCTACTAATACACATTTTCAATTAGAGTAAAGGGTGATACTAAGCACAATGGGAGTTTGCCTGAGGCCCCGAAATCACCTAAATTTGACCCTGAAAAGAAGAAAGGAACAAGTTCAGCTTCTCAAGTGTGAATATTTTCTGGTTTGGTTAAGTTCTCTGTGACAGAAACTGAATATCTTTTGTGTTGAGAACAAAGAAAGATATTTGAGGATTTCACCTCAGGCTCTGGAAAATGATGGCAAGAACATTTTTTCACCACTTTCCAAGTACCAAGCAACTAATATTGATAAAAATGAAAGTTGCAGGGTCTACTTTGTCTGTTTCTCTTAACTGCAGAAAATTGACTGTTGGATCTTGTTGCATCTTAATTGTTGCTATGGTAACAAAATCCATCTACAGTTTTCACTACATCAGACTATTCTTAGGAGTAATTTATGATGATTTTCATGATTTTAAACTATCTTCTTGATTTTAATTGATCACTAGTTTGGTCCAAAGTCCAAAATAACATCTTCAAATGTCTTGTTTTGTCCACAATTCAAATGTATACAGTTTACAATCACAAAATCTGGGAATTTTGACTTTATTTTTCTTTTTTGGGGGGCATGATTTAGTGATTTTAGGCCCATCTTACTTTATTTTCACCCTTTTAACTGGTAATGTTGGTATTAGCAGATGTAGAAGAAGCACTTAAAACTTTTTCTGAGGTAAAACTTTTAATATCACACAATAAAATTACTGTAAAAAGTCCTGCATTTCAATTTTTACTTAATAGTGAAGAGTGACAGACGTATCAGCACTTAAATTCACTTAGCATTGGTTCAACATGGGGCTTAATTCTTATATAAAGCTGGATTGTTTTAATTTATAATATTTTATTGGTTATATCTTGCAAGTAAAATCTGAATCTCCAGTATACAGTTACACATATACAGTATTTAAATGCTTTTGATGGTCGTTTTGTATGTTATTTAGGTGTATAATGAGTTAGAGTAGTAACATAATTTAGTATTATCACATCTAAACATCATAATAAATCTATAGCTGTAGTTGTTTAAGTTGTCTAATGGTATAAAGTCCGCCTCTGTTTATGTTTCATACTCACTGTAGCAGTGTTTAAAGTGAAATTATGTCACTCTGTAGCCAAACAATGGTGGCATTCTGAGTTTCACTTGCAAGATAAAGTCAGAAATACACTTTTGTTTTTCATACATGACTTACAAAAACCCTTTATCTCCTCTTTTGTTTCCTCGGCAACAGGTAGTCGCTGGAGTTGATGTCATCCTGCCCAGCGATGAGATATGGCTCTGTGATTTAGACAGCGGGACATGGTGAGATATAGAAAACAGGCTGTTTTTTATCAGCTGAGATGAACACTGTGTTACCTTGACATGTAGGCCACGGACATGTACGCCTAGAGCATGTTTGATAAAGTTAACTCTTTAAAATAAAAGACAGTGATTAAAAAGAACTTGATAAAGAAATACGACTACAGTTAAAGGAAGGGGAACATTTTGTAGTTTCTTGTTCACTTCAGTTGAGAGTATTGAGAAAATATTTAACATTTAGAAGCATTCAGTTTGCTTTGTCCTCTCTTTTACATTGTGTGTGTGTGTGTGTGTGTGTCTCTGTGCGTCAGGGAGCGGAGGGAGATCACCGGTGACATCCCACCAGACTTATCAGGCTTCTGCGGCTCTCATCTGAACGGTACACTCTTCATCTTTGCAGGATGTGGCCCCCTCGGTTGGACCAACCAAGTGAGTAAAAAAAATCCTCGAGTTTGTTATCATTACATTAGAGTGACAAAGCTGAATTTATCATTATTATTCTTTTGAGATAGAAGGATTTTTAACTGAAGCTGTGATCCTGAATTTATAATCAAATTAAAGACGTTAGCTGGAAATGACAATTCAATTTCTAAGAGGTGAACCAAAATGAGGAAAAAAGGCAGTTTTAAGAAAGATAATGTTATTTGAAGCTACATGAATAAGAGTCACAACTTAAACACTTCCTGAAATACCTCCTGACTATTGAATAGATTGCTGTGAATTGTGTTCATTGGTTTAGAGCTACAGCAAATTAGCTGATAGATTAAACGTGGATTTGAATACACTGGTGTTTGAGAATTTACTGGTGTGAATATAATACTTCCCCCCAAATATCAAGAGCGAGTCTATACATCACAATCTGACCGTGTTTTTTTTTTTTTTTAATTTTTATTCAACTTCCACATATTGAACAATTAACCTGCAAGGCACAAAGGGAACGAAGATGAATCCTAGTAAACATGTTTTGAAAGTGAAGGCAGTGTTTGTTTTTTGTAAATTATTCAACCCTCAAGGTGTTGACCAAAAAAAGCAACAGATTATGAACAAACAGAACACTAAATATGACCTATGTCTTGATTATCTGGTCGTAATTCAGAGATGAATAAGAGACAGGATCAAACCAATGCATCCTTTTCTTCTCGAGGTCTCAATATGATTTTATAAAGGAAAGTCTAGAAAAAAGGATTTTCTGGTTTTTCTAATGCTTATTGTATGATTTTAAAAATGAAGCTTCTTTTCCTCTATAATCTTATTTGTCTTTGCTCTCTGCAGATGTTTACCGTCGACCTCAAAGAGCCAAACTGCTCGTGGAAGAAACTGACTGACACCAACGGAAGCACCCCGTCACCACGAGACAAACACTCCTGCTGGGTTCACAGAAACAGGTCAGTCCTTTCTGTGGAAGATCACATGACGAAACACAAACGGCCCATGAAGAAGAGCATGTCAACAACTGGAAACGAGCTCCACCTGAGTAATTTTAAAGGATCAGTGTGTAAGATATAGTGGCCTCTAGTGGTGAAGTTGCAAATTGCATCCAACTGAATACACTTCGCCTCTCTGTCCAAGTATGTAGGAGAAACTACGGTGCCTGTGAATCTTGTGAAAAATGCATAAGACCCTCTGTAGAGTCAGTGTTTGGTTTGTCTGTTCTGGGCTGCCGTAGAAACATGGCGGTCTCCGTGGAAGAGGACCCGCTCCCTTTGTAGATATAAAGGGCGAATTCTAGGGCAAAAAACACAGTGATTTTTGTGTTCACACTAATTAAAACATACTTATGAATATTATATTTCTGCAAAGTGTTGTTCCACTAGACTTTTAAAGCTTTTTTTTTTTTTGCCAATTTTGTATCTTAATTACACATTCACAGCTCTGCAGGATGAATGGCAGCCCTTTAAAACCCCAAAAATTGTCATGGAATTTCAGACTTTTTTTTTTTAAGAGATTAGAGCTGCAATAGAAAAACAATGTGGAACTATTCTGGTGATTGAGTTATTATTTAAAGGAAAAAGTGCTAAAACTCTGCGGTTCTGGCTTCTTAATGTGAATAATTTCTGGTTTCTTTAGTTTTTCTATGATAATAAAATTAATATCTTGACATTTTAGGTTACGTATCAGGCTTTGGGAAACAGTGATTGACATTTTTCCACCACTTTCTGACACTTTATAGACCAAAAGACTAATCAACATATCAAGAAAGTAGATCAACAGATGAGTTGATAATGGAAAAAAATCCTTAGTTGCAGCCATAGATCTTCTCCTCTTCACTGATTTTTCTTAGTGCTTTATATTAAAGTTGTGTATAGTTTCATGTGTAAATTGACGGTGAGAGTATTTTGTTCCTTTTTCCACAGATTAATCTACTTCGGTGGATATGGATGTAAGACCATGGGGGAGGTACGAAACACAGGGTCGTCAAATTTCGTCGTCGAAGAGATGTCCTGGGTAAATAATGATCGTAATGCAGCACAGCAGCGTATTTTAGGAAGCAGAATAACCTCATAAATGTGACAAATATCTAAGAAACCTGTTTCCTTTTATCGTCTTATGAGTATCTTTTTGAGCAAAATCAACCAAACAATGTCACTCATTGGTTTTAGTCTGTAAGCTATAATAACATCTTGTTTTGATACTTTAATCTTTCCATTCAGGCCACAATTGGAAACACGTTATTTAGGTTCTGGGGTTGGAACAACGAAGTCCACGTTTATGACATTCATACATCTACGTGGAGCACTCCAGAGACTCAGGTGAGTAGAGCAACATGATGAGGCTTTACTATTCTAGGTGCTATTTGCAGCAGAGCTTTAAGCTAAATGCTAATGTCAATGCTCAGTGTGACAATTGGTGTGTTCCATTTGTACTCGGATGTCGGGGTTTCTGATATCCCAGTTGGAAATTTCAATGGGAATGCCCCCTGAAGTCAGGTTTTTTTGACTTGGAAGGCCCCAACCTCAAAATCTAAGATGGCTGTCCCATGCATCAACAGTGTGAAAGTTGTTGTAATATCCTGTTTTTATTTGCACTTCTGTCTACTTACCACTTCTGTTATTTGTGCCTCATTAAATCAGTCCTACACACAGCACCGTCCAACTTCTATCTGAGGGCGTATGCTAGTAGAAAACAGCAAAATGTGCCGCTTTCAATACACAACCTGGCTAGAATGGGGTTTTCTGACTTCTTGACCTGGAATGATTCAAGCTTGAGTGTCACGTCATTCCCATCTCCAACTTAAATGGAATGCAGCAAATGCTAACATGCTAATATGAAACAGGTCATATTAGCTAAGAACTAAACTAAGCACAGCTGAGGCTAACAGAAGTCGTCGGTTTGCAGGTGTTTTGGTTTTTAAAATATTGAAAAAACACAATTTTATATGTGGAGGTGGTGCTACTAGAAAAGTCAAGTTATAACCAAAGAGAGTAGCATTCATCCTCTGGAGATCATGAATGTCAGTACAAACTTTCATGGCAATCCATCCTGTAATTGAAATATTTTCATGTGGAACCAAACTGGTGGATCGACCGATACATTGACTTTGTCAGCCCTGGAGCCTTAATGCAGGTGCAGGTAAAATATGACCTGAGACTCTTCATATGATGACTGCATGAGTGTTTTTTTGTTGTTTTTGACCAGGGTCCTGCTCCTCCTCCCAGAGGCTGCCACGCCAGCACCCTCCTGGGGAACAAAGGTTACATCTCCGGTGGCGGGGTGAGCTAACCTCTGCACATGTTCAGAAATAGGTGGACACTCCGCCTGTTTGTCATGTTTTGACCTGCATAGTTTTCAATTAAGGGAAATCTTACCGTTGCATACAGTCACGTTTTAGACAATAGTGTGCTTCCATATTTGAAGCAATAGTTTTGGGAAAGCCTTTTCCTGTTTTAATATTCTGTTCCTGTTGTGACGCGACAAAGCCCCCTCCCTCCTCCCATGCACAAAGCCAGGTTTCTAAAGACATGCTTTTCTTTGAATTTGGTGAGGAAGAACGTCACAGTCACATCCAACACCTCTGAGATGAACTTTAGCACAGATTGTCAGCACGGCTGTATCGTTCAACATCAGTGGCTGACCTTACAAATATTCCCATGAAGAAGTGATATCATAGAAAGCTTCTCCAGAATAATAATACGCCAATACTTTTGACAATTTAGTGCCTTTTTATAAAGTGGTAGCAGTCTACTCTACTTATTTGCTTATTGGACGACTGATTTTGTTTTTCAGGAAAATGCTGAGCTAGACTTGTTCTGCTTAGACCTGGAAACTTGGACCTGGACTAAATTGTAAAACTTTCTTTACTCTGTCTCACACACACACACATCATATCCAGCAGCTGTGTTTCATTTCTTTTTAATTACTAACTGCATTGATCTCTCCACCAGCGAGACCCCCGCTTCCTGTACACCTCTGGGACGCTCCATGCACACCATGACGTCCATATCTGATCACTCACTCTTCATATATGGAGGTCTGGGCACAGACGGGAACACTCTGAGTAAGTCTAAGTGCTTTATTTCTAGATTTAATCATATGCCTTTTATGAACAGTGCACACAATTTTAAAATATATCTTGAATGCATGTCTAAAAATAAATATCATCATTGCTCAGTTGTGAGATTTCCCAAAGTGTGTTCATCTGTATTTTATCACAAACCTCTTTTCTTCTAGATGACGCTTGGCAGTTTAACACGCTCAAGAAAGAGTGGACCAAGATGATACACCCACACAAGGACAAGCCCAGGTAGTTCATTTGACTTTTGAAGTATAATTAGATGATTATACAGTGTCACGGCTCTTGTCAATCAGATGTATTTGTCTTTTTAATGTCTGTCTCTATTGTGTATGAAGCTACAATCACAGCTTGCTTTGTACTGTTCTTGTAAATCTGTTTACCTCCCGCAGGGTGTGTCACTCCGCCTGTCTGGGAAGTGACAATGATGTTGTTGTATTTGGGGGAAGCAGCAGCTTCTGCATCCGCATGGACTCGGTACGTGATGAGAGAACTTGTTTTGCAAAGTCATTTTTATCAGATTTTCTGCTGTTGCTTAATATTTCAAAATAAAGTAGATTTTATTTATAGCTCCGCTGCATTGCCTTTTTCAGTGAGTAAAATGTGCAGGATAATCCCCTCATTCCTTCTGCTAATGCTAATTAAAGCTACGTAAATGTCAAGTGAGCTAATTATAGACCAGTGATTCAGTGAAACGGTTGCATTAAGAAAGCTTAAGTGGTTTAAGGACTCAAAGTGTGACGTGCACTAGTGCTGCAATGTGACGATTTTACACAAGAACACAACAAATAAGAGACCTTATTACTGCTGGACATAAACAAGAGCTCATAGATGCCTTGCAGCTTTGTGAGGCTGGACTGTACAACAACAACTGAGACTGACGAGATTGTCATTAAATTGAAAGTATTTGATCACAAACTGAAGTATTGGACACATTTTGACCTCATGATGGCGCCAGATGTTCTGTTGGACCCAAGTGGATTAGAGTTAAGGTTATTTTCACTCATTTTTTGCTATTTTCAAACCACAACAAGCCCTAAAAATAACTTTTCCGATCATTTTTAAAAGGATAAAACTTTAAATGTAGAAAAAGACACCCAAATTTCATCAATCATCTTTCTGATTACAGTCTATCCTCTTTCCAAATTTTGCTGGTACCAACTCCTTAAATATGATGATATTGTTTTCTATGAAGTCTGTGCTGGTAGACTGAATATATTTGGGTTTTAGACTGTCAGCTTGAGCTGTAAGAATATATAAAGGACATTTTCCCATTATTTTAAGACATTTTATAGACAAAATGACTATTCAATCAATTAAAATGACACGTAAATGTATCAATAATGAAAATAAGTTGCAGCCCTAGAACAAACACAAATGAATAAACACACACACATAAATACACACAAGTACACTCAGTTTTGGTATTACAAAAAAGGTACAGCTATACTACTTGTCTGTAAATGTAAATATGATAAATTGAAGCTAAAATCAAAATTACACATCTACAGTATGTCTATCTATCAAAATAACCCTAACTCTAATCCACTTGGGTCCAACAGAACATCTGGCGCCATCATGAGGTCATCACTTTTTGCTATTTTCAACCCACGACAAGGCCTAAAAATAACTTTTCCTATCATTTTAAAAGGATAAAACTTTTAAATGTAGAAAAAAACACCCAAATTTCTTCATTTATCTTTGTGATTACAGTCTATCCTCTTCTCAATCCTCTTTCTCATCAGGTGGCTGTTATGAGAGCTCCATCGCAGGATCACTGCAAAGACGTGTTCATGTTTCAGACTCAGCCGTACTCCCTCTTCAGGTACGATGAATAATATCAAACTGTCAGCTCTGAATTCCTGTTTTGTGACGTTTTAGCTTTAGTGAGGAACAGAGTTGCTATTGTACCGTCTGTTGTGTTACTTGTTGTTCACATGGATTTCTAGTTTCCCACTATGTGCTTTATCTACACCGGCAGTATGATTTACGTGTTTTGTGCATTTCACATGATTAAGCAACTTTCACAAAGTCCACAGAGACTCTTTAAACACTCGCTACTATTTATACTCTCCTCTGGCTCTGAGCCGCACAGCTCCCCATTGGGCCAGTGTGACAACAGAGGACGTGCTGTTATGCTAATGAGCTTTACTTTGTTGTTATGTTTGGACGGGGTCAAAAGCTGCAGCGTGTTTATGTGAAATAGTCAGAATTTAAGTTGAGATGAAAATGTTGAAGTTGGATTTAGTTCAGTGACAGAAGACTTGATGATAAAAGAGTCCAGTTTCTGACCAGCTGATGAAGTTTGGTACATTTTTGTTTTGATAACTTTTTTTTGAGCTCAGTTAAATTCTCCTCATCCTATAATGTTAGTGTGAATGTGATCTCCCATTAGCAATAGTAAGATAATCAAGGTTACATTTAGAGCTGCAATGATTCATCAATCAATTAATCTGCAACTATGAATTAGTCTTTTTAAATTATTGTTCAAGCACAAACGCCAAAAAAAAAAAAAGTTTCAAAAAAAGTTTTAAAATGTGAGAATTTGCTGCTTTTCCATAACAGTAACTTGAGATATTTTGGGGTTTAGGAGAGTTTATCCAAGACATATGAAAACATCAGTTTATGCTCTAAGATTCTTCAGTTTTCTGATGTTTCAACAACCAAGTGATTTTAATTTGTGTTGAGCCTCAGTTACGTTTTTGGCTTTGGAAAAATGCTTTATAAATAGAGTGTAGCCTTTTTTTTTTTTTTTCTTAAAGCACCAAATCACAACAAAAGTTCTCAAGTCACTTTTCACATAGAGCAGGACTAGACTGTACTCTTGAGTTTAATTGAATTGAATTTAAAGACATCGAACATTCATGTATGAGCAAGTACTTGGCAACAGCTGCTTTGACCGATTTTTTTAAAATGTGCTTATTCACTTTAGAAACTTCAGAAATAGAAGTAGTTTTTGGGGCTGAATGTTTTTTCTTTTCTCTCCAGACTATGCGAGGACTTCATAGGAGGAAACCCGGAGCTGTTGGGGAAACAGCTGGACTGGCTGCCGTCTAAACTGCGGCACAAAGTTGACAAGAGAGTGGCCTTTTTCTCCGCTTTGACGAGCGTTCCCACAGCTTAAAGAGGACTCATGTGTTTTTAAAAAGTGATTCTGAGCCACTCATTTATTACAACCCCAACCCCCACGCCCCCCCCCCCCCTTTTTTTGTGTTGGGAATATGTTAATGTCTTTATAAGGATTTAAAAAAAACATGGTGCTAAAGCTTAATTTTAACTTAAAACATGATTTGTAAATAAAGTTTTTTTCGGTCTTATTTTAAACAACTATTTTGTGATCAGTTACACTTTTACTCCATGTAGTGATTTTGATGATGTGCAATCTGTTTTTTTGAATAAAGATATTGTTGTATTCAGCACTGTGGTGTTTTTATTATTTCCACTAAGCATGAGTGCAGTAGGAGCCAATCAATCATATTTGGTGAATAAAAAAACCCCAAAACAATTATGTGCAGTTAAATATCAAACTTTTATTTAATCAAATGAGTTAAATGATTTGTCTCTTTTCTTACTATAATATAATAGTTTTATGGGCTTTACAAGCAGAGTTCTTCGGTTGCAGACATTAAACAGTGACTGGATACTAAACTCAGGGCTGCCAACAGAAAGCATTACCTGAGAAAGACAAATTAAAGTGTGTTAAGTAGATTTATGTGTAATTAAATATAATGTAGCTTTATTTGTTACCTTTGCTGGCTTTTTGAATGCATTTCCTCCGTCTTGCTCTCTTATGAGTTTCTATGACACATATATACGTTTCAGTACCTTCAGTATTATTCTTCCCACTTAAGACTTCTATCACTTTCTAATTTACTTATTTTAGTAGCTTCTGACAAGCAGAACCAGGCAGGGATGTTTTTTTTTTTTTTTTTTTTAAACCCTCCTGTTGTCCTCGAGTGAAGGAAGGGAGGTAGAAGGAAATGAGGGGGAAAGGAGGAAGGAAGGGAGGACGGAAGAAGGAGGGAAGGAAGGGAGGAAGGAAGGAAGGACAGGAGGGAGGAACAAAGGGAAGAAGGAAGGGAGGAAAGAGAGAGGAAGGAAAGAAAGAGAGGAGGGAGGGAGGAAGGACAGATGGAAGGAAGGAAAGAAGGAACAGTCAAAACAGACAGGGTCAATTTGACCCGGGAGGACGACAGGAAGGTTAAATAGCTTTTGTTTTTAGTTTGCAGAAGGTTAAATTATAGAAGAAGCTTTATTGTAGTTGGTGACAGCTGTTTGCTTTCACACAGGTCGGACGTAGTTGGCAGGAAGCATCCCCCGCTGCCCCGTGCGCTGGTTGCATCCGAACACCCATCCCTCGTCTATCGGCTCCACATCCAAGATCAGATCGCCCTCCTGCAGAGAGACTTCATCTCCCTCTGCCGCTGTGTAGCTGTACAGGGCCTGGAAACGCCTCTGAGTGAGTGGAGACACACACACACACACACACAGGAAACACAAATTCAGTGGCACGTAATATAAAAAGCATGTTGTAATTCACAGATTCATTTACATTGAATTTCTCTACTGGATGCATAAACACACTCATGAAACATATACACTCACAGAGCTCTTTATAAGGAACACCTGTGCAATGTTTATTACTGAGGTCAGAGTGAGTGGTGGCGGTGTACATTTAATTTAAACATTAACCACTTAACACACGCCCCTGTTTTTTATGCTGTTAGCCTAAACGACATGCCCAAGTTGTGAGCAGCACAGATCCCACATAGTTTGAGACTCAGAGATGTGTCTGGTATCATTGGAAAGGAAACACTCTCAGGATTCTTGTAAAATGTGTCTGTGTGATTCTGTGACTTACTGACAAAGAGTGGCAGAGGTTACAATGATGGGGTTGTTTACTCGCCCATAGGTTTGCCTTTACAATGACATGTGTACAGACATTCAGGGACCTCTCAGCGGGATATAGACACAATGAGGCCACAGCCACAGGTCTTGGCTTCATGCAGTCCAAATTTGGAGTCAAAAGACCAAAAGATGAATTTTTCAGAATTATTTTTCAACAGGTATGTCCATGCGTTTTCCTCAGGTCCTTTTTGGAGACTCCAAATGGACACTTGGTTACCAAAGCTGTATAACCGCAATCAAACACCTACAACTTCACATCCCCTTTGCCTACAATCAAAATCTTGGTCTCTAATGAAAGCTGACGCCATATTATTATTATTATTATTATTATTATTATTATTATTATTACATATAACCATATTTTTTTGTTTGGACATATCTATCTATCTATCTGTTTATTTTGGTATAAGTTATATGTTAAGTTGAAGAAGAACCAACCGTGTACCAAAATGCCGTGTGCGTAATGATATATGGTTCAACTCTTTTACGCACAGGGCGCACGCCGGTTACGCTTGGAGTTTGTTTATGGACAGTCAAACTTAATAGCTTAGTGTCATACACCGTTGGAAACCTCTGACTATTGGCTAAAAGGTTATCAACTTCATTTCACCGAATATTTCCATAGGCTGGAACAGCAGTCAATCAAAGCCATGTCGTCATTGTTGTCGGTCACATGTCCTCATTGGCTTTGGAGACATGTACTGCCTAATCCTAAACACCGATTGGCTTGTGTGTGGTGTCGTCAGAAGCAGAAGAGGCTCACGGTCGTAAACATCTAGTCACGTGTACTCTGAGATGGACGTGCAGGTCAGGAAATGACGTAAACGGACCATATGTGGTTTGTTATTTGTGTTATTACGTTACGTGTTGGACTAAATACATGTTGACATATTGAGGAAAGTATTTCGGTTTTATGGAAACGGATTTCATATTTTACAAGAATGGATATTTGGCGAGCTGTACAGAAAGTGCTGAGTCATAAGATGAACGTTGTGGATAAAGGGAAGACTTTGAAGGTATGTAGGCATTATAGCTTTTCTTACTTAGCTCAGGGGCTAGCCGAGCTAATCGCTAATACTATTACGGCTGTGAGCAACCATATAAGTCGTGAGTGGTCTTGAATGAATCGGGAGAATCTAAGATTTCCAACAATGTACGGCATGAATATATATGTTTAAGGGTTGGTGTTTAAAACATTCAGAAGAACTTGTGGCTACCTCCTAACATCCGTCCCGTCCCGTTGACGGAACAGCGTGCGATAAGTGGTTAAAACATGTTCATAATATTTTGTCCACCCCACTAACACACATGAGGGTGCACCAACAACACCCAGTAGTCAAAATATCACCTTTATGACAATGTCAACAAAAACTGATAATGTGGCAGAGCTGATGTGTGTATATATTTAAATATAATGTTGTTTTCTATGAAGTCTGTGCAGGTAAACTGAATATCTTTGGGTTTTAGACTGTCAGCTTGAGCTGTAAGAATATATAAAGGACATTTTCCCATTATTTTTTGACATTTTATAGACAAAACGACTATTCAATCAATTAAAAAAATGTATCAATAATAAAAATAATGGTAAGTTGCAGCCCTAGAATAAACACAAATGAATAAACACACACACATATATACACAAGTACACTCACAGTTTTGGTATTACAAAAAGGTAAAGCTATACTACTTGTCTGTAAATGTACAAAAAAAATGACAAAAAAATAAATAAATTGAGGCCAAAATGAAAATTACACATCTACAGTCTATCTATCAATCAGGAAGCCTAACAACACTAAACACAACCAAATATGGCCAATAATTTGTGTTACCAGTTTAAGAGCAGTACACCTCTGCCTAAAACCAAGAAACATAAAGAAATGAACCTTTAAGTTTGGTGTTTAAAAACCCAAAATCAGCGTCCACCTCTCTAATTAACGCTCTTTTAATTTTAATTTTAATGGGAAGCTTTCTCAGAAGAGTTGAGGCTGTTATAGCTGCAGATTAATGCTTATGTTTGTTGTTGTTTTTTTAAAAATTAGGCATTTAACAATCTCACATGACTGTCCATATAGTTTTTTAAATATATAGTTTATCAGTCTTACCCCTCCACTGGGCGGTGCTGCAACAGGAGGGCGAATTTGACCGGCTGGCTGATTGTATTGTACAGCGTTGGGTGGTTGATCTTCATAGTCTGCAAACAAAAACATGCACATAAATATATATCTATTAGGATAAATACTGTAATTTTCGAGGAATGTGTCTGTGTGAGATATGTGTGGCGATAAGGATGTGACTTACTTCTATTTTCAGGAGGAGGTGCATCACTTCGAACCTTGCTCTTCTCAAACTCTTCATGGTACTTAATCTGCACACACATATTTTAAAGAAAACCACATGAGGGCGCTACTTCCCCAAATTTGACTCCCTAAACAGGTTTTCTCTCTCTCTCTCCTCACCATTTTAGGAGGTGCTGAGAGCTGATGAGGACTGATATATATCTCAGGTACAAAAAACAAGTTAGAGACCAAAGCTCTGACAGCTGAAGTCCTTGTACATGTTTTAAAGGAGCACTCCGCTGATTTTACACAACAGAAAGCCTGTGGTGTGGGGTTTGAACGAGGGCATTTAGGAGGCAGGAGGGGTCTAAAAGGGGGGTTAAAAATTATATAAAGTTACATTACAGGAAATTCATGACAGTGTTTCTGCCTGGATCTTGTGCTAAATCACTAAAGTGCTCCTTTAAATTTTTTTAAATAGAAAATACATACATGAGACCAAAAGTTGTAAGATTTCTTTAACAATCAAATATGTAATGTATCTGCCTCCTTCAATTTGATAATCATCCAATAAATAGCTAAAATAAAGGTTTTTTCATTCACTTCTTGAGTACTACATGAGTATTTATGATTAGAATAATTACACAGGCTGAGCTTGTTTACAGCTTTTTATGCCATTCACTGTCATGTGTGAAACTTTTTCCATTGTGAATTTGTACTCATGTTTTTCTCCTATAGCCACATTCATTCATATTTATTTATTTATCTAATTATACTCCTCATAATAGCTTTTTCTCCTCCTGGTTTAAAACAGAACATGCTGTTTTGGCACTTATATATATTATATTGACACAATTGCTGTTCAAATATTCTTAAAACCAAATTGCATTGCTTTCCATTCTCTTACACTCATTACACTTCTTGTACTCTGCTTTTCATTGAAATAATACTTGAGCTGCTTGAGCTGCTTGTGCATAGTCAGCCCAGCAGGGGAGGGGGCACACATACAGGGAGGAGGAGGAGGAGGAGGAGGAGGAAGAGAAGGAGGAGGAGGACACATGCACTGTAAATTTAACCAAAAGCTCTCAACTGTTAGAGGCTAGAAGAGGAAAAAGGATGTCGATTAAGAGAAGAGAAACAGCAGCAGCCCCCCTTGTGTGCCGTTGTCCTCAACAGACCCCAGGAGGAGCAAACAGAAAAGAGGACTCGGTGGGAAAAAGAGAGGAGGAGAGAGACAGAGAGGGACTAAAAAAAGGCAAAACCAAGAAACCAAAATGAGGGAAAGAAGAAATAAAGAAAGAAAATAGCAAGGAAAAAAATAAGCTAGATTTTGCCCTTTTGACATGCAGCTTATCACCCGTCATTCCTTTCTGCTACTGTGCTCTCATGAGAGAAAAAAGGGAAAGTTTCAATGTGTGTATGTGTGTGTGTGTGTGTGTGTGTGTGTGTGTGTGTGTGTGTGTGTGTGTGTGTGTTTTAGTGTGGTATGCATGTGTGTACCAGTGTGTGTGTGTGTGTGTGTGTAGTAGAGAGCGGATGTTCACTTTGTGTCCACAGCTGAGAGACTTTGACCATATAGGGCATCTGCTCCTCAGCGGACGGAGAGAAATGTCTGAAATGTGCTTCTGCAGGCTCATACTCTTGACATCCCTCCTCGATGCCGCCGCCGCTGCCGCCTGCAGCAGTTTGTTCTCTCTCCGCTAGCTCGTTTCACAGCTTTGCGTGCCGTGAAAGTCTGCAGATTTTTTTTTTTTTTTCTTTCTGCACGAATCTGAGATCTTTGTTATTGCTCCATGATGTTTTTTCCTGTTGTGTGTTAGGAAACGGTAATGGCTCATTTCATATCATTAGACCTGCTGCTTGTTTTTGTCATTCACAGATAAAAAAAAAAAAAGCTCCATCAGTTTTGGAGTATTTTACAACTTCAAGATGTTTCAGTTTATATTAATGAGGAGTGTCTTTTATCAGCAGAAATTAGTGGGAAATTTAGCAAGTAAAAGGAAAGAAGTGAGGATGTAGTATCACTAAACTGATGAATTGCTGTGTCCTCTGGGTTTTTACTGTTGGAGGCAGTGAAAGACTCATTTTAAAGGAGACATATGCTTTTTTTTTAGGTTTTGTATTATTTGTATACGGTTACTATACTGCATCTAATCAATGCAGTGTCTGATATCTACGTTAAACATGCTAAAAGTTTAAAAATGTAAGCTGAATGCATCCTTTCATTTCAATTTCACTTTCGTTTTCTTTCTACCTTGCAGCTATCATCAGCTCGTCACGCATGCCCATAAACGGTCATCCATTTCAGCCTAATACTACTAATAATAGTAATATGATAACTTTATTTATATAACACTCTTTAAAACGTTACACAATCAAGATTTATAAATGAATCAATCATGATACATTTTAAAAAACTATAAGACCTTTGTATGTATGGTTGCCTTCCATGTGTTGTTTGCGTCGTCCGCTCTCATATTTCAGCTCAGACACATAGACTGTATAAAAGAAATGGACGTAACATCCGTGACGTCACCCATTGGTTTGTGGACTGCTGCTCGGAAGCCAATAGTTTTGGATCTAGATAGCACCATCTTGAAAATTTCAGGTGCATGCTGGGAAAAATAAAACACGGATTCTACTTATATGGGCATGAGGCGGAGCCATGGGCAGAGCGGGGAGGTTGCTATGGTTATGAGGGCTGGATCTCGAGGACCATCAACCTGTCAATCAGGATGTAGCCATGCCCTAATGCATACCCTGCTTTATCGTCAAATATAAAATCAGGGAGGCCAAAATGTCCCAAATGAACATCATACTGCATTGAAGAAGGCTTTAAACTAGCGATTGAGACCATAAACACATTTTGAAAACGTTTACTGAGGTTAGAAATCAAGTGAGAAGTTGGTGAATTCTCCATTGACTTGTATAGAGACGGTCGCCCCCTGGTGGCCTTTTTATAGAATGCAGTTCTAAGTTACTTCTGCGTTGGCCTGATTTCAGAGGACCAGAACTCCCCACCTGGCTCAGACATGACAGCTGTGGACATTTCGAGTTAAGAACGAGAAAATATAATGAAAAGCAATGAAAAGCTTCTGAGAATTGGCCAATCAGAGCAGAGTGGGCTCATCAGGAGGGCGGCCTTAAAGAGACAGGAGCTATTTCAGACAGAAGCTGAACTGAGGGGCTGCATGAAGAGCCAGTATAAGAAAAATTCATGCAAAGATATTCGAGTAGAGCATCAGATTAAAAATATAGACCTATAAATGTGCATATGTCCGCTTTAAGATGTATTTAGTGTATTTTTTGTGTTGTGTTTGTCAGAGGGATGAGACTTACGTTACTGATCTGGTCTTGCGTCTTCTTCACTCTCTGCATCTCCGGAGTGTCGACCACCACACTGAAACCTTTCCCCTTGCTCTTTTCAAAGTCCTCCTTGTAAAGAGCCTGAAATGTACAATTCATTCAAATGTCAAAAAACTAACATCAATTATATTTAAAAAGGAATAGTTTGACATTTTTTGGGGGAAATTCACTTTATTGAGTTAGATGAGAAGATCGATTGCACTAGCGTATCAGATGTGTCCATTAAATATGAAGCCGCTACTTAGCTTAGCTTAGCGTAAAATAGCTAGCCTGGCTCCATCCAAGTGCACCAAACTCTACCTAATAGCACCTCTTATGCTAACTAATTAACACTTTACATCTAATTTGTTTAATCTGCACAAAAATTGAAGTGTAAAAAACAGCTTTCATTAGCTTTAAAGGTGCCTGTCTTTGTGCTACGCTACGCTAAGCTAATCAACAACTGGCTGCAGCTTCATATTTCAACAAACAGATACAAGAGCGGTAAATATCTTCTGATCTCTTTTTGAGGCACATAAATGTCAAACTATTCCTTTAAAATTGCCGACAAAGACACAACAGGAGGGAAGTGTCATTAGATTAGTTATATCTTAATTTCATGCATGTTTTTTTTTCTTCACTTTTGAGGAAAATGGGTTAATTAAACGAGTAACAAGCTGCATTCACGGCATATCATGAGACCAGCTGAATGACATGTTGTTGTTAGTCGGGTAAAAAATGTACGTTACTTATATTTTTAAGTTATAATTTCCACTCTGACATTGACTCTCAGCCTTTTTTGCTTTAGGCTGCTCAATATGAATATACTCTTCTGAATTCTGGGAAGAGACATAGACTTCCTTCGATACAAACATTCCTTTGTTCCTGTATCAATCAAAAGCTTCTTAACAGCCAGAAATAAATGCATGTGATGGTTTTGTGTATGGAAATGAAATTGTGTATTTGTGACTCCAGATAGTGTGCGGATGTATGCGAGTGAGTGTCTGTGATGGAGTGCTGGGATGTGTGAATCTATATTTATGATGGAATGAATGTTTTGGTAGGTTGCCATGGTGATGTGGAGATGGTGATGTGATGCGAATGCTTGTGTGAATGCTTTGGTGGAGGGTTGGGGGGGGGGGGGGGTGTGTGGATGTATATTTATGGCGTTACTGTATGCATATAGGATCGTCCAAGTCAGTCTGTGTTTGTTCCACCACTGTCTTTTTACTTTTTACCTGTACGTTTGTATTGCATGTTGTTGTTTTTTTTATTGTATGTCAATTATGTGCTGCAACTTTTTTCCCTGTCTCCAAGACAAATTTCTCCCTGGTGGAGACCAATAAAAGTAACCTAACCTAAACTAATATGACGTAAGGCCTACTTGCAATTCAATTAAAAACCTACATGTTACATAAATTGCGAGCAGTTCAATTAATCTGTGGTAAATGCAATACTTTTTTTCACAAGGAAAACTACAGATTCAAGAAATACCTCAAAAAATGAACGTAATTTGGAGTAGTATAATCTTAATTTTTCTTATTTGCTTGCAGCTCATGATTCCTTATGTGAGTCTGGACCCGAAAGTCGGCCATCTCTGCACCTAAAAGCTCTTTTTTTTGTCATTAGTCAGTCAGCAACATTAAATTTGACATAACCTGAATGCAGCATCAGATCTAAAACACTTAGGAATGATATGAGACTCACAATGTTACATGGGAAGTGCATGCAGACACATATACACATACACAGGTAGAGGTTGGAAAGACATGATATAATGAATCTTTTATGATATGACTGTTATGATTTGAAACATGAATGAAGAAACGGAGGTTCGGTGTTAGATTTTGGGTTTTTTTGACGGTCGGCGGGTTTTCGGAGGCGAGCCGGACATACGTGACTGATCTGGTCCTGGGTCTTCTTCACTCTCTGCATCTCTGGAGTGTCGGCCA
Organism: Scomber japonicus; assembly: GCF_027409825.1. Taxonomy (NCBI): domain Eukaryota; kingdom Metazoa; phylum Chordata; class Actinopteri; order Scombriformes; family Scombridae; genus Scomber; species Scomber japonicus. Next base: position 6,445,076 of record NC_070597.1, on the reverse strand, counting down.
CCACGCTGAAACCTTTCCCCTTGCTCTTTTCAAAGTCCTCCTTATAGAGCGCCTGAGAATTGTCATTTCACCAGGATTTAAGGAAACTCTCTTTAAACTTTTACCGCTCGTTTGAAATAAGACAAAAAAAAAAGGATTTAAGAAAGATGCTTAAGGATTGCCTTTTTTCTTTTTAAATCATCAAAACTATAAGGTTAGATGTCATCTGGTTGCATGCACACTTTTACTAAATCTGTACATTAACACATATATATATATTAGACTTAACTCAAATCTGTCTGATTCCCTTGTTTAGGAAGATTAGGCCTCGGGAAAACACTTTGTTGAAACTGAACAAGCTAAATGTTTATTTGAAAGTAAATCACAGATTGCCACACACACACACACACATACACACACACACACACACACATACACACACACACACACACACACACACATACACACACACACACACACACACACATACACACAAATGAGTCACATTCTTGCTATGAGGAATATGCCGTCTCAGTGAGGGAGCCCGACTGCCGAGACTTTTATGGTTATAAACAATGAACTGGGTTGGTTGGATGAGATGAGAGGAAAGGACAGAGAGAGAGAGAGAGAGAGAGACAGAGACAGAGACAGAGAGAGAGAGAGAGAGAGAGAGAGAGAGAGAGAGAGAGAGAGAGAGAGACAGAGAGGAGGAAACAGCCTTTGGGTGTAAATTTGATCATGATGTTATCATAACAGTCATGTAATTCAATAACAATGTTATGTTATATGATTGTTTAAAATGGTTTTAACCAAAAATGGAACCAGTCTCGCTTAGTTTTTGTGGTTACATCAGGTGCTTGTTTCAGACCTTTACTGTAGAGTCAATAAAAGCTGCTTAAAGTCATTAAAATATCACTTATTTTAACGTTTTTACATTGTGTTTCATGACAAACACTGGATTCGTTTGTGGTTCCAACTACATATTTTGCTAATGATGAACAGGAAGTGTGTTTTCTTTGTGCATGTTCGCAGATAAACACAGAAAAATAGTTGAAAACAGTTTGGAAATACTCTTTTTTTCTTTCTTGCAGAGAGTTAGACTCAAAGATCTGCACTGCTCTCATATCTGTCCATTAAACACGAACACAGCCAGCAGCTGTTTGCTCTCTCACAAGCTGGATGTAATATTCTTCATATTACTTCCACATGTAATCCTCTCCGATTTTGGCGCAGTGAGAACAAATGTCAAATGAGTCAGTTTGAGACGGCAGGAATTTGTTTGGAAAGCTGCATTCGATTATATCCTTTATTTATTTAAAAAAATGTTAGACACTGATTTGCTTCTTGGCCAAGAGTTAGATGATCAGTTACCATTTATTAAGCGTATGTAAATGTACGCTAAATATAAAGCTAAAACCAGCAGCGGGTTAGCTTAGCTTAGCCTGGCTTTGATCATATGTAACAAAAACACCTTTCCAAAACCTATTAAGCTAAAAAAAAGTGTTTAATTTGTGGGAAAACAAAATCTAGAAACTAGGGGGTAGCTCTGCAGGACTAGGCCTATTTTTCTTGGCTGGTTGCTCTGATAAACCAATCAGTGTTATAACAGGAGTAATCAATGCCAACATGTGAGCTCTTATCTTCAGTTTTATCAGTTATTAATCTCTACTTCTTTTATGAACAATTAATCATCCAAAAACTTAACATTCTTTGTCAAACGTGAAACATAATTTGGACTATTTAAAAAAAAAAAGAATAGTTCAATATTTTGACCCAGGAGGAAAACGTGAAATTATATTGAAATGGTTTCAAAACAGTATCATGACTTAAATTTGACATCTACCAGTCAATGATAATCCATAAGAAAATCATAATTTTCTTCTAATCTAAAATTTAGCTAAAATAATTCTCAATTTCTGCCTTTTTAGCTCAAAAATTAGGTATACTTGCATTTAAATGAGGCTTCTTGACCATAATTTCCAAAAATATGTGTAAAACCTGTAGTAAGTTGCTAAAAAATAGCTAACACATAACTTATACCTTATGCTTTATAACAATCAAACCAGACCAGAGGACAGAAGGAGGGTTAATTGCATCCTTCCTCATACTTAGATGAGAAAATTGATTCCACTCTGATGTCTGTGTGTTAAAAAAGGAGCTCTAGCAGCTGCTGCTTAGCTTAGCATAGCATAAAGACTGGAAGCGAAGGCAAACAGCTAGCCTGACCCTTTCCAAAAGTTAAAAAAATATGGCTACCAGCGCCTTTAAAGCTGACTGATTCATGATGCTGTACTCTTGTTTGTTTCATCTGTAAACTAACAGAAATGTAAACATGACATTTTTTTGGTTTTAGGGGGCGTTTAGGCAGTTTATCCATCTGCCCCGGTACTAATCTGCAGTCCATGCAGCACATATGAGACTTCTAGGTTGGTAGTTTCTCTATATTTAACAGGTACAGATTGCTATGCTTATAAAAACTTTGAATTTTCTGCACAAATTATTATCTTTTGACTTTAATAGCATTTGATTTTAAGTCGATAAACGCAGCCTTAAAATGACAGGCGAAGGTAATTTTAGCCTCCAAATGCTAAGTGACAAGGGGATCCTTAAACATTATTACAAACTGAAAGGATAATCTATTTAATTTAATTTTGCTCGACTTGGAGGACTAACCCCTTTGATCAGGTTAGAACAGTGTGATTAAGCTTAAGAAGCTTAAATATAGTGACACAGTGAAGGTAACCAGGGAGACTGAGATGAACCAGCACCTCACACGCTAAAGAGAGAGGCAAAAGAAACTAGTTCTAACCCTCCTGTTGTCCTCAGGTCAAGGAAGGAAGGGCGGAAGGAAGGGAGGGAGGGAGGGAGGGAGGAAGGAAGGTAGGGAGAAAGGAAGGGAGGAAGGAAGGAAGGAAAGAAGTAAGGAAGGAGGGAGGGAGTAAGAAAAAGAGCAAGGAGGAAGGGAGGGAGCAAAGGAGGAAGGGAGGGGAGGGAGGAAGGAAGTAAGGAGAGAAGGAGGGAAGGAAGGAAAGAAGGGAAGGAGGGAGGGAAGGAAGGGAGCGAGGAAGGGAGGGAGGAAAGGAGGAAGGAAGAAAGGGAGGGAGGAAGGAAAAGAGTAAGAAGGAAGGAAGGAAAGGAACCAAGGAAAGATGGAAGGAAGTGAGGAAAGAAGTATGGAAGGAAGGGAAGAACAAAATTAAAGAAAGAGGAAGGAAGGAAGGAAGGAAGGAAGGAAGGAAGGAACAGTCAAAACAGACGGGGTCAATTTGACCCGGGATGACGACAGGAAGGTTAATCTTAAAAAATAGTTTGCAATTTCCAATTTATGGTCAAGAAACTTAGAATAAAAGATTTCCCTTGTGTTCATTTTAAAAAGACTCAAATCTTCACACACAAGTTAATCTTTAGTCTCATTTGATTGAATCATCGTCGTGTCCTGCTGAGACAGATAAGAGAGGTGAGCGAAGGAGACGGTGACAGACGGAAACATACACAGAAACGTAATGACGTAATGTGATTAGGAGCCGTACCTCAGTAAAAACCAGAGAGACTGAGCAGGAATGAGAGAGAGAGAGAGAGAGAGAGAGAGAGAAAGAGAGAGAGTGAGAGTTAGAGAGAGTGAGAGTCAGAGAGAGAGAGAGAGAGAGAGAGAGAGAGAGAGAGAGACAGAAAGAGAGAGAGAGAGAGGAGACGGATCTCCGGAGTGTCTGACCTGGCTATTGAGCATGGTCTGTTGTTTGAGACGCAGGTTCTCGGGGGTGTCGGTCACTATGGTGAAGGAGGTTTTGGGGTAATGCCTGCAAGAAAACACAAAAGAAGAACAATATTAGAAAAAATAGTGATTTACACTTAACTTAAAGCCTGATGTTTATCATTTAAAGCAACATCTGATCTTATTTGAGGTCAAAAGAATGTAGATTATTAATCATGATACACTGCAATCAAAAGTATTTCGTTATTGTAAAATAAAGGAAATAAAAATGGAGTTCGACCGATAATTATAAGCCAATATTGGCCCATCCCAGATATATCGTTATTCGAAATGTGCCAATATATTTTTTATATTTTATATTTATAAGATAAAGGAAGCACTTTATGTATATTTGATATTTTTTCTTAATTCAAGTTTAATTTTATATATTTTTTTGTTCTATTTGTGTTTTTCCTATTATGTAATTATTTATAATAATTTTAATTTAATTTAATTTCAGCGCATTGATCATTTCTGTCAGTAAAATAAAACAAATTAATAATAATAAAATGTATATAAAGAAAAAAAAGTTAGTGTTAAACTGTAAAATATTTTGCATCCATTACATACCTTTGTTACAAGTGTTTAATATTTAAAGGATCATTGCAAATAATAAAATAAAATGTCTGAATATTGACATTTACTCCCTAATATCGGTATTGGCATCAGCCCGTACAGTCCAGTATCAGTCGGCTGAATTTTATTTATTTTTTTATGCTCATTTGTAAATATTTTGGTAATAATGACCCTGTTGACCCCCAGTATCCCTTTTTTTTTTTTTTAGTCACGTGACAATTTAAAATCACAACCTTCTGGACTCTTTTATTATCACTCTTGTTGAGCTCTTTAGTTTCTATTTTTTATCCTTATTTTATCAAAAAGTTTAAATTTGATCTGATATTTTTATTTTAACAAAGATTATCACAGATTTGTTTTAGATTTCAGTTATACTTGGATATAACACTTAAGTTTTATGAATTATGGTTTTCTGCAGAGCACCTGAAGGCAGCAGGCACCATAATAACCTTATAAGTAGTATTTTAGATGATTCCTACAACTAGAGAAATAAAACTCTAGAGATGCAAAGTAGTGGGTATATTTAAAGATTTTTTGAGTATGAATATATTCTTCTTTGGGGTAGTGGTTTCAAATCGTCATGTGATAATCTAATAATTCAAATCTTTGTATTTTTCCCCTTTATTTAATTATTATGAGGAGTATTTCTTCCACTACAAACTTATTATATAGGTTTATTTTTCAATCTTGGGATGTGTGGCTGTCTTATAATTAACCAACTGGAATTGAAGTATTGATTAATTATCTGATGATGCAATCAGTTTTGATCATTAAAACATGACTTATCTGCAAATAAATGAGAATAAAATACAAATAACGATCTTTTTGGACTGGGATATGTCTGACTTCTTTAATTTACACACAAAAGCAAATTTAGAGTGTTTTCCTATTCTTTCATATTTCATTATTTACTATTTTTAAGTATCTAGCACCCAGTATTCATGGTATTATCATGAGTTAAACCTGTTATATATTATTTTTTTATGCAATTAAAAAAAGCAAACTCTCAGATCACATGATTTCAGTCAGTCTGTTCACACTTTCTTTTTCCATCACTTTTACACATTGCAGCTCCCACTGACCATCTGTTTGCCTCCACTGCTTTCAGAAATGAATGTCTACTTCCTGTCGTTTCCAAAGAATGAAAACTTTTGCTTCTTCTTGCAGTTAAATGACAAGAATATCACGAATACGAAAGAAATGTTTAAATGTGATCTCCAGAATGTTTTAACCTTCCTTGTTGGCAGCCTGGATGTCACGGACGCTGCTATTTAATAGTTCAAAAAATGCTTTCATATGAATTAGATTTGAGGTATGTAGTCATTGAATCATCGGGATGATCAGCGACACTCACATACTGCAGTAAGGTCTCTTCTCAAAGCCTTTGTAGTTGTTCATGCTCAGGGCCATCTTGCATACCTCACAGCTGAAACAACCTTTGTGCCAGTACTAAAGAGAAAGAGAGAGAGAGAGACAGAGACATTGAGAGAGAGAGAGAGAGAGAGAGAGAGAGAGAGAGAGAGAGAGACAGGGGAGAGAGAGACAGAGAGAGACAGAGACAGAGAGAGGGAGAGAGAGAGAGAGAGAGAGAGAGAGAGAGAGAGAGAGAGAGAGGGAGACAGAGACAGAGAGGGAGACAGAGAGAGAGAGAGACAGGGGAGAGAGACAGAGACAGAGAGAGAGAGAGAGAGACAGAGAGAGAGAGAGACAGAGCGAGAGAGAGAGAGACAGAGAGAGAGAGACAGAGAGAGAGAGAGAGAGAGAGAGAGACAGAGAGGGAGAGAGAGAGAGAGAGAGAGAGACAGAGAGAGAGAGAGAGGGGGGGGGGGGGGGAGAAAAAAATGTCAGTATGACTTCTTAATTACAACAAAATGAAGTTCTATCCATCAAAATAAAAACATCCTGACAGGCCTGTTTGTTCAGACATGCAGATGATGATGACTTCAGTGCAACTACAATAGTGGGAAAATGTCCTTTACTAGCTCTACATGAGAGTACAGCTGTGCTCGTGGTCAGTTTTTCCCATCTCCGCACTTGAACAAATGCCAGTAAGAGGCTGTTAGGAGTGAATGACACGCCATCATGTGAATGAATATTGTACATTCAGACACATACTAAAAACATGTGGTGCATTCACTGTAACACAGCTTAGACAGTGATCTGTTTACATGATTATTCAATTGGGTTAAAGGTCCAAAAATATGTTTGGTTGCCATCTAGGGTCAACATAGTGTCCCAAAAATAAAAAGAGGGGCCATAGCAATGCAAATTAATGCACATTTCATAACATGATTGTCTAAAAGTGAGTAATATTTGAACAATTTTCTATTAATTGTGCATAAAAATTAGTTTCCTATGTGGTTTACTATGTGTGATATTTGTGATACATTCAAAGACTCAGATAAAAATCAGAATGTTTTAAAGACACAAGTAATCCAGCTCTATTTATAAGGTTATTTTGCCTTGATTTGGTCATTAAGTTGATTAAATTAACCCAAGCTGTTGCTGTAATCGGAGCTTTGACTTTATCTGTTTATAGTCACATTATCAGAGTAGATCTTAACAAGCTGATAATGAGGGACACACACACAGACACACACACACACACACACACACACACACACACACACACACACACACACACACACACTAACTTTTGTACTTATTTTTTGAGGTGTGTGGCTGATGTTTATCCACCGGATGTGGTTTATTCTTCTAGCCACATAATGACCCAGATCATTTCATATAGAGGTAAAGCATCAAAGCATCATCATGGTGTATGGCACTATTTCATAAAATGTGCAGATAAAGTATGCACCTTTATGAAAAATAAAAAACACATTGTTGATATTGAAGTATCATCAGATAACAGAGTCTGCCCATCTTGTAATGAGCATCTTTGTTCTTTTTAAAGCATTTTGACAACTTCTAAACTATTTATTTTAATCCTATTTGCTGATTTGCAAGTTAAAAGTAGAGAAAAAGATCTCAAATGAGAGTTATTTCTTTAAAAAGAAGAATGCTATGGACAATTTATAAGCTCATACCTTCTAAAAATAGGTATAACATTCAAATTTGAAACTTTTCCCATAGGAATATGATTATATAGTGTATATATTGGAGGCTATTATTTGTGTAATTTTGGAATAGTACATGGTGATATCTGTTGAGTGAGTGGGCTCAAAGTTTTATCACCTTACCTTATCAAGGCAGTTTATTTTTTCTGTTGGGTAAACTGGTTTGCTGCATCTTCCACAGGGCGGGTTCATGATGGCGCAGGGACTCCTCACACCCCAAAAAACAAAACAAAAACTCACTGATCCAGTCCAAAAAAAAAAAAAGATAGTAAATTCAGAACCACAATCACAGCACCACTGACATCAGCCGACCTCTTCTTCGCCTGCAGGCATTTCAATTAATATACAGAGGCGACCTAAAGGCGAGGAGGAGTCAAGCTGCAGCACGAAACCCTGACGGTGCATTCATGAAACGTAGGATATATAAAGTTTAACTTGTTTTGTGTGGACACTAAGTTACTAGACAGACGTGTAAATTGCATGCAGATTATATAAACCAGTAGATTTGTATTACATGTTTCGTTACATTCATGTAGAGCACTATACTGCAACTTTGAATGCTTAAAATAATCCAGAATAAATATTTGAGCAAAAATCGCTCATTCTTATTGATATACGGGGGTAAATGTAAGTTCTGCCTATTTTTTATTACTCATATAGAGCTTGTAAAAATAATCTACATCAAAGACGTCTACTTTTGAGTTTTGAGATGTCTTAGGCTACTCATCCCAGAGAAATTTACAATTTCCGTGTTTTCTGTTGAGTACTTGAATGCAGCGTCAAATGCATTAACGCGAATCAGTAATAACCTTATAAGGAGTAGCAAGTTACACTGAATATATCAGATTTAAAAACAGCAAAAGTAACTTTACCATAATATAAAACGTACACTGATACATTTAGGATGGGCTCTTTCGACACATATGGCAACAAAACTCTAATTTTCATTAAAACACTGTTAAGAAAAATGAAAGTAAAACAGAAAAGGAGGTGAAAACAGTTTCAACACATTATTTCATGAGAATGGATTAAAAAATGAATACACCTTGATGTAAACAGAACAAATAGTGTGTTGTAAAGGTTTGATGACCATAAATGAGGCATCAGTATGTGTTAAAATTAGTGTATTTGGCGCCATCTGCTGGACAAAATGATAACCGGATCTGCCATCTTGTCTTATTTTCTTCCGTCAGCAACCAAATGTTATTGTTTAAATAAATTACCGTTTTGTGGTGCAAATTAAACAAACAAACATATATATCAACTCAGAGCTTATGTTACACGTCCTAGAAACGTCTTTAAATACACTACATTTCCCTTGCTTAACGCATCGGGGGTATAGCTCAGTGGTAGAGCATTTGACTGCAGATCAAGAGGTCCCCGGTTCAAATCCGGGTGCCCCCTCTTTTTGGTATAGTACTATAATAATTGTCGTTTAATACAATTGTGACGTACAATCAACATTACGACTTAATTTTTTCTTTTTCTCTTTACATTTATTAGCCTCAGAGCTTACAAATATATCATGATGTTTTCCTCCCTTTATTTAGGCCTATGTATTGCAGTATTATAATGCTCGTTAGAAACTTATATATTATGGACTATTCCTACCCCGTTTCAGAATGGTATGCTCCACTTTTGTTTGGTGCAAGAAGACGCCGTTTAGAAGTTATTTTTTAGTCTTAATTAAAGTCAATTAATGTCGCCAATATGGATATGGACTACCACCTCTGTCTTGCCTGATAGTATACGTCCATCGAGCTGTAAGTACAGAGTCATACATTAATTTGTTAAGTTGTTTGTTCATTCTTTGCTAAGTTAATTGGGCTATTTTACACTCCCCATGCTAATTATGACCAATTAAGAGCAACCGAGTGTTTGCTCTACTTCTATTTACCTCAAATTACCTCTATTTCTCATTATTATTCATTTGGGAAAGCTATTATTAATATTTATTGTTGTATGAGGTCACAATTGTATTAATAACAAGCAGCGAACATGCCTGTAGGCTATGTTTATATTAACAATTTCTGCTCAAGCTGAAACAAACACTGGGCATCAGCAGTGCCAGATGGGAGATGTTAAAGTATTGTACCAAAGGCTTACAATTATTGTATTTTGACAAAATAATCGTAGAGTCATAACCGGGAGAAAAACATTTCAGAAAACATGGTTTGCTGTCCTGGCTGCAATCCGTGCTGCATTCACGGACACACCATAAAGTCCCACTTTGAAGAGGAGTGGCACAAATACGACTCGAAAACATTTCTAAATTACTAATGTAAAATAAGTTATCAAGCTCTTTAGACAGTGGGGATGTTTAAAAGCTGCTTTGGATATTTAGGCTACTTTCTGATTTGTTGTGTCTTACCTAATGTGAGAGGTTTTTAATTTCCGACATTACTGGAAGGCAGCAATTGACGCAACTTGTGGGTCAAAGCACGTACACGTTGCCCTGTACTAAATGTCACAAAATGATCAAATTAGCGTACACTATTGGACTTTTGGCATTATTGGTCGTTTACATGGAACAATGGTCGTCTAGTTGTTATAGTAGTTAAATAGATTTTCTGTGATTGCAGCCTCTGCTTGGCTGGTTGCTGGGAGACATTAGATGAGTTGGGATCAATCACTCATGAAGGATCAGTGTCGAGCTGTACCAATCAGTGGATGCACAGAAAATTGATTGCCAAGCATTTTTTTTTAAGACAAAATATTCTTATTGTCATGCTTCTCAAATGTGAATATTTTCTGGTTTCTTGAGTTTTCTTTGTTCTTTTTTATCTTTCTATCTTTGGGTTGTGGACTGCTGGTCAGGACAATAGAAAACATTTAGGGATGTCACCTTAAAGGCTTTGGGGAACAGTGATTGACATTTTTTACAACTTTCTTATGGACCAAACATTGAAAATGAAAAAATAATCAACAGATCAATCGTTATACTATGCTGAATTGATCTATATGCTTGATTTTGCTAGGTAGAAAAAAATATAATAACTATTATAGATGCCACACAAATAAGGATAATAAAATCGTAAGCCTATAGGGTTGATTTGATTGGATTGATTGATTTGAGCTTGGTCTGAATGTCAAAGTCGATGCTGGTGTGTAAACAAAAGTATTTTTACATCACCTTCCTGTATGATTATCAAATATGAATATCAGCATGAAGATAAAACTAATTTTACACTAAATTTACTCACCTGATAGTGAAAGTCATCTCTCCCCTTAAATGATTGACCCTCCTGTCGTCCTCCCAGGTCAAATTGACCCCGTCTGTTTTGATGTCTCTTCCTTCTTTCCTCCCTTCCTTCCTCCCTCCCTCCTTTCCTTCCTTGCCTCCTTCTCTCTTTCTTTCCTCCTCCCTCCCTCCTTCTCTTTCTTTCCTCTCTCCTTTCCTTCCTTCCTTCCTCCCTCCTTCTCTTTCTTTCCTTCCTTCTTTCCTCCCTTCCTTCCTTCCTTCTTTCCTTCCTCCCTCCCTCCTTTCCTTCCTTGCCTCCTTCTCTCTTTCTTTCCTCCTTCCTCCCTCCTTCTCTCTTTCTTTCCTCTCTCCTTTCCTTTCTTCCTTCCTCCCTCCTTCTCTTTCTTTCCTTCCTTTTTTCCTTCCTCCCTCCCTCCTTTCCTTCCTTGCCTCCTTCTCTATTTCTTTCCTCCTTCCTCCCTCCTTCTCTTTCTTTCCCTCCTTCCTTCCCTCTTTCCTCCCACCTTTCCTTCCTCCCTTCTTCCTCCCTCCCTCCCTCCCTCTTTTCCTTCTTCCTCCCTCCCTTCCTTCCTTGACTCGAGGACAACAGGAGGGTTCATGTCAGTGATACGGTAGCATTAATCTAATATGAGGACAAACTACAGTAGGCAGACTCAGTGTAGGCTAAAATCATCAGTACCAAGCAGTAAGCACCAGAATAATATATCAACACTCACCACCAGCTTTTATTAGAAGACATTGAAACAGAAGAAAGTTCAAAGAAAACTCTCATAACTTGATGTCTCTAAAACTCATCCAAACAGTATTTCTCCAGAGGAATTCAGGATGATCATTATAATCACTATCAGTTATATAGCTAGATATCTGTTGTAGTGAAGTCCACATAGATATGACATTTTATGAACCAGTCATTGCTCACATGAACTTTTTTAGTGAAACAAAACAAAACAAACTCCATAGACAGGATAAAAACAAAAACAAGTTGAGCTGTACATTGGTTTGCAGTATGAAGGCTAGTTCGATTCATTCCCTGACTCCCCCTTGCATTGATAGGTTTTTGTACAGTTACACTTTTTTACTCTCATCATTCTCTGTACAGTCGGCTTCCTCTTAGACCCTCCAACCCCTTTTAGATGATATCGCAAAATCTCCTGTGTGATGGCAACGAGAGCAAGAGACACAGAGAAAAAGCCAGCAAGAGCTACAAGAGCAGGTACAGTAAACACTGTCCAGCCGCCGAGGTTGGAGTAGAGACATCCTGTGATGATGGTCGGCCTGATCGTCCATATTCACCCCCCCCCCACCCCCTGTTGTAGTACTGCTACAGTCCACAAGATGGTGCCCTTTCTTTCTCTGACTGTGTCCTGCACATCCAGGCCCCCCCTTTAGCAGCACTGCTCAGCTTCAATAAATCCTTCCTTTTCGTGACCTCCGAGTTCGACCTCAGCGTAACTGGAGTGGCAGCCCTGGTTGCGGAACTTCATAGAGGGCCAGTAGTTATTGGTGCGTCGCTACAAAACAACAGACAGTCATTCATTAACCCTCACACACTGGACATATTCTGACTCATAATTAGTCTCTACATCAATTCATATTCACAAATTCCCCATCTATCATTAATAAATGTTTGATTAATCCTTAATGAAGCTTTCAGACAGCAAATAGAGTGTTTAACTATGGAAAGAAAGAGGAGAACAGGAGAACATCTCATAGAATATGAAGAATACGACATGCTTGAATGGTGATTTTTTAATTTTGTAAATAAACGCAGGTCAAATTTGGACATTTGCATACACAAAATGTGTATTAGCTGCCCAAAAATAAAAAATATGATGGGTTAGGGTTAGGGTTTTGGTATATTCTGGGTCATATTAGGAAAGTCCACCTAAAAGAAATGTGTATACAGTGTTTTTACGCCTCTCAAATGTAAAAAGGGGTCAAATTTGACTCTGAACAGTATGTAAAGGTTAAAGACCGACATCAAGTGTGCATGTGGGCTATTTTTCAAAATAAGGTGTTTACTCTACATAATGCTTGAGGTGTTTTTGGTGGAGGCAGAGGTGTTTTTTTTTCTCACCTGCATGAGGTAGAACGGTGGAGCCACTGTCGGGTGTGTGTTGATGTAGTAAACCGCCAGTAAGGTCAGAGCTACAAGCAGAATGAGGGCGGCCACGACTCCTGTGATGATGGCCGTGTTCTCTGTTATCCCTGTGTGGTTCGGAGGACCCGTCTGTAAATCTGAAAGGAAGTAAAACAGATTGTTGTTAGTGTTAAAACAATTCTGCACCCAAATAAAAGGGATTTAAAAAACATTAACCTTTTGAGCTACAGACTGAGGCATGTGTAGTTTGCTGAGATAATAACGGTGCAAAAAAGAAAGTAATGTACACATGCTCAAAGACAAATTATTTGTATGCACAAGGTAAAAATAAATCTCAACAGTCAGTCAGACAACCAATGAAAAATCAATGTCACAGTCTAAAATATGATTCCAGTTTATTGCAAATTGGAACATATTTTTGGCCATCGTACCTGTTATAATAAAATTGTACTCATCAAAGAAGCTAAGAAAATGAAAAGTAAAATAAAATATTTTAATAAGCCAGAATTATCCTCTACTCTAAGGTTTTTTTTTATAACTTTAGTTCAGTTTTGAATCAGTTGAGTTGGTAAACTTCTTGTGTTTCTATCGTTGTTTGGTTTCTTTTCACACGGAGAAAAATCTAAGTGTCTCTGCAACCAATGGTAGAACTCTCTCCTCTCATTGGCCAGTCTGTCCAATCTGCTCATTATCAAAATTACAATGTACTTCTTCATTGTGCTAGTCCAGGTCAGACCTTGATTCTCTGTCTGGCTAGCTGCCAGCAACTGTTGGTTTTCACTCATCCACACATAAAGAGAACTAGATACAGCGTCTGACCTGGGGCTCCGTTCATTCCTGTGAAAGCTACTCTGAGGCGCATTAAGAAAAAAATGTTGGCTGATCTGGCTACTTCCGGTTTAGCCCTTCTGCTAACGTGAATAGGGGTAAAACAATCTAATCATGCTGGACTGGACTTCTGAAATGTGATCAAACCGGACGGATCACATTCTGATAGTAAAACAAGTCATTTCACATGTTTGTTATGCTCAAAAAATATTTATCTCCTGATTTATAAATGTCTCTTTCACAGTGTAGGTCTATGGGAAAAAGTGTTTTTGGGCCCAAAAGTATCATGTGATGTTATAATTACATAGTTCAGCCGCTATGTCAAATTGGCTTCCAACCCTGGCGCTCTTCCTGCAGGGTTGATCCCAGTCTGCAAAGCTACGGGAGCTGTTTAGCTTAAACTTGCAGAGTACGCCTTGTAATTGGGTCAGATTGAGGTCGGAAGACAACACCTGACTTGAGTACGATTGTTGTGTTGAGATCTGCTCTAAACAAATTGCACCAAGAGGGACAATAAACTAGAGTCTGATTCAACCAGACTGAACAATGCAAGTTTGAAAACACCATAAATTAACAAAATTGAAAGATTGCTGCAACAGTGTGGACAACTAATTCTGTTTATATTGTTAATCTTTGGGTAAAATTAAATCCAGATCACTTTGTTTTCAATTAAAGTTACAGTCCATTGATAGTGATTCAATTTTTTCCAGACATGAAACCACCTGGTCACTATCTGCTACTCCCATGGAGGCTGCTGTGGAGAAACTCACCTCTCGTGACAGGCTGTTCCTCGAGCACTGCTGAAGAAGGTGTTGGACCTGGTGAAGAGTTGTTGAAGGAGCTCATAGATCCCTCAGGTAATACTGGATTGTAGTCCTCACATGTGCCTTTTGCCTGAATGAACACTTGCATGAATTACTCAAGAAACAATAGAAATAGCTTGCTCATGTATAAATAGCTCATGTCTCACCTCTTCGGGACAGTTGTAGTCAAGCCATTCTTGTCTATGTCGGTCGATCCCATCGGAACATCTGAAACTCAGTGGGAGCAAAATGAGAGGAGCCAGGCTCTCTATGGCTTCAAAACAAGATCTTTCATACACTGTGAGGATTTTATGTTACCGTTGAAGCGTGTTGCACCAACCACAGCCGGTTGTCAAGTTGGATGTCAGGCAGAGATCGCAGGTTGTGTGTTGAAGACAAGCTGGAGAAATCCGAAGATTCACAAAAATATCCTGGGGTTAAAGTACAGGGGTTAAACTATGAGGCTTGAATTGTGGTTTGTATAAATACTTACTAGGCAGAGGCGTGAACTCAAAAGCAGATCTGGTAACGATCTTTGTGGTGTCAATCTCAACACGATGATACTCGTAGATAGTGCGCCGCTTTGGATCTTCAAGACAATTTAAAAGCTTGTTAAGTTCAGATTTCTGTCATGCACTTTAAATTTTAAGTATTGCTGCATGTGCAAAAAAAAAACATCTGAAGCATCTGAAAAGAAAACTACAATTTGTTTTTTTTAAGAGAACAGACCTGAGACCTGCACAGAAGTGAGGTATGCCATGAAAGCATCAGACAGACCCACTTTCACTGGATGCTCGGTGGAATTAATTCTCACCACTGGCACAGGAATCTGAAAAAGAAGAACAGTTTGTTTTTAATACGACATGCAACCTTAGGATTGTTTCCTCTTGCAAATGGAAAATACAGATGTTGATGAAAGCAGTTTAACTGAAATCAATCAACTTACATCCCTGTAGTTGAAAACAATAGTTCCATTCTTGTGGAGGGCTGTCTGGAAAGTAAAAGCTCCTTCATCCTCTCTGTCCTTTAGCCTCACTTTGTCCCACTGTACCACAAACAGATTACCTGAGTGGGGCAGAACACAGACGCTGGTCAAAGACAACTCGGAGCTGCCAAATAGGATTAAAAAAAGGTCACTGTGGTGCTTCCACTTACCATTGTCCGAGTACCTCACTGTTGAGTTTTTTGAAAAACTGGGGTCAAAGTTGGCCATGAGGGGAGCAATGTACTGCGTGGCAGTCAGCATTCGATGAGTAATGTCTCCCATGAAGATGAACCCTGGGGGAAGAGAGCAGAAACGTAGGTAAAGGTGTTTACAAATGATTTATTCCATACTTTCTGGTTGTGGATGTTTATCAGGAGGTATAAAGTCAAGTCTTAAACATCACCCATGATTGCTTGATTTAAAAAGACTCTTCTTGTACTAATTGTCCATGTGAATATCATTTTTATCCCATAGAATAAAAAATTTGAGGAACAATCACAGAAATGAAGAATCAACAAATAACTCTTGATTATTTGCTTCTGGGTGGACAAAAAAAAAAACCTATTTAGGACATGAACAGCAATTAAAGTCATAAAAAAATGAGGCATTTACAGTTAGGCTAATTAGATATATTATAGCCTGGTAAGCCTGAATATTTCCCCAGGGTAGGACTGAGCCTCCTTCTGCTTGCCTTCAGCACAATGATGGTCTGATCTGTTTTTGAAGAGCAGGGTAAATGAGTGTTGCATTGAAGTAATGTAGGGTAAAACTCACCACCAGTTGCTACAATAATTTGTCTCAAGTAGTGTCCATAAAAAGGGAAATCAAAAGAAAGTGCCACCCTCTGAGAAGAAGAAGAAGATGAATAGAAGAAATCAGACACTGCAGGGAGTTAAATTGGATGGTTAAGTGTGTGTGTGCGCTTCTCACTGCTGCCTGTCGGTGGGTATTGGACAGTATGCCGTGGATTCGGACTTGGCTCTTGTGCAGGGCGTTCAGATCTACCCACAAGTTTTCAGTCTCTCCGTCTTCTGGACCAAAACTCTGCCATCTGTAGTACCTCTGGGAGTCCTCCTGAGAGAAGGAGGCCACTCGTTAGGAAAGTGAAGTTTTCAGAAAGAATTATTCATGGTGAGGTAGTTGAGAGTAGGTTAAGTATCTTGAAATCCATTATTTCATAATTTATATAATTTCACAACACGATTCTTAAGTTATTGCAAGTTCCAGTTCCAGTTCCAGTAACCTGACCTGATTTTTTTTTTTTCCTGAGCAGTGTTGAAATGGCATGTTACGGTAAATGGCAACGATTTTCTTGCATAAATGGTCTACATAGGATTAAACAATAGCATTATGAAAGAGTTAGTCCTGTAAGACAAAAGATTGGACAGTGGTTCCCAATCTCAATGTAAAGGCTTTTTTTATACTTTTTTTCTAATCTTGATTCGAATGAGATAAGTTGAGTGGATAATCAGCCTTTTGTTGTTGTTCATAGACATACAGCCTATAAAAAGGCCTCCTTTGTCTTAAAGGTTGGGAACCATGACACATTTCCTATTTCTATCTGTACAGCCCACTTGGGGGAGCTGTTTACACATTATACACTGTTTGGCTTGTGTCTTTGTATGTATCTCCAGTCTTGATGGCATTATTAATGTATGCCATAGTTCAAGGTGACAGAGAGCAATGGTTCTGGGGTTTAGAGTGGGCTCAGAAAGTGGAGCAGATAAATGCAGCGCCTCTCCGGCTGCTCCATATACAGCAAGTGACCCACTTTTTTCTCCCATCTCCACTGCCTGACACCAGCCTGTGTTTTCTAGAGGGGGGCGGTGTGGGATTTCTAGGTGAGGAGATGGGAAACAATCGCACACTTTCCCCTCACAGCTGATTGATTTATTGAAGAGATTCCCAGTGGGCAAGAGGTGGAGGGTCCTCAAATTGGGATCAGACCACCCCAACAAACAGACAGCAGGCGTACACCAGGGCTACTTGTGATCTTGTCCAAGTGAGTCATTCACGAGCACACACACACACACTCACATGCACGAGGAGCACATACTCACGCACAACCACGCTTAAACAAACACTGTAAGTTGGCAGGACGAGGACGTCGTCTGTTTTCAATTTGCAATGTAGCAGGAAGGGGGGAGAAAAAAAAGTACAACACAATTTATTTGGGTTGAATTTTACTGAGGCTGGTTCAAGTGAAAGAAGAGTCTGGGACACAAGACACAAATAAAACTTCATCACATACCCACACACAGAAGGTAATGAATGGAAAATGCCACAGGACAAATCCACCTGACAGGAACTTAATAAACACTGACCTCCACTTTGTGCCTCTCAAAGTTGTGATGTTCCCTCTTCATCTAAACCTTGAGCTTCTCTAGGTTGGCAGAGTAAAGATTATGACCCCAGCTGACCTTTCAGCTCAGTATTATTACAATAACATATCTATCAGGTTAAAACACCCTGCTTTTTTTGGGGGTGGGTTACACTTAATAACCTGGAAGCTTGACGTCATTCATGACATTGTGTTCATGTTAGCTGATTTCTTGTTGGGAACGGTGGATTTAGTTTTCCTTTGCCTTCACTAATCATGAGTAAATCTGAGTCAATTTAAGAATTGTTATTTCTGTAACTTGGCTTCAGAAGAACCTGTGCAGCTGTGTCAATCTTATCCAAGCTTGTTACTTTTTTTATGTGTAACAAAATAGCTAGCTGGGTATACGCAGGAAGATGACATCCCCATTCCTCTGGAGGGTACTGTGTCTGAGTTTAGGGTAACGTTAGCTGCTCTGTGCTGCTCTCTAGTGGAGTTGGAGAAGTTTACACTCCAGGAACTTCAGCCAAACATGTTACCAACATTACGAAACACATACTCAGATAGCTTAAATTACCTTTTATGTTTGCATTTTCTAAAGTAAGCACCCAAAAAGAAGTGGTTCTTTTATAATACTGTGCAGATTTAACTAAATACCCCACAATACAAAAACAATGCTGCTCCTTTATTTACAAGTTTTCTACATTCATGAACCGAGGATGCTAATTGAGACCTGCTGTTGTTTTAGCCTTCATCTTTTAGCATGATTTAGCACAAGCATATTTATGACCCTTATGCAGAGACTCAGCTGGAGACAGTTTTCAACCAACTCACAGAGTTAACGTCAACTACAGCTGATAAAATCTACAAGCAACAGTTGGCATTTCAGCTGGCAAAACTGATTGTTGCCAGCTTGAAATGAGAAGCCCGATTTAGTCTGAAATCAACAAACCATATTTTCACAGTTGTTTAAAGTCAAGTGATAAATCTGCCATTGTTAACATTGTAAGCTGCAGATGTGCCACGTGAGAACGGAAAGCTTGACAGGTGTAGCAGCTAAAGGAGATGGGGATTAGCAGAGGGTCAACAGTTCAGATCTCACCACTATTCGGGTCATGTTATCAGGCAGGGTGCTGATATCAACTCCTCCTCCTCCTCCTGCTCCTGCTCCCTCAGCCTGTGTGTCTCGGGCTCCTCTGTGTTTGTGCAGAGTCTGCTGGTCCCTCCTGGTTCTGTGCAAACCGGACGGATCCCCATCTGTCCGCAGAGAAGTCCCGCTCAGTGCATCTAGAACAAGACAGGCACTATGGTCACTGAACAGAGTCAACACACATATGTGGACCCTGTAGACGTCCACAAGTGGAGGATCGACTGCATCAGCTAACAGATGTCTCTTGAACTCTGTAAGGACACTTTTTTTTTAGTGCCATGTTTTCTTCATCCAGTTGTATAATCCTTGTCTCGTGTTATTGAACATCAATTGGATAAACACTGTCAGTTTCCTTAATAAATAAAGCAAAACAATCTTTTTTTCTCTCTCCAAATAACAGCCTTTTTGATGTAACACAAAACGTAATTGAATTCTGTCCTTGATTTGAGAACGTGTGAAAGGAGCTCTAAAATAATATAATAAAATGTTGTTTTTATAAGGAATTGAAATAGTTCTGCCTTTAAACCCTGCGGTCACATCTGTTCTTTATTGCTTACTATAATTTGGATCATTAACCGGCAGACATGTCCACAGAAAATGAAATGGTTAGAGGTTTTGGAGCAATAACTCACACGATGACAGAAAAAAAAAAATGCAACTCACAAAATTTAGGAACAAAGGACACATGAGAGTATTTCCTTTTCACGTGACATGCAGAAATAGTGCCATGATTTCTTTTGTAATTACTTTAATTTAAACTAATAATGTGGCATTTGTGTTGTGGCTGGACTTTGGCTGGTTATTAGCTAATTGTGAAGTATGATACAACCTTAATTTGGTGCCAGTTTACATTTTGGCGAAGTAATGTCTTTGTGTCTAATAAGTGTGTATTCACGTTTTTATATCATCTGCTCAACAGATTATAGAAGGATGTTTATATTTTTTCACTTTCCTTTGAGGAATGTCTTTCTATTTTGCGGGAACACTGATGACTCACTGTCCTGAACACATTTTCGGTCAGCAGAGTTGCTAACTCAGCAGAATCGACTGAATTTCAGGGATTATATCCAGTTTGCTGCCTGGATTTTATGTGAGCTGTTAGTTCACTGAATGGGGCTATTAAGTGACAGCATGTTATGAATACCTTGAGAGAAGGAAATGCAAGAGCCAGATTTAAATATAGGCTCCCTCTTTGCCTCTTTCTTTTTTAATTGTGGTCAAAATGGCCTTAAGCAGCAACTACCACGGCTTGAGGCTGAAGCCAATGTGGAAGTACTGTACTTTGAAGTGTGCCGGTGGTTATTTTTTAAATTATTGTTTATAAGATTTTAAGACTGACAGTACCTTTGCTGTCTGCTTTGTGGGCATCAAAACACAGAGTTTGACTACTCTCATAATATATCAGTAAGTTTGATGTTACTTTATTATTATACCAGCCCTCTTAGCACAGTTGAGCTAAAGTTGCTAATGTCAGCCCAAGTATGCCGTGCTCGGTGTTCCCAGGAAACTGGCGTTAGCATCAGCCTGAGGTAGTGGGATGCATTGAAAGGCAATATCCTCCACTCCTTATTTGGAAATCCTGGCCCCAAACAGAAAACATGGTGTTGATCCCAAGCTAAAAACTCTGGGCTTTAAACCAGCTACAATGCAAACTAATGGGTGACGTCACACCTTGCTACGTCCATCTTTATATACAATCTATTGGGACACCGATGCACTTTTGTGTACTTGATCCTGTCCTGTTTCAAATGCTCACATGTACAAATGTACATCCATGAAGAAATAGTTTTTACAGGTGTTTGGTGTGGAATAACTTGACTGGCCTGCACAGAGCCTTGACCTCAACCCCATCCATCACCTTTGAGATTTAGGTCAATGAACAAGGTCTTATTGCCTAAAATCACAGCTGACCTGACTCACGCTCCAGAGGCAGAATGGGAGCAAATCTCTACAGTCAGGTTCCAAAATCAGGAGAAAAGCTTTACCAGATGAACTAAGGTTGTTACAGCATCAGACTAATGATCATAGTTTTGGATTAAGGGGTCTACCAATCACATATGACTTTAATATATACTGTATATATTAGATAAAGTAAGTGAGGAATGTTAGTCATTGAGGGTCTAAATTGAGTGCTGGCTCATTTGTGAATGAATTTCTAATTTCCAAAGGAATGAGTTGTTCATGAAGGAAATATCTGGCTATTTATCTTCTACATGTTTCACCTTTTTAACCTGCTAGTTGGTAATTTTGTCTGTTTTCTGACACTACAGTTGATTTATCAGAGCTTTTTTTGTGCTTTAAACAGCTGCTGTTAAAAACAGGGTTGACGAGAGTTGCAAGACAGTAGTAACAGTAAAAGTTGATGCCATCAAACCAAAACAATGAGCTGAAAGACTCTAAAACATAGAGCTGAGGGAAACTACAGCCCTTCTTACATTACACATCATCGTTTGATCCATCGTTAATATAAAATTATTCATCAGTACAGCTTCAAATAAAACAAATGGAATTCATTCATCAGTGAAGTAAAGACAGACTTAGAGAAAGACTTAAAAGAAAAAAAAATGGGACAAGAGAATGAAATGTAGAGGTTATCACACTCACAAGGGAGACTGCTCTAATGAGGAATCTTGTTGTACGGTGCAGTTGAAGCTATTTCCACAGCTTAAGAACAAGAGGCTCCTAATTGGGTCAGATTGGCAGGACTCAACATCACTAAACAGCTGAGGAGGCGTCAAACAGCAGGGGGAAGAGATGAGGAAGAGCTTTGAGGAGGAGGTGGAGGTGGAGGAGGAA
Organism: Scomber japonicus; assembly: GCF_027409825.1. Taxonomy (NCBI): domain Eukaryota; kingdom Metazoa; phylum Chordata; class Actinopteri; order Scombriformes; family Scombridae; genus Scomber; species Scomber japonicus. The sequence continues at coordinate 6,423,508 of NC_070597.1, read as the reverse complement.
GAACACTCCAGTGGCAGATCCGCTACTATCCATTAGTGCAGTCATATCTTATATGATTGTGTGTGTACTTTTCTTCTCCTTTTACGCTTTATAGGTCACTTTTGGTCCACATACTTCATGTTGAACTTTTTATTGGATCATCTCGCGAGCCAGGCCTTATTACTAAAAAATCATTGCTGACCTTACAAATGCTGTAAAGGCCGAATGAGAGCAAATATCTGCAGCCAGGTTGCAAAATCAGGAGGAAAGCCTTCCCAGAAGAGCGCAGGCAGCAGATTACAGCCCATAGTTTTGGATTAATTTGTTCAGCAATCACATATAATTGTAATATCTGGGTGTCCACATACTCGTCTTAGCCATATCATGTATTTATTAGATGAGTAGGTGAGGAACATTAGCTCCTGACTTAATTTATGCTTTAATGTGGGTCTAAATTAAAGTGCTGGAAGGAAATATTTCAATATTTAGCTGCTAAATGCTCAACTTCAGGCCATCAAAACATAGATACATTTCAAATCAAGTGAAATATCTATTTTCAGAGATGTAAAATACTATGAGAAAGACACTTAAAAGACACAATGGGACAAGAGAATGAAATGGAGGGAGGTTATCACACTCACAAGGGAGACTGCTCTAATGAGGAATCTTGTTGTACGGTGCAGTTGAAGCTATTTCCACAGCTTAAGAACAAGAGGCTCCTAATTGGGTGAGACTGGCAGCACTCAACATCACTAAACAGCTGAGGAGGCGTCAAACAGCAGGGGGAAGAGATGAGGAAGAGCTTTGAGGAGGAGGTGGAGGTGGAGGAACACTCAACTGGCAGATGAGGCTCTATCACCTTATATGATCGTGCATGCATTTTTTGTCTATCTTTACACTTTCAAAGTCCCTTTTTCATCTACAAACTTCATGCAGAACTTGTTTTCTCTGCTCTCTGATCTCTAACCCTGACCGACTGTCTGCAACCCGGCCTGCATTAATATCCAGTGAAGAGAGTCTAAAAAGAGTTAAAGAATTGAGTTAAGCATAGCTCGGTAGCACCAGGGAACATGCAAACTGGTGCAGATAAACATTATCATGACTTTGAAACAGGGCCCATAAATCAGTTGACTAAAATGACAGACGTGGCACATTTGCCTGTGAATAGAAGTCGGCTTAAGTGTAAATATACCCTCTGCATCCCACTCTGTTAGCAAAGAATGCATGTGTCCTCCTAAATATAGAGTATTTCTGTCAACTGCCAGGATAATGTCAATGCATCTGCACAATGTCAGATTTCTTGCTGTTTAATCCCACATATCTTGCAGTGCCAGGAGTGTGGACATGAAACACGGGCTTATTTTGTTTTGTGCGATAAAACAAACATGCATCAGCTATTTCAAGGCGGGCGATGGCACCTGCGTGGCAGCAGTGTCCACTGTATCTGCCTCCTCACATGTGTCTGCATTGCAGCAACCACAAATCTAGTGGGTGTTGGGAGTCATATCGAACTAGGACACAGTATTTTGAGCCATATACAGCCTGCTGTGGATATACAGATTCTGTTCATTCATCCCATTACTGTCTCCCATGCCTATTTCCCATTTCCCTGATCTCTTGCTCTCTCTTTGTCTTCTTCCAGATGCAAACAGCAGCTCTGTGGCTTTCTTTCATTACTTGTTTTTGCTTCTTGAGCAAAATTCCAATCTATTTATCCTTATCTGTGGTTGTATTGATCATTTTTTTTGGTTGTTGGACATCTAAGAAACACATTAGGCCCCTTTTTTATCACTCAAAAGCAGCTTTTGAAGGCGAGACAGAAGCTAAGACACAAGCAGATTGTCTTTCAGTCTGTTCAGCTGGATGAAGTCCAGGGATGAAAAATAAGTTTCCCCTGAAAATAATTTCTTTCTGGGTAAATGCACAACACTTTGAAGTTCAAGCAGAGGTGAGGATTCACTGAGGGCACAGGGGCATTTACTTGGTTGGGTGGGAAAGGATAAGAGAATTATCTTCAGTTCAAGAAAAGAAGAGAGCAAAGGGCCAACATCTTTGCTCCAGAGACAGATAAGCAGAAGAGAGTGAGCCATTATGTACTGTCCAAACACAGTAAAGGAGAGAGGGATGATCCAATCTCAAGATACAAACAAGGCCTTGATCCTGTAGCAGTCCTGTTTTGGGTGCTGTTGCCAATTATACATAGAGTCAGTGTCAGGACAGGGAACGGCAAAGCACCTGCAGTCTTCTGGCAAAAGCATCAAGTGGAGAAGTAATCACAACCTGCTCTGTGTGTCATCACATTTTAGCACAGTGGTTTTATTGTGGTCAGATTTTTAAAAAGAGAGATCTGTGTTAAAAAACCAGTTTGGAGCTTATGGCTGTGGGTGGAATCCATTTGGCACCTCACGCTCTGAGGAACAGCAGTAACCATAACACACAATCACAAACACTGGCAGCTGGGCTGATAAGCACCTGAGAAGACAGTGAAAAAATGGTGGTGTTGTGGCTGAAGCTCAAAGTTTAGAAAATGTGTGATCTGTGTGAGCCGTCATGGAGCAGTTTTTTTGTTGTTTGTTTACATTTGGAGCAGATTTTCCCATTGTAATGCCAATGACATTTAGATGGTGTCAGCGTTTCAGTGTTGTAGTATTCATCATTTTCACAATAGGAGACTATAGTAGAGAAATGAGTGTTCAGTAGCTCCTAACTTAACCGAATCCTTTCAGAGTCAACATGCACTCTGATTTTAAGTTTGAGAGACACTATGAGATGACTTGTTGTTTCCTTTGGCTAAAATAATAAAACTCTGAAGCTATCTCTCCGTGGCAACCTAGAAATAGTTGTGAAAATATTGGTGTTGTGTCATTTTTAGCTCATCTAGGCCATTTGTCTGTAGCTTAAGGCCCACCTAGACTATTGATCAGTGCAGCCTCTAAATTCAGACAGAAGCCAACATCTGTCAGTGTCACTCTGTATATCTTCTATTGCGGTTTAGCATTGGAAAACTGCTTAAATTGTCACCATGATCTGGTTTTTCACATATGTCATAAAGTAAAACAAATTAAAACTGTTCAATGTTCGGTGTATTTTATGAAGTCATATACAGCAATTTAAAACCAATTTAAAACCATTCCTCTTCTGACACTTCTTGACATGAACATAGACATAGTCATGCCAGCTTAGCTCCACATAGGGAAATATGGATGGGGACCTGCTGAATATCAGAGGTCATGCTTTGGGAGGGGGACCAGAGTTTCTAGCATCACAGAGCAAAGCATCACCAGTGGTTTGCTGAGAAGGAAAGTAACTTATTTTAATTTTGTTGATTGTTGTCTCCTTGGTAACCATGCAACTTTTGTCAAAATTGACTGGAGCACAACAGGAGGAATAAACTGCTTTCCAACCCAACTGGTTTATTTACAGACATTATTGAAAAGAAACTTCCACATATAGACTGGATTTCCCATTTTGATAACCTACATACAAGCAGACACATGTACTAGCCACCAACCAAACACCAGTATTTATAACACCATTCATTTTAATGGACTCACAATCGGTAGATTCCCTCACTGAGGCTAAATTAGTGTGCAAGGAACTTTTGAGACGTTAAGTTTGGTGAACTTTGACAGTGAAATTCGTCCAACCTATTTTATACAACCGTTCCTCAGCCAGATGCAGTATGGTCTGCAGTCAGTTGCGAGACTTTGACGCTGTTCACACGTGGTATGAATATGCGTCTTGGGTGATCCGACCACAAATGGACAGATCTAAGTCATCTCACACCTGGTATTCAAATGTGTCCACGTGTGTCTCGAGTGACCACTTGTGACTGGATCTCACTTCTCCGCTCTAATCAAATAAACACACACATCATTTTCACTCACAAAGACCAAATGCGTCGTTCTTTTTAACCAACAGGAGGCAGCAATGCACTTCCCTAGTCTGCCAGAAATGGTAAAATATCACCAGAGAATGTATTTGCCTGTTCTTCTTGTCTTCTTGTTGCTTTGCACTTTAACATGACGCCTTTGGCACATAAATGGGTACATATGCGCACAGAGGACGTCACTTGACTAGGCGGTCCTTCAGTATGGCCTGGGACACATTCACATACACACTGCTAAAAGAATGTGGCCATATGCTGTCCAGACCACCTCTAAATGTGGTCTGATCACACAAGATGTATTTTAAAGACCGAATGCAGGTTGTCTAAACATCACCAAGATTCCAGCAACACCTATTTAGTGAGGAGCTTTGCTACTTTTTGGTGTAACTCCATTGACATCATCAGGCTGGCTGTGGAGAAAAGGGCCCAAAATAGAGATGCTTCTCAACAAACATGAGGCTGGGTACTGAAAATGGGAACTGAAAATGGGAACTGAATCCCAGGTGTCGAAACCGTTTAGATGAGCACCGACATTCTGCTGGACTTTGTCGTCTTATGTTGTTGGGATGGGGGGGTGGTTCTGCCTCTCTGGTCTCTACACTGTGTGTTGGGGTGTCCTTTGCAGAGCTAGGGTCCTGATCAGAGGAACTGGGACCACAGGAGAGGCCAGAGAAACTGGAGCACCACTGATTGTCGGTGGAGGAGGAGGAGGAGGAGGAGGAGCGGCAGCGGAAGAACGGGGGCTGGCTAAAAATAATATATCTCCAAGGAGAACAAAAATACACACATACAGACACACACACACACACACACACACACACACACACACACACACACACACACAGGAAGACAGAGGTGTACACAGCATACGTACTTTACAGGGGATGCGCCGAACAACCAAATGCACAATATTTTGGGATGATTTAGACAGTTTGAGATGAGATAAATCATGACAGAACAACAAGAAACTTTCTAAATGTATTCTAGATACATCTGCTGCTCCCATTTCTACTTGTTTAAACATGCTTGATGGAGTAAAAGCGCAAGTCATAATTGAAAGGCTGATTAACCTCAAATATTTATCTGCTAAAAAGCAACATATGATCTGTATTTTTCAAGCAAATGAACACCAGACATTTTGTTTCTCAAATCAGAATCAGATTTTTCTTTTCTTTTTTCTTTTTTATCTTAAATTAATCCAGATCGACACAATTCATGTGCTTCCTGTCACTGACAGAGAGACATGTCAAGGGACCTGTTAGACTCACTCACATTCACTCCCACATAAATGCAGTTCTACCAAAAAATAAGTGCCCAAAAACAATTCTCAAGCCTGCCTGGTGCTCGAGTTAGTGGCAAGGAATTCAGGTCAGATAATATTTCTTTTTAACCTTCCAAGAATTCGGATTTCTGGAAGCTGTTCTCTGCAACACTATTTCGAAGAAAGGCAGGCAAAAAAAAAACCCCAGTGTGAATATTGGAGTACATGCATGAATTTTGCTGTTTGCATTGAAGAAGAAGAAGAAGAAGAAGAAGGAAAAAAAGAGAAAGGGGGGGCTTACCTTCATGCTCTTGAGCCCAGACTCTCCCCAGTTCAGCCTGGGAGAGACAGATGAGGAGAACAGCACAAAGCCCCATGTCCAGCTGACTCTTCTCCCTCCGTCCCCAACTCTTTATCACTCTTCTTCCCCTCTTGCTTTGCTGGAAGAACGGGGCTCCTCTCACTCCTCCACTCCCCTGCCTTTCGTCGCTCTCCCACACACACAAACACACTCACACACACACACACACACACGCACACCTCACCTTTCTCCTCCTCACCTCAGCCAAGGTTTGCAGCTTTTCTCCCCTCCTCTGTCACTCTGTCTCTCTCCTCTGCTTTCCGTCCTTGTTTGGCCCTCAGAATAACTTCTGGGCAGACGGATCCATGGCAGCAGAAGAGTTGACAAACAGTTCAAGTGTTGCTGAGTGAGGAGTTGTCTTCCTTTTGCTCTCACTTTGCTCCAATCTCATTATTTCTGTTCCTTGAAATAACTCACTCCTTTCTCCTCACTCCCCCCCTCCTCTGTCTGCCTCTCCTCTCCTCTCTTTGTCTCTCTCCTTCTGTTTGTCTCTGTTTCTCTCTCAGCTCTCTTGGTTTTTGAAACACTTCCCCAAAGAGGAAATATTTATGTATTTCTACATTTTTTCTTTCCTTCCAAACAAAAAACAAGGAAAAAAGAAAGGGGGTTGGAGTTGGGAGGAGCATGTCTCCCCCATGTGGAAGCATGTTGAACCAAAACAACTGCGATAGTTTAATGGTTAATAGAGAAAACCCTCCTGTGCGTTTTGTTTAAAGAAATATTACATGTATTGATGCAACTTTTTTCTTTTTTTTCTTTTCTTACAAATGAATGCAGGTTTATTACACACATTTTGTTTCTTTCCATAGCTGAAAAGGAAATGATACACTGAAAATTCAGCTGTCATTCTTCAGACACAGGACTGTTTTAGTAGCTGTTCGTGTTGTCAGGGTTTATTTCTATTCACATCTGTGCTGAAGAATTCCTCCTGCTGATATATATAGAAGTGTACCTTCTTGAATTTTTTGTTTTATCATCTCTAATTCAGATGGCTATACTTTGGAGTGTTGTTGATGCATAATTGATCCCAGCAATTTAATTTAATTTAATTTTTTCATATTACATTTAAGGTAATGTCCTCAAACAGATGGGCACTGACTTGCTTAGCAAAAGTTACCTAAATAGGAATAAATGCTGCACTTGTTTGGGACTACTTTCAGTCATAGATTAATATGTTGAGTATTTATGAGACTGTCCTCCCAAGAACAAAATAACATAGTAGATTATAATGTCAGTCGTCCAAAAACGACACATGGTACAGCTCTAGTGACAGATGCCACCTAGTGGCCGTATTAATTATGACCCAGAGCAGAGGCACAGTTGAGATGAGATTTCCTTATTCAGAGGTGGTGGATGTGGATTGGGTTGGCTGGATGGCTTAACCCAACTTTGGAGTTTGCCACAAGATACCACAGTTCAGGGACGCGCAGGTGGTTGAGTAGTTAGAGCGCATGCCATATACGCAGCTGACCCCGGTTCGAATCCTGATCGGAGGTCCTTTGCTGCATGTCAACCCCCCTCTCTCTCCCATGTTTCCTGTCTGTCTACTGCTTAATAAAGGTGTCTAAAAAAAAAGAGAGACCACAGTTCATCTCCCAAAGCCAGCTGCAAGTGGGAGTTTATAAAAACTATGTAACTATGTAAAGTCTCCTATCCATATGCTGTATTTCATTTACCTCAGCGGTCGGATGTCAGAGCTGGGAATAATGTCACACCCGCGTTTGAAGTATTCCAGTTCAAGAAGTCTGAAAACCAGTTCTTGCCACGTTAGCCACTGATAGCAATAAGAGTTGATAAAAACACATTTCGCTGTATTTAGTGCCTACAAACAGTCCACAGATGGAAGTTGGACAATGCTGAGTGTGTGTACGACTGATTTAATGAGACACACATAAGACAGAAGTGCTAATAAACAGGATATTACTACAGCTTTCACACTGTGGATACGTGGGGCAGCCATCTTGGATTTTGAGGTTGGGCATTGTGAGGTTCTTCCGACCTTCCGAGTCGGAAATCTGACTTCAGGGGGCATTCCAGTTGAAATTTCCAATTTCCGAGAAAAAAAATTAAACAACTTAACCCTGAGGTTATTATTGTTGCCATTACGACAAAGCTAGCCTAATTGTAACACACACCACATGTGTCCCTAACCCTAACCAAGTGGTTTTGGTGCCTGAAGTTAACCAGACCTTAACCACAGTGTTGTCACATTATAAAACATATTTTCTTTATTTTGAAAAATTCTATTTGTCATTCAGGGGTGCATGGTCAACAACATATTTGGTCGTTTTAATTTGGTAGATTTGTTGGTATTTATGAAAGCAAGATGGTGTATGTGGGATTGATTTAAAATAAACTACTGTGCTTGTGTTCATGGTAATGAAGCAACGTGTCACGCAGTGGAACGGTGTGAATCATGGATGTGTTTTTAATCTCTTTTTTTCACAACAATGGAGCTCCATGGCTCAGAGGAATAATCTATATCAGGCTTTGGCTACGTAAGACAATATTTGTTTGTGGGATAAAATCAGTGTTGGTTTTGATTTTCCTTTCATTGGATTTGTTGACAATACGAAAAATACAGAATATAACCACCAGAACCACCGGATCTCCCAGTGGGACGGGATGATGAAGTATCTGTATCGAATTAAGATACATGCAGTTCTTCACAAAAAGCAACAATGAAATATGTTTTGAGCTCCCCCGAAGTTTTTCTCTTGTTTTTGTCCATTCATTGATATACAGGTAGGAGACAGAGAAAGGGATCGTGCTGTTCTTTATAAAGAAGGAACAGGCTTTGTCAAATTCTTACATAGCTGCTGTGGAGGATAAAATGTGCTTCCACAGAAGGTCAGAAAATCCCAGCATCAGACTTAATTCTGTACCAGATTATATCCAAACTACAATAATACAAGAAGGGACATAAAAGAGGCCCAAACAATGCCCAACAGTTTAATAGCCTTTAGCAAATACTACCATAATTTCCATTTGGGGAGTATTTTCCCCATTTAAATATCATAATTCCTGCCTGTAATTTCTTTTAGCTTCATCTGTGTGTGTGTGGGTGTTGTTTTCCTCATGCGTCTGGGCTCCTTGCATGCTCATGAGATGCCATTATCAGGCCAAAACTCTGAATGAGTTTTGGCATTATGATAACAACACAGATGTGCTAGTCAAACTTTTGACACCAGTGGGAGTTTTTGATTGAAAATGTGTTCAAAGACAAGCTAAATATGTCAATTCAACAGTCCGGTTTGAGCTTGTGTCCACGTATGTGTTGTACATTCACTACTTCCAACAGCATTGCAAAATTTTCTGCTGACTCACAGTGTTGATGTTTTGAAACGCAGCTGTGAACTTTTCAGAAAGTTAGGGGAAATCCTTGAAATTTCATTAGTTGTTGATTTGGACCACCTGTGTCTTGTAAATATAAAAGGGTACGGCTTGTCTGTTCCAAATTAATTGACATGTATTGACCACTAGGGGCAGCAAACACATCTTGATTGAGCAGCTACTCTTTCAGCAATGCAACAGAAAGTCAATCATTTTGTGCCACTTTTTGCAAACTCTTCTATCCACTAACATAAAGCACCAGAAATGACTCAATCAATTTTAAAGCCCCAATAAAATGAAGAATGCATTTACACAGTTTGAATTATGTGTCCCTATGTTAACTGTTTGTTTATCTTTTGTTATATGCCAAATATAAGTGAAAAAACCAACAGTATTTTCACATCAAAATCCCTGTCTTTTCTCTTCCTGTAAAATGGTTTTAAATATTTGATGACTCATCCTGCACTCACTCAGTACTGGATGTACTCCAAAGCTGTGTCCAAATTCATCTCCTCATACTGCTGTCTAACTATATTGTCCACTGTTTTATTTGAGTTAGATTGTCAGTTTATGCTCCTACCCTCACCTGTGGTCACATTGGGTAGTGACTGAAAAGATGAGATCGCGGATACAAGCGACTGAGATTAGTTTCCTCTGGGGAATGTCTGGGTTTAACCTTAGAGACAGGGTTATGAACTCATATGCTGTTCCTTCCCATTGAAAGGATCCAGCTGAGGTGGTTTGGACACCTGGTCAGGAGTAAGAAATGTTTGCTCTAAAGGCCTCTGTAGCTTTTATAGGCTCTCCTAATGGCTTTAATTTTTTTGTCATCACATTGGTTCCAAAATTGACCTTTTAAATTGGTGTTTCCATCTATCTATCTATTATATGTAAACTTCATTAATCTTCACACAGAAGTGAAATTTCACTTTAAAAAAAAAAGAAGCTCTTGGGACGAAAAAAAACTCTGGAGATCCACTTAGAATTTCAAGGATGTTGCTCCAGATGGGATTTAAATCACGGGAGGACCAGCAAGCTTGCCAAAAAACTGTAATTGTGGCTGGAATAATTATAGGGTTGGGAGCGAAAAATTACACACATACGCCTTCCAAACGGGAAATCATTGACCAGTCCAGGTAGTGATAAAGTCACCATGCCTCCCTTAGGGGGACAAAATCCAGTCCAATTGGGGTTTAAGACATTTGATGTTGGTTTTCCTTTAATTTGTCACCCATTTTTGGATAGAAGAAGTATTAGCAAAACAATTGAAGGCAAGTGATGCACTGATCTAATTATAGCAATGTCATTGGGGTTTAATTGGGACAGGAAAAATGTGGTCAAATGTCACCGTAGAGACTACTAATTATCTAGGGGGTTGCACTGCCAAAAGGCCACATGATACATAAAACTAAAAGTACAAGGAGATTTCACAGTCACACCGAAACCATGATTGAAGAGTCAAGAAAGATAGATTAGGGGAAAAAAGGTGGGTAAGAAATCCCTCTAATCCACCACACCTGACAAATTATGTTTTTTTTGCTGTGATCCTGTGTACCTGACAGGCCGATTTCCATGGATAACATTTGCTGTGATTTTCAAATGATAACAATTGGGAATGGCCTGACTTGTGACTATTGGCCATCAGTGACCCTTGCTCCAGATTCTCCTCTTGCCATCACTTCTTTTTTTTTTTTTTTTTTTTTTTACCTGGCACAAAGAAGACACAGGGCTGTTTCCCATTATAGTGGGAGTCACACTTTTCTGTCTTGTTCCAATTGGAAACAGGTTATGGAGAACATTTAAATCTTACCAGAAATGCAGTTTAAACCTCTGAGGCTAAAATAAAAGACAGGTTTAGTTACACTATATTTAATGATGAGGTTAGTGCATTTATCTTGAGTATGGACCCAAAACAATGAACATGTTTTATCGTCATTTAAGTTAGCACTAGAAGTTCTTTTCAAAAATGTGTCTCAAGAGGCTTACTGCCACCATGTGAAATCATAAAGGGCGGATGTGAAGTCAGCGAAACTTAAGATTACCATTACTGGAAATTGACAAGCCATTACATGTACTGGTTTCCTTGTGAATGTTTGAGCTGGAGACATGGTGTACTTGTCCAGTCCAAAATGCATCAAATTCAAAAGCTTTGTCGTAAATTATCCCTTTTTTTTTTTTTTTTAGTTGTTTTCAACGTTTTCTGACTTAAAATGCAGCAAAACAGTGAAGCTTTCAACGTTTAAATCTCTAAAGCAGCAATGACTCAGTTACAAAATAAACTGACAATGAACATAACTATGTGTCATTAACTTTATCTGTGTTACCATCTGTCTCTCCAACAATAAAGATACCATACTTTTGAGACAATCCACACTTAATGACTTAAGTAGACATTACTCCATTCATTCCAGACTGATGGGTTATAAGAGCTCAACTATTGACTGTGATAACAAAGGAGTACTTCAACTGTAACATCATTTCTGTGACATACGTCTGAGAAACGGCGGATAAATATAGCATGTAATTTTGTGACAATGTAGGAATTTATAGGGTTGCATCTGGGATTTATATAGTGTCTCAGTGTATTCTGGTTCACTCAGATTATTGCCACTTTATTGCCAGAAAACAATCAATATTGGATGAGTCTTAAAATCACAAATTATGTCCAGTGCTAAAGTTTTCCACATGTATTTTGTCTACAATGTCAGTTTATGGCTAATGATGTACGGTTAAGATTGGGGGAAGATGGTGGTTATGGCAAATGAACAAGAGTTTAACCTTTAACCCTCTTATTTCCTCAAAACTCTACTCCACAAAAGAGAAAGGGTTTACAGACAGGAGACAAGAGTCAATGGGACAATGAATGTGTATTTATTGCCCTGTTAGCGACTGAGCTAACATGCTTCCCTAGAATAATGTACAATCCTGAAAACAAAATACCTGTGGGAGTAAACAGCTCTGTACAGAGAAAATGGAAGGAAGCTCGGGAAAGCTATTCTCACCCACCAGTGTTAATGTTTGTTTGTTTCTTGCTAGCATGTCACTGGTTGGCTTATCCAATACAGTCAGACTACAGTCAGCTTATTTTGTGAGGATATATTGATTCAAATTTTGTTCAGATCTGATATTAAACAGCATAAGATTTTATTTTGCATGATTTTGTAGATTCTAATGTTTTATTTGCCACTACTACTTTACACCATGGGTAATAATAGGTTACTAATACTAATATAATATGCCAATAGAGCTAGGTGTATAGAGGATATGCATATTTTCCTGGCATTTTTGTTCCATCATCATAGTTTTTGCATATATATATATATATATAGTCAGTCTGGAACTGGCTGGTTTAAGACACAAATAAGGAGTTATAGCAGATCCAGGATTAAACATGAATGACATCTCAGATAAATCAAAGACAGACCAATCAAATTTTGCGATATTCTACAAATGCATGCAAAAACATGAGCGAAAAAGGGTTTTTAAATGCATTTTGTCTATAAACAAACTTGTTAGGTGGAGTGGAGCAGGTGGACCCAAATGCAAGAAACTGCGGACTGGCTGAGGCTGGAGAATAACTTCTTTATTTAAGGCTTATATGGACAAAACACAACTGGAAGATCAGCGCAAAACAGGATGCAGAACAAAGGATCCAACAACACCAAACTGGAAACCAAGACTTAAATACAAACTAAACTGACAGGAGAATTAGGTGCAGGTGGAACAGGAGAACAGGAAAGTAGCTGATAGGTTGAGGAAGAAACAGGGAGCAGGGCAGGGCTAACGAGACTAATGCAGGGCAGGTGTGGAGGGAAGCTGAAGGGAAAAACAGGCTGGAGGAAAAGCACAGAGTGAAAACTGAGAAACAAAATCCTCTCTTCAATATGCCACACAAACATCCTTAACTTTCAAATACTCAAATGAAAGCCAACATAAGGAAGAACAAAAATCAGACAGACTGATGCATTTGAATCTATCCACATCTACCCATGAATATCGATAGAGAACAGATCAAAAAACACATTTATGGCAATGTAAGAACACAACATTGGATTAAAGAGTTAATCTTAATATTCAAAGTATCTGTCCTCCCACTCCTACAGTCCAGATTTAATATCACAGTATTAAAAAAAAAGATCAAGGTCTTCTTGTGGACTGGTGGATGTCAGCTAAGGTGCATAAAGCCAGACTGGAAGACAACCATAACGCTACTTAAAAGTGAAATATAAGAACAGTCACAGATTTCTTAACGTGCGCATATTCAGTGTGTCGGAGCGTTTGCATTTACTGGCATGATTTCACACTTCATTACACTTAAATGAGCTCTGTCTGTGGTGAGGAATGTCTGCCCACCAACACACTAAAAATGGCTCTAAGGTATTGGTAGCACCTCGTTTTTCTAAAAATGTGACTTTAATTTAGGAAAGAAACGTTAGAACACTGTGTGCTCACACTCTTGACATTCGCATTGCCAGGTGCATTTCAGAGCTGCAGCCACACACCAGCAAAATGACAACACTGAGCAACTCCTAAATTTAAATTTGTATCCCTACTTGCAGCAACGTAATTAAAACACCTACATGAGACTATAGATATATTGTATGAAGATTGTTTTAAGTCGAAGGCAAAGGTTGTTGGTTGGTTGCAGTCCAGTCCAAGCAGGTTGCTCCAGGTCTGAAAAGAAAAAGGCAGTGTGCAAGTGCCCGAAACCTGCATTCTTTCTAATGGCCAGCAGGGGGTGACTGAATTGGTTGCATAAAGAAATCTGATTGTATTGAAGTCTATGATAAATTACTGTATTTCTCAATTGATTTATTACCTCAGTAAGCAGCTACCATGGCACCAACATTCTCCAGATTCACAGTGAAAGTTATGTCGCCTAAACTGTCGCCTAAAAAAGTCTTGTTCAGCATTTGGTTGGACTAAAAGAAACCAAGGAGTTGGCTCAGTTTTCTTGTAAGTACATTTTGTTTTTACCAGTTTTAGGCCTGTTTTTTGCTAGGACAGTAATTAGCATTATCACAGTTAAATATAAATGCACTGTGCTAAGCTAGCTAGCTGCACCCTCTCATCCAAATATGGTCGCTTCTGCTTCTAAAAATCCAAGACGGTGACAGTCAGATCCAAGATGGGGATAATCAAATAGCTAAACTCGAGGCTTCAAACATCATCATCATCATCATGGTGACTACATCCATATTTTTTTTTACAGTCTATGGTCCTGACTAAAATATCCTGAATACTTTTTGATGGATTTCCATAAAGTTGGGAACAGATATTCATGGTGTGGATTGAATGAATTGTAATGATGATGATCTCCAGACTTTTCCCCATCTTCTGGGCAAACATTTCTATTTATCCAATATTTTTGGACTAAGTATACTAAACACTTGCAAAATGAATTACATTCCCATTGGCTTCAGCTGTACCTGATGATCATGGTAAAGATTACACCTGTTTCGCATCAGCATATAAGCCGCTAGCATGACTGTAGACTCTTAGGTTATACATCATCTATTATTAATAAGACTCTTGTTTTGTTTATGATATCAGCATTAATAAGTGAATGCAGCTGAGTATTTTTGAATCCCCCCATAATCTGTAAAGCTCATTAATATACCTCTGTCACCACCAAACTTTCAGCGTGCATTAACAGCGTACCCTCCTCTTCAGAAAAGCATACTGGCACATAACACAAGAACAAATAGCCCTATTAACATAACACTACCTGCCTGTAATCCCTTCACCCTCCCCTGTCTATAATTATTCATTAGCCTAAGAACCTGGTGTCTTCTGTATCAAGAAAACAACACCCTAGCAGCGTAATACTGAACCTACATTTTTAACCCTACATTCACCTCATTGTTCTCCAACTCCCTGAATACACATTGTCTCACTGGGATTCATTGCCAATCATCTATCCATTCCAGCACTGAACATGTTTTTTTGGTGATGGGAAGGCAGACTCTTCGTGCCCTCCACCATTCATAGCACCCTGTGGGGGGTCAAGGTCCATTACAATGGACAAACATCACCCTGCCCATAGTTTTTGTTGGTTCCTAATTGCAAGACCCACAGTTATGTTGATTGTGACAGCGACCACATTCATCACAACATCATTAGCAGAGTCATTAACACTGGGAGAGCATGTGTAGGACTGTGTGGAGACAGTTATCTGCCATTGCCATTGGGTAAATGAAAGGGGTTTGGGGGGGGGGGGGTGTCTTGTCTTGCTGTAAGTACAGATGTTGAACAAGAAAACATGTTTGGAGAAATGTGAAAAGAAAAGAGAGTTGTAGGTTGCAAAATTCACTGCTGGGAATCCAAAACGACCTCATTAGGGAGTGAAGAGAAGTCATAAATTATGTATCATCATCACAAATTTTGTCTAAATGTTTCTCCAAACTTTCCACTATTATGAATCTTACTTATAAATCTGTATGACTCAAACAAGCTATTTCTGTATTTTACT
Organism: Scomber japonicus; assembly: GCF_027409825.1. Taxonomy (NCBI): domain Eukaryota; kingdom Metazoa; phylum Chordata; class Actinopteri; order Scombriformes; family Scombridae; genus Scomber; species Scomber japonicus. The sequence goes on along the minus strand of NC_070597.1, from coordinate 6,408,213 downwards.
ATGGTTCCATTCTGTCACTTATAACAGTAAATCTCTACTGTAAGAAATGTGTATGATGCATCCAAATACACATATATCAGAACAGTAAAACTGCTCAGCTGGCTGCATAATCACGACACAATACTTATTTACATATTGCTAATTGATCCAGTTGCTTCTATTGTGTCTTCTAATTGACCGCCAATTACGTCATTAGTCTGTGTTAGCCTGTTTTGATAAGGACTTAAGTACCTGGAGTTGAGATAGCTGCAATATCTACGCAACCAATCTGTACTGTCTGCCACCGAGAAGATGTAAATGACTAACAATTATCCAGGAATCTCGGTCTGAGTGAAAATACTGAATGTTAATGAAACAGTGAATGTTAATGTTGGGGAAAGCTGCTCAGACAGTTTGGGTTTAAATTAACACAGAAATTATGGTTAAACAAAGTAAAGTACAGACTTTGTTGGCGGGATTATCTCTCACTCCTCCAGTGTGAACATCCTAATTTAAAGTAGACTGGATGGTTAAGACACTATTTGAAAAAGATGTAGTGTAGGTTTTACAAAGCCGAATATCCAACCATAACTTTGCCATGTCAAACTCCTAAAATAATGACACTGACACTTACATTTGCTTCCTGATTGGGTCTTATCAGTTACGACGGGTCCTTCCCCGGTTCGTCATGCGCTATCACGTGACACTTTACCAGAAGAAAACAAACAACGATGAATACCAGCGATTAATTTAGCATTGTAACCTTTTTTGTCTATGTTATGCAGTTAAATTCAGCATTTTATGATGCTACTATTGCCTACATATGCAGTGATTTACAACACTACCAGTCCTATATGGAGTGGTACTTCTTTCAGGCATGTTAGTATGGATGGAGATTATTTCTGAAATGATGTTAAAACAGTTGTGTGTATGGAGATTTCTTTGCCTTTTTTTGTTTACTGTGGACATATTCTTACTCTCTTATGATATCCAAGAATTTTAAGCCAGGACTTGGTTGCTGTGGGAGAGAACTAGATAAATATGATCACAGAGCATTTTTAAATTGATTGGATTGGATCTATGCCTGACAACAATAAAAAACAAATCAGAATTTACTGCTGTTTTTAGCTTTGGCCCATCCTGTAGATTTATGTCAGACAACCTCCATCTGTAGTTTATGTTTTTCTGTGGATATGCTGTATATGAAACTGTATCTGCATGAATTAGTACCAAAAATAAATATCACAGGCTCCATTGGAGCTCGGGCAAAAGCTGAAATCTAAACACTGCTGTGAGTCCTGCTGTTTTGCCAGAAAGGATTTTCTTAGGTTGTATGGCAAAGTATTGCTGCCACCATGACAGAAAAATGAGCTCTGTTGTTGTTTCGTGTTGTAACATGATCTTTTTCACATTATAACATTATAGTTTAATTTTATAATGAAACTATACCCTTCTCGTTGTCAGGAAATTATTCAGTTTTAACAAGAAACTTCTCTTGTAATAATAACATACCACTTTATCTTGTTATATCACAAAACTATTTCATTATGGTAAGATACAACAAAAAACTGAACAATTGTCTTTTGTGATAGTAGCAGCAGTACGATACCAGAGGTTAGCCATAGCCAAAACAGGCCTTTGAGCAATGCTATCTCTTTGACTAGTGACTGTATTTATCGCCCTAAAAAGTTCTGATAGTTATATGTAATTGGCCCTAGTTTAAGATCTACTGTTGGAGAAAAGTCTCCTACAATAGATCAACTGATATTAATAGTCAAAAATCGCTTTACTTTAAAGAATCATCGCATTTCAAGATACAGAATCTGAAGTGTGAAATTTAATAACCCTTATAATCTTCTGTTTTTTATTATAGTGGATTATAGCTGGTGTGATTTGTGGTTTTATTCCTATTTTAGCAAGTAAAACGACACCACCAGAAATGCCTGGAAAAAAAATGTGCAAAAATGAATGTTTGCTTCCCAAGAGCAACTTGTCTCCCCTCCAATCACTCCCCTTCTCACCCTGAGAACTAATCGCTGATGGTAATTACATTTAATGAGATCATGGGGTCGTCTGCAGGGTGCCCTTCTGCAAATTGCTCTCAGCATGGGGTCTGAAGTGGGATAGGGTAGGGGGGGAGGCGGTCGAGGTCGGGGCCAGGAGTGTTTTGAGGGGCCAGGTCCCACTGTGGCTTTACCTGTCACTCAGTGAGCAGTGAAACATGACATGTATTTGTCTGCTTTTGTCCTGCTCGTTTGTTTGTCTGGCAGAGATAACCAAACAGAGGTGGTGCTTGTCTTGGCTCTATTGTGTGAAGCTGTTGTCAGCCCATCACGTCCATCCATCCCCTCCCCTCCCCTCTTTCCCTTTCTCCCTGCTCCACGACTGGTCATTTTGCCACTATTTTCTGGCTGCAGGGGGCAACCTGGGCAATTTAGTTAATCCATTAACAACTAATTGTCTCCTCCTACCCTGTTGTTTGGACAAACAGCCTGGTGGAGGGGGGGAGTCAAGCCCTGTTGACCTATAAAAGTGACACTGGAAGAGAAGCCAAACAATATCACTCACTGCATGGATCCCTGTAGTCCTGACTTTCTACATATTAACCGGGACTTTCTAACTTTGGATTTTCCATCTTGATCGACCACAAAAAACCCACAAATTGTTGTTTAGGTGTGGAGTCATTAACAGTTGACTCATCTTTCCTTTCTGTGTGAGTCACCTCGACTCATTTTTATTACTTTATTTACTTGTGGTGGGGAGATGTTGGGGAATCTGTGGATAGTCTGCCTCTGTATCTGCTTCTCCTGGACCGATGCTCATATATGGGCCTGGATGCTCAACATGCCTCACAGTCCTCCCAAAGAAGGAGCAAAGGCACTGAGAGAAAGTGTTCCTGTCGCCAAAGCAGCCACGGTAAGATACTGGATACTGCACAAAAATAATCCTTCTCTTGAATACGTTAAAACCTTTATCTAATCCTCAAAAACAGACAGAGAAATAGACTTTAATGTGTACTAAATGCTATTTTTGTGAAGTAAATATACCTGTCTGTCCTAAAACAACAGACAGATGCCCAAATGTCCATACTGTTCATACTGTTCATTATAAGATCCCTTCATTATGCACTTTCAATGTAAGTGATGGGGGACTAAATCCGCAGCCCTTCCTCTGTGCAAAACTGTATTTTAAAGGTTATTTGAAGCTAATATGAAGCTTCTGCTGCCCAAATTATCAAATTGAGTCAATATCTTTCAAAGTTAGTCTTTTTAGTTTCCAAATTCCCTGTTTTTGTTACTTTCCTTCCACTGTAGATGAAAGTAAAACACGGTTCATCACAAAATGTGCCTAAAAAAGTTGTTACTTAGCCTAAATCAATGTTACTTCTTTCTACTAATACTTAAAATGTGACTTCGATATTTTTGCCCAAGCACAAGAAACTGCAGTTACAACTTTAATTGTGGCCATTATTTAAACAAAGTCTTTCTAAAGTTTTAATGTATCCCACTCTTCTCTTCAGGCTGTGTGCGACCATGACAGGGCCTGTGGGCGAGGTTTCTCCTGCGATCGCCACTTTGGTCTTTGCGTGCCCCTACGAGGGGAGGGCCACTACTGCCGGAGAGACGCCCAGTGTGTCCGCGGACTCAGCTGCATGTTTGGGAAATGCCACCGCAGCATCCCCAATGGGCAAGAAGGTAAGAGGAGTGTCTCTGCAGGGATGAGGCTGGAGTAAAAGGCACATTTTTAGACTATTACGACAAATAGTTTGAAGATTAAAGTGAATTCAGACATTTTCTTCTAAACACATTAAATAATTATAAACCCGCCCCTGCTGCTGTAGAGGTATAAATAGATTTAGTGCACACTACTACTACAGTCTACAGTTAGCCAGTTAGCTGAGTTAACCACCGAGCTAGCCGCCGAGTTAGCCACCGAGCTAGCAGCTGAGTTAGCCGCTGAGCTAGCAGCCGAGCTAGCAGCTGAGTTAGCAGCAGAAAGCTCTCAGACGTAGTGTCCATGTTTCTGGTAGAGGTGGTGACTTTGACTGACAGGTGACACTTGGTAGGGGGCGGGGTTTCAGCATACTCGGAAGCCACACCCACAGCGTTTGATAGCAGAGAAAGAGGCTGATTTTTTTAATCATTCAAATTTGTCAAGGTGGTTAACAACACACTTTTCTGTGGTATGTCAAACTCAGAACACATATTTATTCTTACTTTACACAGACTTTAAAGACGATCTGACATGTTTTTATTCATGATATCCAGGTGCCAGGTGTAAAGTCGACAGGGATTGTGGGGCATCTATGTGCTGCGCCCGACATCACGGCGAGCAGGTGTGCAAGAGACGGCTGATCCGTGGCGAGAGCTGCTACGTGCCTGACGGCGGCCTGGCGTTCAGCATAAACCAGATTTGCCCGTGTGATGAAGGGCTGCTGTGTCGTGAAAACAGCGCACCACACAGGAGAGAGTAAGTACAGCAAATGAACAGAGATAATTTTATGAAATTTGCACATACTGTCCTTTGGAAGGGTATCAGCTGAAATGATTCACTCAAAAAAGGATTATCAACCAGGCACAGTGCCCACATTTTCATTATTTAAAGGATTGCAAATTGGTTAGGGATTTTTTAAAATGTCTAAATGTTGTTTTAAGACTTTGTTTTAGTTGATATTGTGCTAATAAAGTTTATAGAGATGAAGAGTGGATAGATGGGTGAGGTCCAATGATTACAGTTATTTTTAGTCTGTAGTCTCTTTTTTTATTCTAAACCTTTTTCCTCCTTGTCAAAGAGACTCAAACTAACTGACACAAATTATAATAAAAGAGGGGTATAATATTGGCCCAGTAACAAGCTTTTGCCCTGAGGCTCCCTAATAGGTTATTCTGAACATGCCACCAGCCTTGATATAATGAAAGATGTAAAACTTGCCTTCATGCTTATTAAAAAAAAGGTCGCTGATATTTTTACATACATTTCAGTTAGGCAAGCTTTAAAACCTTTGTTTTTATCCAGAATGGCAAAAGAGTACGACTTGTAACCCACTGAAAACTTTTAGGATGTTTTGTTATATGATATATTATATATTATAAGTTTTCATAATCAATCACATGTTTTAACCTCACTTTGTTTTGTCTTTCAGGAGGGATTTTATTTACCAACCAGACCGTACAAGTTGGACCTGCCAAGTGCCCAAACATTGATGCAAGTCTCAATATTAAAGCTATTTATTATGTAAATATGTTCTATATGATTGTTTATAAAGAAATGTATGTATTTCCAAATTTGCTGTGTTACTACTTGTTCATATAGACTTACAGCAAGGATTTTTTTAATTATTATTTCAATTTGTATATTTTGACAAAAGCACTGCTGTATGTAGCCATGGTGTCTTATACAGTATCTCATGCATTTAGTTATCTTTGATTATATCTATAAATGTCTATTCTCCTTCAGTTTACTGAATAAAAAGAAATCTTTTCTTGAAGCAAAGCTTTTATCCTCTATGTTTAAATATTCAATTCACTGTGATCATACACACACACACACACACACACACACACACACACACAAGTGAGACACTGTTGAAGAAATGGTTTGCTGCTCTCTTGTGGTCAACATACAAGGGATGCTATATGAGTTTATAATGATTATATATAAATTAAATCCATATGAAAACGTTTTCAGTCTACAGTGGGTGAGTATTTCAAAATCAAAGGATGGATTTTGAGTGTAGTGTGACTTTAACACTAAATTGGTAGATTTTATTGATTAATTAAGCTTTATTTATTCAGTCAAATCTATCAGAGCTCTTTTGCAAGAAGAGAACTGAGAGCAGGTTACATATATATATACCGAAATAAGACTGTTCATCTTACACACTCAGAGAAACTACTTAAATATTGTGAAAAATGTTTGTATCTGGTGTCATGGTTGTTAGCTTTGAGCTCAACTAAACAACTTAAACAGCAAGAACTCATAAATGAAGACACAGAGAGTATTAATATGAGATGAGATGATATTTTATTAGAGCCATGAAAGGGAAATTAACAGTGTTAGAACAGCAAAGTGGATAGCAAAAATAGAAAGCATCAATATAAACTAAACAATAATAAATTATTAAAGCAATATGAACAATAAGAGACAATAGGAAATATAAAAAAAATAGCGTCAGTGTAAACAAGAGGAATTCTTGTATTGCACAGAATGATAATGTACCTAAGTGATATATTGATATTGCACAGTGGAGGTGAAAAATACATTGCATATTAGGCCACGATTATACACACGATATTTGAAGAATAAAGTTGTATTTTCACATATTTGAGGAGAAAAAAAATCGTAAAATCGTGATAGTGAAAAAACCCCCAACTATTTTGTGAATGAAGTCATGATTTCACAAGGAAAAAAGAGAAAGAAATGAAAGTTAATTGAATTTGACAGCAGAGGCCTGCGGAAGCAACAGAAAAAACATAAATCCTTAAATTTTGTCACATCACAATTGAAACTAAGCTGACTGTAAATTTATACAGCTGTTTCAGAAGACAGACTTTGGATGTAGTTCCACTTTAAAGCTCAAAGTGGACACATGTACACAGACTCTGTCCTCCTCTGAGCACACTGAGGACGTTTCTTGGATCGTAGGCCCCCCTGCAGTTACGTAACATGTTGGAATCTCGCTGCTCCTGATTGTTAGCATCACCAGATGCTGTAACGCTAGCTGTCCCTTGACCCCATTCTTAGATCGGTATCTTCCTCGGACTAACCCTTTCAAATTCCCCCGTCGCTCCATTCAGATGCTAATCGTCTGCAGTTTGCCCCCTTCAATTGCACGGCGACTCGAATTGTTCTGTGAAGCACATTAGTGTCTAACCTCTTTGCTATCGTTTTACAGCTCCTATAATTAAGTCTTTGCAAGGGAGGTATTTGACTCTCTGTGTGGAACCGCATGTGAAAAACAAAGATTTCAAACTTTATTGTTGCGTCGGACATCTTCTCTTGGCTAATTGATCCTCTCTACACAGTACACAAAAAGCATATAAGATAATCTGTCAGATGAACTCAGTAAAAAGTGATGTGTGCTCAGGCAGGTAACAAGTATAAATATGAGGTTATGGAGGTTTTTAGTTGCCTCATATAAACCAATATGAATGCACGTTTCACACACACACAAGAAAGGTTAATGAGTCCAGCAGACAAAAGTGATATCGAATAGCTCAAGTCTGTGTGAAACCTTATATTGCTGAATGCTGCAAAACACAGGCTTATCATCTCCACTTAAGAACAGTAGTTACCAGTGTATGCCAGCTGTTATCCGAGGTAGCATCACATTTTGAGGTATCTATACATGTCTGTTTGCACTATTTAGCTTCTTAAATGGCATTCTGTTCCTGAGAACTTAGTCCTCTTTGGCCAAAGAGAACAAAGTGAAGGAACAGGGCTTCCTGTTTCTCTGTCTGCCTTGGTTTCTATCCTCAAAATTTGTCTGTCACATGACCAAATAGATAGTCTTTTAAAAGTGATACTGCATCTTTAGTATTTATTGGGTAAATAAAGGGTAAGAAATTGCACTAAAATCTATGTCCATGCCACTTCCTGTGGTATTTTGTCACAGGTCAGATGCAAATTAATGACCCTTTTCACAGTCTTAATTGTTTTGTATTCACTATATAAAACTGACAACTAACTACTTCCCGCATACACAACTCAAGAAAAGGTGACTGAAGCCCTCTGAGTGCTGATCCCGAGGGACGTTGGTCATTTGAAAGTCAATGTTTGACCGGCACAGAGAGCTTTTTGTGAGCTACCCCACAATAGCGCTCTCAAACAGGGTTCCTGCTGGAGATGGGGAGAAAGGAGAAAAGTTGATTACCTTCACCCGTGACGGTATAAAACGCCACTTCAAGTTGTCATGATGTTAGTAGTAGGGTCACTGGTGCTGGTAACCTGTTGAAGAGCCATGAGGAGCCTCTGACATCAAACTAGCCCGAAGTGTTTCCCCACACAGGTGAGTCAGATTTACAACTTTATATATTATCCTTAAATATTCTGGTAGTGATTTGATAATGATTTGAGATCTCTCTGCAGCTTCACATAATGGCCTCTGCCGCTGCTCTATTAATGCTGTTACCTGTTGCTTGGACCTGCTCTCCCCAAAAAGCAGGTAACAATACTATGGTGCAAAGATTAGTAGGTAACTTACTTCTTGTGCTTGTGTCAAATTAGCATCACAAAACATTAGACGTCCTGCAGATACTACAGGTTTTAAGCAATCATTTGTCTGTTTCGAAAGGAAGTTTGACTTTTGGATGAATGTTTGCTTCAGTCAAGTCTTTTTTCACACCTTAATGGGAAGAAAAATAAGGAAGGAAGAAGAACAGAGGAGTAATCTCTTTTCTAGGACTTACAAACATGCAATAAATGTTCAACATACCAAAAGCTACATGAAACTACATGCAATTTGCAGAAACAGTGATAATTTCAGGTAGATAAAGCATACAACATATAAATTAACCCTCCTGTTGTCCTCGAGTCAAGGAAGGAAGGGAGGAAGAAGGAAGGGAGGGAGGAAGGAAGGATGGAAGAAGGAAGGAAAGAAGGGATGCAAGAAGGAAGGAAAGGAGGGAGGAAGAAGGAAGGAAAGGAGAAGAGGAAGGAGGGAAGAAAGAAGGGAGGAAAAAGGAAGGAAAGGAGGGAAGGGAGGAAGGAAGGGAGGTAGGAAAGAAGGAAGGAGGGAAGGAGGGAGAAAGGAAAAGAGGAAGGGGGAAGGAAGGAAAGAAGGACAGAGGAAAGAAGGAAGGGAGGCAGGTAGAGGGGAGGAAAGAAAGAGAGAAGGAGGGAGGGTGGAAGGACAGACAGAAGGAAGGAAGGGAGGAAAGAAGGAACAGTCAAAACAGACGGGGTCAATTTGACCCAGCAGGACGACACGAAGGTTAAACAGTAAATGTGATAAGTGATGATTATAACGTGATTACTGTTATGATTTCTATTTCAGACTATGTTATGGTGTCATGTTTCCCCAACGCCATCATTGCCAACGTCCCAGAGTGTCCTTACGGCTGGGAGATTGACCAGCTGTCTCTAGGTGGGGTCTGTTACACTGGAATACACAGTCCGGGCTATTACCGCTTCATCATCCCAGATCTGACACCCAAAAACCACTCGTACTGCGGCACACAGTCTGAGGTGAGACACCGAGCGGTTATTTAAAAGGTCAAAAAACATGGCATGCAGGTATTTTTCATTTAACTTGTTTAGGTGCTGAGATATCTATCAAATTAGTGAAAAATCAATTAAATGAAAATTACATGTAAAATAAACAGTTTTCAGAAAGACTCCATTGAAAACTGTCTCTACATTATCCGCTGCGATGGTTTAATGCAGGGGTGTCAAACATCCGGCCCGCGGGCCAGAACCGGCCCGCTGAGGGGAGCAATCTGGCCCACTTTCCTTCCTGTGTTCTTTTCCTTCCTTACATCTGTCCTTCCTTCCTTCCTTTTTTCCTCCCTCCCTTTCTTTTTTCCTTTTTTTGTTCCTTCCTTCCTTCCTTCCTTCTTTCCTTCTTTCCTTCCTTCCTTCTGTCCTTCCTTCTTACCTTCCTTCCTTCCATCTGTCTGTCCGTCTTTCACTGTCTGTCTTTCCTACCTGTCTTCCCTCCTTTGTTTTGCCTGTCTTTCCTTCTTTCCCTTCTTCTTTCCTTCCTTTCTTCCTTCTTTCCCTCCATCTTTTTAATGATCTGGCCCGCATGAGATCAAATTGGTCTGTATGTGGCCCTTCAATGAAAATGAGTTTGACACCTCTGGTTTAATGCCATTACGTCCATTATCAGACTTTTTTCTTTCTTTCTGACCAACTTTAACAATGTACTTTGATGTATTCAATTCATACTTCTATTATGAACTATTGTTGTTACCATTGTTTTAACTGTATTCATCCATTTCATACTCCTCTTTGAGACTCACTGGCTACAAAAATACAGAAATTGAAGGCACTTTTGTTCCCTGAGTTTGTCTTCAAAACAACACTTTTGGTGCTGTTTTAGAGCCAGGTTTTGGTTGAAAATAACTAGTTGCTAACATATGAAAAGGCAAAAAGTGTTTATAGCTGTTACGGATTGCCACACTTGAAAGGCACATTTAAAAGCCGTCTTTCATTAGGCTCCGGGTTTTTACAGACTGTTCTCTGCTGGAAGACATTTGTAGTGTTGTGTTGTGCTTGTTTGTTCCCACGAAAAATGACAGAAATAGTTGTTTAAAGAATAAAAAAGAAAGAGCTAGAGGGAGAAGTTCAAACCCTGGAAGATTTTCTCAGATTATCGGTTTTCAGAAAGTTACACAATTATAATTCCAGCGTCAGAATGGAGGGGAAAAGGGTTTCTGAAGCTGTTTAACAAGCACTTTTCTTGAGCATACTGGCCTCTTCAGGTTTGTACTTATGTTACCTTAGAGGAGGCACTGCCCTTAAAGGTTTGAAGTGAGGGAACAGAAGTCTCTTGAGCATTGTAAAATGCCACAGATTACAAGACAGAGCTGCAACAATAGGGCAATAAATCCATCAATATAAAAGAAAAAGAAAAATCTCCAATTTTAGCTTCTTACATTTAGTACTTTCTGGTTTCTTTGTGTTTTGGACTTTTGATTTATAGATCAAACCACTAATTGACTAATTGGGGGAAAATATATCAATAATGAGAATAATCATTAGTTGCAGATCCAGCTGCAGCTTTGCTCTGCAAGATGTGGACTGATACGTATCTCTGGCTATTGTTAGGTAGGTAAATGGTAAATTTGCCATGCCCAGACATTTATACACAGCTGCATATGAATCACAGACACAAGGCAAGGCAGCTTTATTTATATAGCACATTTCATACACAATGACAACTCAATGTGCTTTACAGAAATAAAACAAACATTTAACAGTAAGAATTGGAAACAAAAAACATAAATAATGCAATTTGAGAAATAAAAATAAAACCCAAACATTAAAACATACAATTACCTCCCCACCCCCGACCCCACTAATAGTAATAAAAACAAAGTGTAGAAAAATAGGAAGAATAGAGCATTAAATATAAGCTGTTATTTTTTTTTAAATATGCTTGAAAATCACAAGACTCTTAAAACTTGGCCACTCATAACCCAAACTGTTTGAATGGCTATTGGATATTACTAGAAGAAGTGATAAAATACTGGTGAACTGGCCCTTTAACCTTTGTGTCGTCCTCCCGGGTCAATTTGACCCCATCTGTTTTGACTGTTCCCCTTCCTTCCTTCCTTCCTTCCTTCCTTCCTTCCCCTGTCCTTCTTTCATTCCTTCCTCCCTTCCTCTTTTCCTTTCTCACTTCCTCCCTCCTTCCTTCTTTCCTCCCTCCCTCCCTCCCTCCCTCCCTCCTTATTCATCCCTTCCTCCCTCCCTCCTTTCCTTCCTTCTTCCTCCCTTAGTTCCTCCTTTCTTTCCTTCTTCCTCCCTTAGTTCCTCCTTTCTTTCCTTCCTTCCTTCCTTCCTCCTTTCCTTCCTTCTTCCTTCCTCCCTCCCTCCCTCTTTTCCTCCCTCCCTTCCTTCCTCCTTTCTTTCCTTCTTCCTCCCTTCCTTCCTCTCTGTCATTTTCTTCTGTCTTCCTTCCTTCCTCCCTTCCTTCCTCTGTCCCCCTCTTTCTGTCTTCCTTCTGTCATACTTCCTTCCTCCCTTCCTTCCTTGACTCGAGGACAGCAGGAGGGTTAAATGAACTGCTATTTCTGTGTTGTAAATTTACAATCACGGCATGTAAATCCATTGTAGTCCTACTCCTTGTGATGTTGTCTTCTTGTTCTCCACAGTACATGCCCGGCAAAGACCCCAAGTACATCTTCTATAACGCCATTGTGTCCAACGATACCTCGCTCACAGTTAGAAACCAGCCGGTCAACTACACCTTCAGCTGCATGTACCGAGCAGCCTACCTGGTAAATAACGCTGTCTTCAGCCAAAGGTAAGCATCGATCCAACGCATGAGACGATCACAGTTTCTATATGAAAGATATGTGCATACTAACCCAATGACTTGCAGCGTTTTTACTAAACCCTCTGCTTTTTCCAGAGTGGCTACAGTTTATGTCAACAACGGGAGTTTAGGCACTTTTAGATCACAGTTGTCTATGAACGTGTTCACGGTGAGTCACTGCTCGTAGGTTAACTATCTCCAGTGGAAGCCTTATGCAGCATGTTTAACCTTAGTGTCGTTCTCCCGGGTCAAATTGACCCCGTCTGTTTTGACTGTTCCTTCCTTCCTTCCTTCCTTCCTTCCTTCCTTCCTCCCTCCCTCCTTCTCTCTTTCTTTCCTTCCTCTCTCTTTCCTCCCTTCCTTCTTTCCTTCCTCCATCCCCCTTCCTTCCTTCCTCCCTCCTTCTCTCTTTCTTGCCTTCCTCGCTCTTTCCTCCCTTCCTTCTTTCCTTCCTCCATCCCACCTTCCTTCCTTCTTTCCTCCGTACTTCCTTCCTCCTCCCTTCTTCCTTTCCTTCCTCCCTTCCTTCTTTCCTTTTCTTCCTTCTTCCTTCCTCCCTCCCTCCTTTCCTTCCATCCTCCTCCCTTCTTCCTCCCTTCCTTCCTTGACTCGAGGACAACAGGAAGGTTAATGCAATAATGGTATTTTTAGTAAATGCTTTGCAGAAGAGCTGTCTGGTTGATTTTTACTGGCCATGAGTTGCAAATGAAAGATTGACAGGTTAGAAGTCAGATGAGAAGTACAAATAAAATGTGTATATTTTCTAGAATTCAAAGTTCCTGTATGCCAAAGATGCTCCTTACGTGATTGACACCTCTGAGATCGGTTCTGAAGTCTTCATTGGCATTGAGGCAAAAGGACTAAGTAACAGGTGCGACGTAATTTTGTTTATATTCATGCAGTGTTGTATATTTCTGTTAGAATTTACAAAGAAGATGCCACTAGATTTTTAACCTATGTTTTTAATTATCATTTACTATATCTTTTAGATTCAAAGTTGTAATCAACAACTGCTGGGCCACTCCTTCGCCATACTCTACTGACAGGAAGAGATGGAGTCTCATCATTAACAGGTACCATGTAAAACATTTTCAACTTAGAAACACAAGTTAACTAAACTAAAGTTGAATAAGTTGCGTAAAGTTTCCTGCTGAAGTCTCTTTTGTGCCAGACCTTAAATGTTGCATTTCGAGAGCAGGGACTGAAGTGGATGAAACATATCTGGATTTCATTATTATCTGAAGAAACAACCAATACATAATCATAGACTGTAAAAAATATGGATGTAGTCAATGTGATGTTACCCTTTGGTTTGTGGACTGCTGTTTTGAAGCCTTGAATTTAGTGATTTGACAGGTGCCATCTTTAATGTTTGGAGCCAGAAGTGATCATATTTGGAGAAGAGTGCTTATAGCTTGGTTAGCATGGTTGATTTGCAGTCTATGGTTAACGTATTAATGTTACTGCCAACTTGAACAGCTAACTTGAACAGCTAACTCTTTAGAAGGCCTTTTAGTACAACCAAACACTGACAAGACTTTTTTTAGGTGACTTCAATTAACTTTTATGAACTGGAAACAAAAATAGCAGCAGCTACGCCTATACTCCGATACCTTTTTCGTCTATTCTACTCTAGATGGGATCATAATTTAAGACATGAAACTAGCGATTGAGGCCATAATCTAATCAGGAAAGTGTTTATATGGGTAATAAATAAATAAAAGTGAGAAGTAGGGTAATTTTCTCATAACTTCCATACAATCAAACTTCATTTTGCAACCAGTGGAGTCGCCCCCTGCTGGCCTTTAGAAATAATGCAAGTCACCTTCAATTTTCAGACCAGGAGCTACCTGCTTGGACATAACATATTAAAAGGGTCTCTGGTGCATGCTGGGAAGTCTGCAAATATGGAAATCAAATGATCATTTAAATCACAAGACTACAAGTCAGCTCATTTGTATAAGTTCTGGAAATTGTCTGAAAATGAGGGTGAGAAAAGGTATTTTATCTTTCAACAGCTGCTCATCTGACAACACTGTGACTATTTTTGAGAATGCCAAAGACAGCCGCTCCATGTTCAAGTTCAACTCTTTCCGCTTCCAACGGCTGGAGAAAGTGTCCACGGTCTGGCTTCACTGTGAGGTCCAGGTTTGTGATGGAGAAAGGCTCATCTGTCACCCTGTGAGTGCAACGCTTTTATATAATATTTAACATTTACCGTAGCATTAGAAATATGACTCAAGCTCCTCCATCCTTCACAATAAACACCAATTATTTCATTTCTGGCTTGTGACTGGCTGCTTTACATCCTAATGGGGGTGAAGATATTTGAGCCAGAATGTTTATAAAAACTTGAAAAGACTCAAAACTTAGTTGAGAAAATGGAAAATGGACTAAAAAAAGGAAATTAAAAGTTCATCCCTCTAATCGATTTAGCCGATTCTGCTTGGTTATATCCCGATCCAGTCTCCTTTATTATTGCTTTGTCTTTGTTTCTTCCCTAAAGGGACCGTGCACAGCCAGAAGTCTGACATCAGAGGCAGAGCCAAGTGGAGGGGTCCTTACCACTGAGTTTCAAATTAAAGGTACACTACGCCATGTTTAATGAACAAATAAATGGCAAACTGTAGCATTCAAACTGTAACATTCAAATTAACACAGTGGTTACTGACAATTTGCAGCTTTCTAGCATGTGTGTTTTCTCTTTCTCTTCACAGGTGCTGGGTCCTTTAATAATAATGGACACACAACAGGTAAACAAAACGTGTGTAATGATAACTGTGATTCAGATCTGTAGACTGAATTTGAGAAATACTGAAGCATATGAATACCCACCCCCCCCCCGGCCATCAAATTTAAATATATTTAATTTACAGATAGAAAAATCAGACTATAACATACCAAGAATGTGTTTTTTGTAGGTCTACTTTCCCCAGTTGCTATAACCCCAAATTCTTCAGATAAATATTGATGAGAATATTAATATTATATATATGATAATATTATTTCATCAACTGTACTTTTTCTTTTGCCTTTTTCCGCCACAGGGGCATCACTTTTCATCCTGCTGGTGATCCTGATAAACACATGTTGTGATTTAGTAAATGTATCACTAATGTAGTAAAGCCTACATTTTCATTCATACATTATTCATTTGACATACAGACACACACAGAGGGGGAGTGTTACCCAGGACTCAGGGAGCGTATAAATACACCCCCCCTCCCTCCCCTTATTCCTTCACCCTTTATTTGTCATGATGTAATTTTTATGTAAGTATTATTTGTAATTAGTGCATTTATTAAGGCTTTGTTTGGGGATCCATTTCACTTCTACAATAAAGATTCAACAAAAATGAAGTCCCTTTTTTTTTAATTGTACAGAAACTTTTAAAATCTTCCAGGAATAATAAATACATAAATAAAGTATAAAGTATTTTGTTAAATCATTACTCAACATTACATCAACAAAATAAACATGAATACATATTAACTGGATAAAGTCATATTTCTTGTATTCTTATGAAAAAAAACACAACATAGAAAACAGTTGCATTAATAAGTAAGTATTTGTAATATATTCATTATTAAAAATGATGCTTTTATGGTTCGATTGCTACAGCACCACTACAAGAAATATTATAAACACATTATAAATGTCAGACCACCAGAGTCAAAGATATTCACAGTTTTTAAAATATGAGCCTGTGGAACCATGGAAACCTTCTTTTTTTAAGATAAACCATATCAGACATAAGATATTATTCAAAAGAAGAGGTTTTAAAATCTTAAAACATGTCTTGAGGGGAACACTTACATTTTAGTTTTTTAAATGTGAGGCTTGGGCATTCATGAAAACCCTGGCCAGGTATACAGTATATTCTATTTTATGATTATCTCTCGCTTAAAGATCTCCTCCAAACATGTTTAGAGTACATATAAATCCTCTGCTTTAAATAGTAAATTGTATCTGACAAAAAAAGAAGAAGAAGAAAAAGTTCAGTTATCTTGATATAAATCCTCAAAATATCATCTTCTCCTTCTACCTCAACAAAAATCCAGAACCTATAAAAATGCATACATGCATCATTTTAAAAGTTTAACTCTGGAAACAAAATGTTTCCTACTTCACAGTAAAGTCCTTGCTCAGTGTTTGTGCATTGGAGGCTTCAAGTTTCAACATCACACTTGTGTAAATTGTATACTTAGTTCAAAAGGAGATGTAATGTCACAAATTATGCTCATAGGTAAACATCCAAAACTTAAATTAAACAAAAAAAAAGATGAGAACAGAGAAACTTTCCATTTACAGCAGATGAATGAAAACAGGTTTCTAGTGTCAAACTCTGCAAAGTGAAGCTCAAACATTCAACTGTATGAAGACTTGACTTGAAGAGGACTAACCCTAACCCTTCCTGTAACACCCATCTAAAGCCTTTGTACTAAAAGGAATAAGGGGACACCAGCACACTGTCTCAAAGATACTTAAATATACATAAAGTTTAGTTTTACCTGAAGAATGTCTTTGACTGAAGTTGTATAAATTAAAGTATCTTTATTGAGTAAGTGAAGACAGTTTACAGGTATCTCTTCTTTTTAGTACGTAACCAACCAACACACCTTTTATAAAAAAAACTACTCAGCAATCAAGAGTTGTTTACAAGGCATTAACCTTCCTGTCGTCCTCCGGGTCAAATTGACCCCGTCTGTTTTGACTGTTCCTTCTTTCCTCCCTCCCTTCCTTCCTCCCTCCCCCTTTCTTCCTCCTTTCCTTCCTTCTTTCCTTTCCTCCCTTCCTTCCTCTCTCCTTTCCATCCTTCCTTCCTTCCTTCCTCCCTCCCTCTTTTCCTTGACTCGAGGACAACAGGAGGGTTAAATCAAATTATCTTGTGTGGAAGGTTCAGTCTGTAGATGTGTCAAAATAAAATAACAGAGAATTAAGATTCAAATTTAAGATTAGGAGTCCTAACAGTGTTATATTCCAGTTTCCAGACTCTAATCCCCTTTTATGAAGTCAGTATCTTCCATTTTCTCTCAAGTCTCTGTCCTGATATTGTCTCCAGTCTTCATGGTCCAAATAAGGACATGTCAATATATCAAAAACAGGGTCAGCGTATCCACTTGCTCTTTAAATATGCACTGTAGTCATCAGGTCATCTGTCATGTGTGCTTTGGTAAGGGTTTTATGGGCTTTTTTCTCCGCAGCTCTCGCCATCCCTGTTTTCTTGAACAGAGAAGTCAAAAATGTATAAATCAAAACACGACAACTGCTTTTGCATTAAACACTGCTTAAATAAAGAGTGCTTGATCTGTCTATGCTGGCTGTGTCAGACTACTTTACCTCTGTCAGATGTTTGAAGCTGTCAGCTGGTGGAGAGCTGTGAGCAACATGAGGAAAATTCAATCCCTGTTTGCTCAGCAGCCAGTAGGTCTTATGACACCCTTTACCCTGTCATGGACACGAACATACGCTATAGTCAAAAAAACATTTTCAGGGTGTCCACAAAGTCTCTTTACAATTTACAAAAGCAATTGATGAAATACGTTAATCAGATTTGTTCTATGTACTTGGTGGTTATCAAAGTTTTTAATCACATTGCATTTGTGTATCCTGTATCGAACAAAGATACGGGAAATCAACGACCTGAAGCCAAAGATCACTGATGCCGTTGCCACCATTGATGAGGCTCTGCTACAGCGAACATGACAACAAATCGAGTACTTCGTGCAACTAAAGGCCCATTTATGCTCAACGTTAAATACGGATACGGACGGAGCCTTCTGTCCGTGCTTTGCGTTCATTTCGTCCGTATTTCTGCATATTTCCATAACGCTTACGGATACGGACCAAATGGAGCAGTACCACCGGAAACCATGGGGGGGGGCAGTGTTGCTGTCACTACCCCATACGTAGCTCTAGTGAGACACGAAGAAGAAATAACAATGGAGGAACTTTTTGAGGAAAGGTTGTGCGAGTTGGTTAGAAACTTCAAACATATCGTTTTTGTCTTTTATGCAAGAGGAACATTATCAATATCTCCTCCACTGTCGCCATGTTTGTTTTTGAGTTTGTTGTTGTCATAAACTTTTGACTCTGTGCTGCCCCCTGGTGGATGTATTGGTTAACATCCATGCCAACGTAAAGGACGCATGGAAGTATGTGAGCAGTGACGGTAACATCGTTTGAAACGGACATATACATTTTCGTACGTCAGTTGAGCATAAATGGGCCCTAATGGTGCCCATAGAGAGGTGTATTAAATTATTAAATTTCCACAGATTTGTCTATTAATTTGCTTTTGTAATAGACTTTATGGACACCCTGTACTATCAAAAACACAGACTGTGCATTTTACTAGCAGAATTTAAATAAAACAACCATGCTGACTGACCTTAATATCGACGTCCCCTCTTTCCTCCAACTCAAAGCCTCCAGCCTGAACAAGAACATCAGCAGTGCACTGAGATATGTGGATCTTGAGGGCTGTGTAGGAAATATAAAATATAACGCCAATAACATTTTAAGATGTCAAAGTGCTTCGACAGAAAACCCCCCCACAAACAGACAAATAAAAAACAATAAATAACTGAAGCCTAAGTGTCCCCTAATTCAATGTGAGCAATGATTAGCATAAACCCGCCCCTGCTGCTGTAGAGATACTACTACTACAGTCTACAGTTAGCCAGTTAGCTGAGTTAGCCGCCGAGTTAGCCGCCGAGCTAGCAGCTGAGTTAGCAACAGAAAGCTCTCAAACGTAGCATCCATGTTTCTGGTAGAAGTGGTGACTTTGATTGACAGGTGACACTTGGTAGGGGGCGGGGCTTCAGCGGACTTGGCGGGCACTCCCACAGCGAAAAAGGCTGAGTTTTACACAACTTTGAAGCCTAATTTCATATATTTGGCTTTTTTTAATCATTCAAATTTGGCAGGGTGGTTAACAACACACTTTTCTGTGGTATGTCAAACTCTTTCTTACTTTACACAGACTTTAATGAATAAAGGTTATGCTTCTATTCACTCACGTAAGCTGTTACTTTCCATGCGGGAGGCCATGTTCACCGTGTCACCGAAGAGACAGTAGCGAGGCATAGTGCTGCCTACCACTCCAGCAACTACTGGACCTATAAAACAAACACCAAACTTTAGTGTAAATGCATTCAAACTTCTCAAATATCAATTATTTCATGTACAAACTTCTAAAGTGACCAAAAAAATCCTGCATGATGTTGATCGACTGTGCTCAATTCATATAATTACAATTAAGTGATTTCTGGTTCCTCCAAATGTCAAAATATACATTAATAATATATGAAGATTTCCCTCAACCCAAACTATTGCAAACACCTTACAGACAAAATACACTTCATTACACCATTTTATTCAGTCCATCAGTACTATCTCTTACCAGAATGTATCCCAATACGTATTGCAAGATTCTCACTAGGCATATGGTGGATTTTAAAGACCTTGATGGCACCCAGGAAATGCAGAGCCATTGTGGATATTTCCAAAGCGTGCTTATTTCCATTGCTGAGAGGTAAACCACTGGCTACCATGTAGGCGTCACCAATTGTTTCCACCTAGTAAAGATGCAAAGGTGACAAAGCCATACTGACAATAGGAAGCCTTATTTATGCAAAACAGCAAAAAGTAATAAAGAAAATAATGCAAAAAGTGCAATTAAATTAAAAATCTCAACATTTTAGAATTTTGGGACATTTAGAAAAGGTTGCATGAGAAAATTGATACCGCTCTTATGTGTTCATTCACTAAATATGAAGCTAGTGTCAGTTGATCTGCTCATCCAATTCTTGACAAGAACGCAATATTTCTCTTTACAAAATCTTTACACTCCCCTCCACTCCCCACATGTCACATCCGTACTGCATCGCACTGAGTGAAAAACAAAAGGTCTTGTTTGTGACGTACTTTGTAGACATCGTACATCTTGATGACGTCGTCAAAGAGGCTGTAGAGGTCGTTGAGGAACGTCACCACCTCCATCGCAGAACTGACCGAACACATGGAGGTGAAGCCCACGATGTCAGAGAAGAAGATGGTCACCATTTCGTAGCTACGTGGCTCTACTGACTTACCTGCCATCAGCTGGTCTGCGATGTACCTACGATCAATGAAACAACAGCACTGGGAAAGTAAACACTCATCACTCATTGATGTAGTCACGGAGGCCGATGTGGTGTCATTATCGTCACATGATTTGAAAGGGCTAGCATAAATTGCTAAGTAACGTGTAATCCTGCGGTCATGATTTGCATAAAGAAGTAATTTTGATGCAGTTACATCTGTTACCTTGGTAACATGCTGGAGAGAAGCTTGTCTGCACGGGCTTTCTCGGCTGTGAGCTGATTGGTCCTCTCCTCCACCACCTCCTCCAAGTGATTTGCATATTTCTCCAACTTTTCCACCATATTATCCAGTATATTTGCATGACTACAGTGCAGAAAATCATCATCAACTCCTTGAAGGAGTTTTTGGACATATTTGGATACCTCAAAATGTTGTAAACAGATTTCATTTAAATGTATTGGAATAAGTTAAAAATAAGTAATCGTTTTTGGTGCAGATCAAGGATGTTTTAAAAGGATGTTTTTAGCTGGTGATTTTCTCAATTTTTCTCTTTGTCAACAAATCTTGTGCAGAACCAAACCAACAATGAATTGGTATACATCATCCATGCCGTAGACCTCTGTTGTTGGCCAAAAACCTATGAAAAATACATTAACGAGCCACACTGTTGGGTGAGTTTGATCCATGGTAGTTTGTTTAGAAATCAATGGCAGCAATCACATTTCCAGTCAAGGACCACGGCTCCATTTGCAGAGCTTCGTCAGCATGTGCTACATATCACAACCAATAACAACAACAGCACCAGGCGTTGAGCCAAATTCGATATAGCAGCTAAACCACGTGATTACAAAGTCACATGATGCACACTTACATTATTAAAGAGATGTCTGTAAACTGTCGGATTTGTTTCATTGACAGAATATGATCATATTTCGAATGTCTAGAAGATCTGCACGATTTAATAATTTTATCCCCATTTAAGTTAACAGAGGGTAAACTGGAAGTTAGCTAGCTAGCAGAAGTCTCTGGTGCACGTGCTCAATGGGCCACACAGATGCAGACGTTCTGGGTAATTTTAAACTCATAATTTCAACTTTTTGGCTTCATGTGCCACTGAGCTACTTTCATAATAATGAATGGGGCTTCGTCTTTCTTGAAGAACTTTAGTACAAAGTCAAGAGATTGTGATATGTAGCACAATAAGCTAGCTGATTTGCTCACAATAAGAAAGATACAGAAAATCGCCAGCCTTACCCTTTAATATTTGAACAAGATAAGGCAATTAGGCTATCGACTCATGAACTACTGCACCTACTTAACTGAAAATGAGGTGCATGGATTAAGTACTTTTGCTAAGATGATTTTAAAGCCCCGGTGGAGGCATGCACTCTGACTGCATTTTAAAATATTAAAACATTCTACTTGATTTCCATGTGCATTCACTTGAAAGTAAAATTAAGGTATCTAACCATATTTAGAGAGAGATGGGTAAAACATACCTATCGGGGCTGGTGTCCCTCAGCTGTCTCCGTATAGACGCAAACGGTGGTCGGTGGTCTGGATTTTCACTCCAGCAGGCCGTTATCATCGAGTTGATGTTCTCATCGCACATTTCAGACAGCGCTGGACGGAGGAGTTCCCCTTGGCAATGAGTCCGCAACTGCGTAATAATTTCTGGAGAAAACATGTAGCAAGAAGGAGAAATCCCAGTAGAGTTGGACTTTTGGGAATTTTGGATTTAGATGTTTTTTAAGCTTATGCTAGCAGTGCCGCTCTTATTGGTCCATCAGTTGGTTTAAGTTGGTTTGATCAGCACGCCACTTCGGTCCAGACTGGAATATCTCAACAACTGTGGGATGGATTGCTATTACAATTTCAAGGAGAAAAATCCTATTTACCTGAGAATGAAACCTAGAGACTTTGCAGCACCTTGACTCTTGTGCTTTTGAGTGAAATATTTTAAATTATTGGATAAATTGCCATGAAGAATTGTACTAGTTGACTTGGGTGATGATAACTCTTCTTGCACCATCTCCAGGTAAAATTTAACTGGTCCAATACTTTAGTTTATGACAAAATACCTGGAAAATTAATGACATTCTCACCAGCATCAGTTGTGTTTTGTGTTCAATGCTAATTAGCAAATGTTGACATACTAACATGACCAGGGGTCATAATAATCAACATAAGATAGTGAACATTCAGACCTTTCTGCCTGCCATTGTTGTGTCCTTCCTTTGTTTTGTGATATAAATAATAAATGGGTAAAGAAAATAAATGAATAGCTCTACAATGAGCTGACCTTTTGGGTCTAGGTTGACGTCACCGTATGGGCCGGCTTTTGAGTTGTACATGAGTTCCCACATGATCATGGAAAAGCTGTAGATATCGGCTTTGGGCGTTCCATTGACTTGGAGATTGACTTGTCTCAAAAGCTCTGGAGCCGTCCAGTACATGCCTAAAACAGCCAGCAAAACATCTGGTAACTAAGCAACAGCTAAAACGAGTTAACTTCTCTGCTGTGATAAACATAAATGCAGTTTAATTTTGACAGTTGAATCCACATACCAACCTTCATAACTGTGATTTTCCAGCGGCATGATCTTGTTTTTGGTCCCATATTTAAACTCCCAGAGTCCAAAGCCAGAAAGTTTAATCTGGAGTCGACTATCCACCAGACATGTGCTGGGCTTCAGGTTCCCATGAAATCTCAGGCTACTCTTGTGAATGAACTCCATTCCCTGGAATGTGAACAAACAGGTTTAAACCATAAACAGTTCCAAATAATAATGTATTTTTGGGGGGTTTTCCATTTTAAAATGAAAAAATCTGCCATGTGTTATAACTTCAGTTTGTGTCTGTTTTAAGGGTTTGAAAAATTTCAGTTTTATTTTATTCTCCTAATTGTTGTATTCAAGTTTCATTAAAGCGTTATGTAGTCCCCCTCTATTTTTGCTACTCCACTTGGATGTTTGAGCTTCACTGTGCAGAGTTTAACACTGGCAGGCTGTTTTCAAATGAATCTATTGGGAAGTTTCTCTGTGCTCATTGAAAACCTGAGTTTAAGTTTATCATATGTAAACTTGAAGCCTCTAGTGCTTAAACAATGAGAGTGGACTTTACATTAAGTAGAAGACATCTTGTGTCCAGCAGTTCAACTTTTCATAAGTTCTGGGTTCTTAATGAGAAATAAACATTTGTATATTATTTAAAGCAGAGCATTGTTATGTCTTAAAAATGTTAAAATACCTTTGAAAAAACATTTAGTATCTTTCAATGTACGAAATTAATTCAAAATAAGTAATTTATTTAACTCACATTGACAATGTCATAGGCGAACGACAGCTTGAACATCCTATCCAACTCAACATCTGAAGCCTTTAAAATATCCTAAAAGAAAACACACACACAAAAGAATACCAACAAGTAATTCATATTTTGAAATTTAAGTAAGTTACTCATGCATTTCTGTTTAGAAGATTAACAAAGAAGCATTTTAAATCAGAATTTCAAGTACAATATTGTTTTAAAGTGAGATACTGACCTTCAAGCTGCCTTTCCTGCAGTACTGAATGACCAAACAGACATTTGGTGGCTCAATGCACACACCAAAGAACTGCACCAAATTCTCATGTTTCATCTCTTTCATCTGTCTTAAGAGTTTCAGATGGTTAGGCATACAATATATCTTTGCATGGGTCACAAACAATCTGTTATTCTTCACTTGTATATCTTAAAGTATCAATGACTCTTTTTAATCAGATATACTGTAGTTGGATCTTGTTCCTGTAATATAAATTAAATTAACCTGTGTCGTCCTCCCGGGTCAAATTGACCCTGTCTGTTTCAAGAGTTCCTTCTTTCCTCACTTACATCCTTCCTTCCTCTCTCTTTTCCTTCCATCCTTCATTCCTCCCTCCCTCCCTCCCTCCCTTCCTTCCTTCCTTCCTTCCTCCCTCCCTCCCTCCCTGCCTCCCTCCCTTCCTTCCTTCCTTCCTTCCTTCCTTCCTTCCTTCCTTCCTTCCTTCCTTCCTTCCTTCCTCCCTCCTTTCCTTCCTTCCTCCTTCCCTTCCTCCCTCCTTTCCTTCCTTCTTCCTTCCTCCCTTCCATCCTCCCTTCCTCCCTTCCTTCCTTGACTCGAGGACAACAGGAGGGTTAAAAACATCAGCCAAACTAAAAAAAAAATCAATAAGTATGTTTGATCAGGTACAACTTAAAGAACTTTACCGCATTGAACTCTGCGATAATTGAAGGTCTCTGGACATTATTGCCAATATGGTTCTTGATGTACTTAACGGCCACTTGATTGCCCTGTGTGGAATTTAAAATACTACATTAGCCAAAAGGAGATGTTCTGGCACATGAAAACAATACCTGAGCAAAGTTATAAAAGTACATTTCCATTTAAAGAAATCATTGATCTGTCAATTATTTTTGCATTTCTTCAATTAGTCATGTTCTCATCGCACATTTCAGACAGCACTAGACGGAGGAGTTCCCCTTGGCAATGAGTCGTGATAATCATTATAATAATGCGTAATAATCTCTGGAGAAAACATGTAGCAAGAAGGAGAAATCCCAGTAGAGTTGGATTTTTGGGAATTTTGGATTTAGATGTTTTTAGCTTATGCTAGCAGTGCCGCTCTTATCGGTCCGTCAGTTGGTTTAAGTTGGTTTGATCGGCACGCCACTTTGGTCCAGACTGGAATATCTCAACAACTGTGGGATGGATTGCTATTCAATTTCAGGGAGAAATTCATATTTCCCAGAGAATGAAACTTTTCAATTAGTCATTCTATAAACTGTTATAAAATGGTGAAAAATGTCTCCAAAGGTCTTTCTTTTGACCTAAAGTATGTTGACTTTTATCATTTTGAGGACATGTCTGTTTGATTTCTATGATACTTTGGACCAAAATTGCACCCATGATACAGCGTTTATTGAAAATGAAATACATCAGACCTACTGAAGGAGCTACATGTTCAAAATGAAGGTTTTTCTCGTTAAACCCTAAATAAAGGACGTACCTGATAGAGGCCTATGGTGATGAAGACCTGTTCTTTGCCTGTCTTGTCCCTCAGGCCATAACTGTTGTTGGAGAAATTGGACTGAGAGCCTGCACTTCCACTTTGACTACCCGTGCTAATAGATAAACTCTGAATTCCCTAGAGGAGACAAAAACACACCAAAAAAAAGCATGTGACCACAACATATGCACATACACTGAGTAAAGAGACACGCTCATGCACTTTCCTTTTGTTTTCATGCACTCTTACTGAAGGCTCCCTGATGATGGCAATGTCTCTGTAGTTGATCCGCCACCAGCACGAGTCATCAAGTCTTGTCTGGAGTCGTAACTTCTGCACAATGAGGACCCAGATGCACAAGACTGCTATCACACCGATAACGGGGAAGGTCACTAGTAGAGCCAGCAGGGCAATGTCTGTGTCCCATCAAGACAATACATTATGAAGGTGGTTAGCTTGGTCTGAATAAGCCTTTTAAATTTATATAAATCCATACTTTGGTTTTGTCTTACATGTTACTTTACCATTAATCAGCCATTCACAGAGTTCGTTGTTGAAACCACATTCTGGTTTATCAGAGGGTTTTCCTTTGGGCCACACCACATAATCAAACATAGATGTCGGCCTGAAATATATATTTTTGTGTGATTAACATTTAAAACATTTGAAACCAATATTATGTGTTTAGAGATGGGAGAAAAAACCCAAAGTGTTTATTCAGGGTTTCCCAAAACTGAACTTTGCTAGATTGTTTCATGGTATAAGAGTTTTCGTTACCGGATAACTTTGGTGTGACTGTCAAAATCGAGGATAGGCACAAATTTGATAATTTCTCCTATATGCTGCAGGTCATAAATGGAGTAATCCAAATTTCTTTCCCCTTCTTCATCAAAGTGGACTAGTCCAGAGGCACCTGCAATGACAGGTCATCACTGCATCAAACTTACTGTGACTGTGGCTAACAATGTGCTAGCCTTCGTTTTGATATAGATTTAGGTTTGCAAACTGTTTAAGTTAAAGGGTCAGTTCACTCAAATTATGCCACCAGCCCAATAAAATAAAGCCAAAATTGACTTTAATTTTTGGGTGTTCACAGCATTAAAGAATAGACAGTTTAAATGAACTACTTAACTAAGAAGTAGTCCCTATATACAAACTGTTGGATTGTTGAGTGGAAAAAAAGGTTGTTTTTTTGTTGTCGTTGTAATCTTCGTGAACTGGCCCTTTAATGCATCAACTATTTGCAAAAAGAGAGAAAATGTTACTTTTGAATATTAAAACTTACCTTTCAAGTTAATCGTTTTTTAAAAGATTGAGAAACTGTAAAAAAGGAATATATTTACTACTACTTTTACTACAGAAAAAGTCTTTAAAATGCACAAACGAAAAAAAAAATCATGAACCTCTAAATACATATACCAAAGTAGTTAACTACCATAAAATCGAATGTTGTTTTTATTCTTTAATCTCTCTAGAAGTTCTCGTCCATCATGAGGGTCTTTGCCGTCTTTCAGGACTTCCTTCAGTCCCATTGCGTAAAGAAGCACTGCGTCATGTAGATAGGCAGAGTAGGGGCTGACCTGAAATAGCAGAATCAAGGCATTGAAAGTGGTTTTTGATCAAAATGAATGTGAAATTGTTTAACCCTCCTGTCGTCCTTCCTTCCTTCTTCCTCCCTTCCTTCCATGACTCGAGGACAGCAGGAGGGTTAAATAACAACCTTTGAATTGTAGTTTTTCAAACATTTTCAAAAGTGCTCGCCTCGCTTGAAGATGTCAAGTTGCTCCTAAACGGATGCCCTTTAAGTTTTTCGAAAACTTGCTCAAAGAAGTCATAATACTCGTAGCCTTCGTAGGATTTCTGGCCAATGATGAAAGTCATGTCAAAGGCTCTTCTGGTGGCGGGGTTTATGTTGTTGTTCAGGGCATATCTCCACAAGTTGTCCTGCTCAGGGAAAATATCGAGATGATAAGCACGAGAAACACGTTAGTACGGAAGTTATATTATTATCGTGGAAAAAGTTAAAGTGAGTATTGAGATGATGTTGCTATGGAAACAACCACGAAGGATGTTACATTTTTCCATATCATACTTATAATATGACAAACTTTCTCTACACTGAAATGCAAGAACACTGCGTCTTTATTTCTACTTAATCCTCTACTTTAAATGGATCAGCCTGTAAAGATTTAGCCTCTGTCTGTTAGCATGATATTGTGCATAGCTGGAGATGGTGTTAAACAACCACCTTGTGAAGAAAAGGTTAGCCTCAGTCTGTTAGATGAAGAAAAAGAAAGAAAGAAAGAAAGAAAAGGTTAGCTGGTTACAGCTGAGAAAACCTGCAAGCACCAATTGTTGTTTTTGCTGAAAAATTTAAGGTTGCCGGCTAGATGAAACCTACTTTTGTTCGCAAATGTACAGTTATAATTATTTTAAGGTTGTGCATTCAGAAATTATGTACCTGTAAAAAATATGGGTTAAGAAATACAAAACTTTCTTTCTTATAGTGAGATGAAATCAATCTTATTTCTGTGCATGGGAAAGCAGCTAGTTAGAAAAGTACCACTACCCACACTTGTTTGTCTAATGAACAGAAGCCTGCCTGTAATGAAAAAAATAAAATAAGCACATTTTGGTTTTGGCAGCTTTACTTTGACGAAAGAAGAAATACAATTTAAGCTACATTTTTCCTATTTCCCCTTGGCTAAACAAGTTTAAATTAAGCTGAATATTTGTGTTAGTGTTTTTGTTTTTTACTCACCACATTGCCACTAACCTCGAAATGCTGCACCAGGAAGAATATGAAGTTACCATTCATCAGGCCCTGTCGCTCAGCCTCCAGCAACAGAGCTATAGAGTCCTCTTTGTTTGTTAGCACCACTATAACTGGAAAGTGGAGGGGTCACAGCAAAGCATAAAACATTAGACAAATACGCTGCGTTCACACTGCAGGCAAATCTGATTCAAATCTGATTCCTTCTCAAATCTGACTGTCCATACTGTTTTTAGCAAGTGTCCAAATCGGATTTGGCTCTGTTCAGACTGGGCCACATTAATGACCAATCTGACAGGTTGGCGTGGCAACGTTGTCAGAGCAGAGGCATCATCCAGCGTGTATTGTGTGATGTCATATAATTGTGACAGCGACAGCAACAACAAACCTCGAGCTTTGCTTGAACAGAGCCATCTCCCCAAAGATTAAGAATATGGTTTTGTCCTCTGTCCATGGACTGATGTTTACATCCTCCGTTGCCTCCAATGATATCAGTTAGCGACAACAACTGGAATAAGTCCACCAGTGATATCACCTAGCAACAACAACTGGAATAAGTCCTCCAGTGATATCACCTAGCAACAACAACTGGAATAAGTCCTCCAGTGATGTCACCTAGCAACAACAACTGGAATAAGCGCGGGTCTGGTGTCGCATAGAGTGACGTAGCGTAGAGACTTAGAGAGATGTCACGGACAGTCCAATCTGATATGAGTGTTTGGAGCTGTTCAGACTCAGACACATCTGTCCAAATGAGATCTGAAACTTCCTCCCAAAGGTGGTTTCAATCTGGTTTGCTAAAATCGGATCTCATGTGATTTATGACTGTTCAGACTTCATAAGAGCCATCTGGTTCCAATCTAGATTGGCTAAAAATCTGATTTTGGCTTGTAGTGTGAACACAGCCATACAGAAACAGTAACAGGTCAAAGGTGTAATTGGGTTAATGTGGTGTTATAGAATCAACCGAGTCAGAGTTTACCACAAACTACACATAGAAACACTTTTCTTACCTCTGGCGACTGTTGAGACGTACTTAACATTTCGATGCATGAGCTGAGGATCGCTGGTGTCAAACTTGACGGCTGCAGTCAATTTGAATTTGGCTCTCAGTGGATTCTCCACAGTTTTCCACAGAGCGTCAACTTTGTCCCAAGTGTTCGAGTCTAATCCCCCGCCGATCATCGCTATGTGACTCCATCCGAAGAACTCCAAGGTCTTCACCAGGACCTCTGCGCTTCTTTTAAGAGGAGGTGTGATTTTAATGTAGGAGTCGTAGATGGCGCTGTTGTCCATTTTGGAGGATTGTCCAACAAAGCCAAACATGGGGATGTTCCATGTTGATGCAATGAGACCAGTGACCTGCGAGGTAGTAATACTGTGAGTTATAGAGACTATATGGTTCGGTTTAATCTCTTTTTTTAAAACAGTAAGTGGTGTTGTGGTCAGGTTTTACATTTAGATGAGTACATGAACTGAAGCTATGCACTGTGTCTCCTAGATCTGCCTTTACACAACTACACAACACTTTGGGAAAGCACACATAAAATAACATAAAATTCAAACAATATAATTAAAAACTGGCATGAGAATGTAATGGAAAGCATATCTTATCCCTCTTTAAAAAAACAGAGTATAAAATGATCTAATTCATTGTCCACATATCAAGAAACACGTATGTCTAGAGGAAGTTTTACAGAGAACCTTAAAATTACACATGGATGAACACTTAGTTACTCAAAAAGAAATCAAATCATTAATCATATAGTTATATAAGTATATAAGTTATATATAATTTTAAGAGGTTTGATTATTGTAGGAGCTGCTCGTGACAAAGAAGTTGCGCAATAACTTAGATGCAAAAAGATACTGGCATGAATATCTGCAGTAAAGGATGGTATATAGTCTGTTTTTATGGATATAAATGTATGTCAATTTGCTTTTTCAATCTTGCTTTTTACATGTTGGTAATCTATAACATTAAACCCAAAATATCATGACAACTGGACATATTGGATTTGCCATGTTAGATCATATATAACAATCGAAAGCTACTAAATGGAGCTTGTGGTGAGTTTTCAAACCATGCTGCTGCTTGTAGATTGTATTAATGCCATGATTCACTGATTAATCCATTGGTTGATCGACATAATTAATATTTAGCAAACACATCTCAGTCCTCTTGTCCAACCCCAGCAAAAAAGGAATAATATAAAAGATGCAGTAGCTCCCTTTTAAACCACAGATTAGTCATCCACTTGTCAGTTTTATGGAAAATGCCACCATTTACATCTTCTCAAATGTGAGGATTTTAAGCTTTTGTGTCATACATGATAGTAAACTGAATGTGTTTGGATTTTGGATGGTTAATCAGATAAAACAAGACATTTTAAATTTCATCTACAACTCTACATCTACAGTTATAATGGGCAGGTTTTTCTATTTTCTGACATTATATAGAGAAATTGATTAATTGAGGAGTTAACCAGCAGATTATTCAATCATGAGAATAATTGCTGCAGCCTTAGTTGATGATAAGAAATAGTTCATTTATAAATCACCTGAAGAGAACCATTGAAGCATCATTTACAACTTTCCACATTAACAAACATCACATCATCAACACATACCTCGGCTTCTTCAGGACATGCTGGACCAAAGAGTGCAGACACGTTTTCTTTCCACACCTGATGAATGAACCCTCCCAGAGAAAGTTTGGGATTACAGTCTGTATCTGCAAAGACAAAATCCAGACTGTAGTTTCCCAAGAAGGATGGATTGGTGTTCACCTTCTCCACAGCTATCTGTAAGGCAGAGCCCAGCCGCAGGGCGCTGAAGGGGAAGGACATGTTCCAAGGAGCCTGGAAGCCAATCAGCATCTTGTGAGGATGAGACGCATTGCTGCCATTATTGATGACTGAGGCAACACTTAACACAAGTGTTACATGAAGCACTAATATCTGGCTCATGCCTGAAGAATACACCGTCCTCGACATCATTCTCATCTTATTAGTTGCTTCATGTTACTGGGTTTAAATACACAACTTCCCTGGTGATTCTGGGCAGTTGATAAGGGAGGATAAAATGAGTGTATGTGGAGGAGAGTGGGAGGTACAAAAAGGGATTAAGTCCATCATTCTCTCCTCTTTTCTGTCGTGCAGTTTGTTTGTTTTTTGGTGTGTCCCCATGTTTCAATCCAAAATGGATTTGATCATGCATCTGTAATCCATCTAAAAGGACTTTATTTGATTTATTTATTTTTTTTACAAGTATTACTCATAAGGTAGATTATGATTAAATGAGTCACAATGCACTCATTTCCAACAATATAAAGAGTTCTGTGTGGTTTCAAGGCTCACATTTATTACTCCCAGCAAAAAACTGAGTTAACTATCAAAAATAACATTTTTACAACAAGTTCTGCTTTAGATTGTTTTATTGATTTACTTTGAGAACAAAGTAGGAGTGAAGGCTTCAAGCTGATGAAGAGAGGACAGCGGAAAACCTTGGATGTACTAGAGAGGAGTTGTGCATGATTTTATGTTGACCATGTTCGTAATAGATTGATTTGTAATTTGGCAAGATGATCACTGATTAGATATTATCAACCAATATCAGTAAATTCCAAAGTTACCACATCCAGTTATCACTCACGTTCATAAATCTAGTGTCAAAGTTCATCACTATCTGTTTTATCTCTTACAAGGTCACACTTACACTGCATGCAAATACACACAGATGAAGTGAGTGGAAAATGACTACAGGCGAGAATCTGTTAATTTAATTAAAGTGAGATTATTGAAAAAAAAAAAAGTCAATACAGCAAAAACTGTGTTGCAGATCTCCTGAGAGTGTTTTCTTCTGGTGCTAGGCTGCAAAAACATGATGGCACAGGTTGAACCTTGCTCGATGCAGAAAACCTCTCACACCTGTGTGCAGTTTAAGGTGCTAATGACCACAGGTGAGCAGATTGTACATTAGTGGTGTTGCTGGCTTCAGCTGCTTTTCCCCTGGAGATCCCTGCTCAGACTGGTCCCAACAACCTCTGCTAATCCCACCAGGTAACCTCTCAAAGCTTCTCCTAATGAACCTTCATCTCGCTGCCCAGTATGAGATCTAAACATTCACACAAAGCAGCCATGTTAGAAGTTTAGTGTTGTGTAGGTGAATGTATGGAGTGGAGAAATATGTTTGGTAGCATGTATTGATTATACCTGTGGTTCACTTAAAAGTCTAAATGTGTCTTAAGATCATTAGACTTGGAAGAAATAATCATTTTAGAACTTCACAACAATTATTTATTTTACCCTCATGGCCTGTTTTCATTATTTAGGATTTACAAGCCTGAACTATGCAATGTTTAAGAGTAAATCTCCCTCTTGCAAAGAAAATAAAAAAGACATCAATACTCTGGGTGTTTTTCTGTGTTACTACTTTGCCTTACTTGATCTGATATGACATGGACTGTAGTTTATGGTTGCTAATGTCAGCGAACTTAGATATCACTGAGCCAGTTTACTGTCTTTATGAGACTTCTCTACGCTCCTCTGCTGCTTCAAGTTAGCATTCAACTTTATTTTGTCGTTTTTGTGTCCATGGGGGCTGCCATTTGGCAAATTTAGGAAAACATAGGTTGGTGTCTGGAATCTATTTACTATAAAGTGTAAATTAACCATAATCTGCACATAAAAACTACACCCTTAAGCAAAAAAAATCTCCATGGCATGGATGCTACTTTTTTATGCTAACAATCCCACAATGCAATGCACATATTAGATTGAATGGATGAGGGAGTGATTTTTTTTAAACCTGATCAAGGTCTCATTTAATCATGTGATCTAATGTAAGGTACAACTTCACCTTATCTCACTTGATTGAGCATTAGCATCAAGTAATGCACACACAGAGAGGCTGATTACACCCTACTGCACCTAATTTTCTTGATAATGGTTGGTTTTGACAGAGGGACTTGGAGTTTTCTTGACTTAAACGGTGTAGATGAGCTTTCAACTAGATTGAATTCAAAGTAAATATTTGTACCATTTGATGAATCTAGTCTTACTTGCACTTCTAAAAGGGGATACAAGAAAAAGGGATGAACTGACTGACCTGATGGTTCTTTAACCTGTGCATAAATGTTTAAGTCTGTTTCAGTTTTTAAAATGTAAGCACATACATAAATATTTACCTTCTTGAACTGCAGCATCTTTACCTTGCTCGGTCTCAAGTATTTCTTTCTAGACTGCAACCAGACCTTTTTATTAGTTGGTAGAGCAGATTGTTTTAAATATCTTTGTTTTTAAAGAAGCATAAAGCATTGCATAATACACTCTTGTAATATTATAGTATGTGACTCAGGTTCAGTGTTGATGCCTGTGCTCATGGGGTTTATCAGTGGAAGTGATAGTGGCCAAGGTTCAAAGGTTTCTTTTCAACTCTGCCAGGCTGTTTTTTTTCTTTTTAATGAGTTGTCATTCTTCATGTGTCACCCTTCAGAGCAGAGGAAGAGGATCTGCTGTGCACACACGCCACACACCTGCCTGTCAACTGGGAGCAGGGTGGATCACCTGAGAGGACCGACGCCAGGTAGGTCGCCAATGTAACATTCGCTGTGGCATTGGTCATTTTTAATCAATTTGGTATGCAGTAAGTGTTCTGTTCATTCATTCTTACTATTATTGGATTTAGCAGATGAGTGTTGTACAGCAGCTAAAATACTGATATTGTTTTTAAATTAGTTGTGTTTTTATAATCCCAGATGCATGCAGATGTTTCACTGTAAAAAGCAGAAACCTTTTCTTAGTAGTTTTTTAATTAATTGATTTTACTTGAAACCCTAATTGCCACACGACTGCTATAAAACAAGCTTGAACTCTAAATAACCCTCTCAGAAAATAATTGACATTGCCCCCTGTGGCAATTATGACTCTGAACCCAATGTGTACCAAAGGTCAAGAAAACTTTCATGCATACAAGAGGTGAAACATCTCCCTTGATGTCTTTATCTCATTCAACATCCGTTCAACAGTTGTTCCAATGATAGCCCATGTATGTAAATACTCAAATATTTTACTAAGCCTCCTATCACTGTTATATTCTGAGCTTTTAATGGCCAGGACTCTTATCTTAAGTGATTAGGAATAGTGGTTGTGTAAGAAATGTTGACTTTGACCGCAGTATTCGGGGACGATCTCAAGAGCGGAGTAAGGAGCTCAGAATTGCGTAATAGGACCGTCTTGAAAATGGCATAATTTGACTGAACTTTATGTTACCAGTGAACCATGTCAAAGAGAATTGGCTAAATAATAATATACACTTATGTTTTTCTGCCCCAGCACACACCTTGCACCATGGAATTCCTTTTCCAGTTGCTCTTCTCCCCTCTCCCGACCCCGGCCATCATCTCCCTGTTTGCCCTGGCAGCTGCGACCCTGTTTTACCTCAACTCACGGCCCAGTCCCCTTAGGACCCCCACTGACCTCAACAGCCAAACTACAGGCATCAAGGTAAAGGGTGCAAAATTTGTTATTTTAATATCCAGAAGCATGCGTGTGTTGGGGACTGAGCATCCTCATGTTGTGGTAATAATAAGACTGCTGTTCATTCTGAGTGCTTCTGCTTGACTTCCTTAGGATGGAGCAAGGAAAGCTGCATTTCTTGATAACAACAACCTGGTGTCTTATTACCATGACAACGCACAGACCATCTATGAAGTTTTCCAAAGGGGTCTGAAAGTTTCAGGTAGTACAAACTTTCTTTACCTTTTCTAATTTAATGGCACTCACAAATTGGGCCTTGATGCTATCAGCTTTCTATTGGCGATTGCTATGTTAGCAATCTATTAAACTTGTCCTTCGTCTTGAAATGAATGGCTATGGTAGAAAGGATAGAAATATGTATGATGCCGTTTATGAAGGTTTTACCCTGCATTTGGTCATATTGAAGGCTACTTTTGAATAGTATATTCATCATGTAAAGGCTTAAACTCAAAGTATTTTAAAATGTGCTTTCCACTCTTATATAATCTGATATAAATTTTTTTTATTCCACTTTTATATAACATTTTAGATGAAAGGAATGGTTGCCTGTATGGTAGATCCAGCTGTGAGTTGGACAAGAACACGGAGATCTATATGCTAAAAATTAAGCAACAATCAGTAGATGCTTAGCATAGCACAGAGACTTAAAATGGGGGGGGGGGGGGGCTAGCCCTTTGTATAAAACACACCTTGTAGTACCTCCTAAAACTTAATTTGAAACAAACAAAATAACAACTAATAATACATGTCAGCTGATGTTGGGGCCCCATTTCCATTATTTGCAGGTAACGGACCATGCTTGGGCTACAGAAAACCAGGAAAGCCGTACCAGTGGCTGAAGTACAGACAGGTAAAACAACCTGCAACACACCCATCAGCACTCTTCAGCATGGTGGAGATAAACAGTTGTTCATTGCAGCTGACCTTTCCTCTACTTCCTCTTTTTATGAAGGTGTCTGACAGAGCGGAGCACCTGGGGTCAGGGCTCCTCCATAAGGGTTTGAAGCCACAGCAGGACACTTTTATTGGCATCTTTGCTCAGAATAGACCCGAGGTAAGAGAAGGGATAACTGAGTGAAGTATTTGTTTTTGCAGTTGTAAAAAGAGCATTTTTCACCCTGACTGACTATAACGTTGCCGTCTCACTGTTTCACGGGTCATTCGCAGTGGATTATTGGTGAACTGGCATGTTACACCTACTCCATGGTAGCAGTTCCCCTGTACGACACCCTGGGTCCTGAGGCTCTTGTGTTCATTATTGACCAAGGTAATTGGAGCCTCTCTGCTCTTAATGATGCTAATAACAGGGTCAAGTCTGAGTCCAGTAACTCCTCCAGTCCCCGTAGGGATCTGTGTCGAGTGTGCTCTAATCTCTCCTCACTTATTTATCACACCACTCCCTCAATCTGTGCTTCATTTTGCTTTTGATTATCTGATCACATCTGGGCAATTTATCAGAAGACAAAGAACATGCCTATTAAGAGTATGACTACTGTTTTAAATGCTACTGCTTGTCTTGCCTTTTTATAAAACTTGGCGTCTTACTGCCTGAAACTATAATGCCAACAAATATAACTTGCAATGTTATTTAGTGCATTTGCTTGACTCATAATATCAGCAGTAAGTGTGTCAATTTTACTGGTAATTCAGCTTAAATGTTCTTTCAGCGGAGATCTCCACTGTGCTTTGTGACAATCAAAGCAAAGTAGAAACACTGCTGCAGAACTGTGAGAAAGGCCAGACTCCGGTCCTCAAAACTATCGTCGTCATGGACCCTTTCAACTCTGAGTTGGTCGAGCGAGGAACAAAGTGTGGCGTGGACATTGTGTCCTTACAGGATGTGGAGGTAATGCATGCTAAACAGTGTCACAGGGAGTCACTGCTTGTGTTTTTTATAATGGCTTCACTGTTTTTGAGCTGTACTTTCCACTAATGCTATTTAGTAGAAGCACAAACATTATTGAAAACATGTTCCATCTTTCTGCTCTTCAGGCTCTGGGGAAAAGTAACCATCAAAAGCCACTTGTAAGTTTGAAAGTGATTACATAAATATATTAGAAACAAAGGTTGAGATTCAGAAAATTGCATGTTTTGAAACTATTCTGTTGTCAACAGCCACCGAAGCCTGAGGACCTCAGTATTATTTGCTTCACCAGTGGCACGACAGGTAATCATTTTGCACTCTGGGCATTTTAAGTCATCTGTAGGGTATGATTCAGCAATTCTAAAAAGTTCAACATCAAAAGTAATGTAAAATCATATGCAGCCATAATGTTTGAGATTATACGGCAGCCATGCAAGGCTTGGGATAGCAATGTGGGTTGGTCAGTCTGACTGTACAAAATTTCATAGCAAACTATTTTAAAAGTGGAGATTTTTTTTTAGACAATGTCCTCGTCAGAATGAATTGTAGTAATAACATTGTTGATCCCCTGACTTTTCATTTAGAGATGTCTGTATTTTATATATACTGCTAAACAGCAAATGTTAGAATGCTAACTAAGATGTTTATATCTTAACCATTGTATTTCTTAACACTCATTGTTGGCATGCTGCTATTAACATTAACCTAAATAACTGCTTTGCCCAATTACATTCTCAACCTGCTGAACAAAAAAATCTAACATGGCATTCAGTTTTGATGTTTGTCTGGTCATTTGCTGAAGTGAGATTTTATCCGATGTCTTTAAAGGTGAAATATATTGTATCACTGTCTCTCTCAGGAAACCCTAAGGGAGCGATGCTGACCCATGAGAATGTTGTCTCTGATGCTGCAGGTGTAATCAAAACCTTTGAGGTCTGTATAAGAACTGTGAATCATTGTGCTGTTAAATGTTTGGTTTGAGGATATTTTGCATGCATTTTTTTTTTTTTTGTAAATGGCTCTATTGCTAACTTTATCTCTGTGCATCCCACAGTCGGCAGTTGTTCCAAATACTCAGGATATCAGCATTTCATTCCTGCCTTTAGCGCACATGTTTGAGAGAGTTGTACAGGTAAGGTCCACACTCCATTAACAACTTGATCAAAGATGTTGACAATGGTTGTATTCTTAAAGCAGTGTTTTTGTTTTTTTCCTTTAATTTATGAATGCCTTCTCTAAATGTTTCTTGTAGATCGTGATGTATGGTGCTGGTGCTAAGGTAGGGTTCTTCCAGGGGGACATCAGACTTCTGCCAGATGACATGAAAACCCTTCAGCCCACCATTTTCCCTGTGGTGCCTCGACTTCTCAACCGCGTCTATGACAAAGTTAGTGATTCATACCAGTTGTCATCATCCATCTTCATTCCAGTCTTTTACTTTGAGAGCTCTAATATTTGAGGGTGAAAAATATAATTCTAGGTTCAGAGTGGAGCCCAATCAGCTTTCAAGAAATGGCTGCTGAACTTCGCTGTGGAGAGGAAATACGCAGAAGTGAAGGAGGGCATCATCAGGAACAACAGCATATGGGACAAGCTGATCTTCCACAAAGTCCAGGTACTGATCCTTTTCAAACTAGATAATAGGATAATATTATGGGGAGAAAGGAAACTCACTAATTGATGCATGCTGAACCTTTTTTTAAATCCAGGAGTCTTTGGGAGGACGTGTGCGGGTCATGGTGACCGGAGCAGCGCCCATTTCTCCCTCTGTTCTCAACTTCCTCAGAGCTTCCCTGGGTTGCCAGGTAATGCGAACCTACTACGAGATGTGTCAGTTATGTTTATTTCACCTTCAGTCCCACTGCAAGGGATATTTTAAAAGGCTCAGTTTAAAACCTACTACTACTCAGGTCACCAAATGCAGTATTTTTTTGGCCTCTAATTACCCTTCTCTGTAAACGGAGTGTGTTCAAAGAGAAGCTGGTGTTGACCCAGTTTCTAAATCTGTATTTCTCTTTGAACTTTGGTAAAAAGTAACCTTTTTTTGGAAGTACAACAAAACTACACCAATACAGTGATGCACATGTTTGTGGTCAGTAGGGATTGTGTAACAGTATCCAGCTGGTATTGGTTGCTTGATGTTGTCATGATAACCTGGTCACACTGCTCTTGCAATCCTCTGACTTTTGATTGGTCCCCTTAGATCTTTGAAGCATATGGTCAGACAGAGTGCACAGCCGGTTGTACCTTCACCTTGCCAGGAGATGCCACCTCAGGTATGTAGCTAAGAGGTGGCCTGATTTTCAACCTCAACTGTGACACATTTGCTGCTTCCAATGTCGACATGGGCTTATTCCACGTGACTTTTGAAGTTGTTGGCATGTTTTTAAAGACAAAAAGAAAAAGAAAATGCTGACAATACCTTTTTTTTTTTTTTTTTTGAAGTGGCTAAAATCAATTTCTACCAGACTCCCCCGGCTTTATAGCAAATATCAGCTCATAAACAGTCGGCTGCAATTTTACCCTTATGGTTGACTCTCAGGGCTCTGTGTTTTTATAGCCAGCTTTTTTCTTAAAGGAGAAAATGCTCTGAAAAGCCACTGTCAGCACCAAATAGCAAAGAGACAGCTGTAGACTAGCTGGTTAACATAGTGGAGCATTTAGCAACTGATGAGCCAGATATTTCTCTCAGGAGTTGGTAAAGCAGAGTAGAAAACTGACCTAATGGAGATTCAATAATTGTACTCACATTTACCAGATGGATAGAAAAATTACTCCAAATGAAAGATGGTGCTAATTTAAACATTAGAAGTTACAGAGCAACTAACAAATTCAACATATCAACTTTTTAAATGGTGAGCATAAGTTACACTCATATGCCTTAATTCCAACGCCCCCAAGTGGACGAAAAACCACTTGATGCAAGTTTTAAAATGAGGTACAAAATTGCTCTGCAAGTCCAAACAACCCTGTGCACATGATGTGTTCATATCTTTTTACTGCTTTTGTACTTATTATTTTATTGGCGCTCTTCTATTTTTACTGTCCACTTTGCTGCTGTAATAATGCAAATTTCCCCATCATGTGACTAATAAAAAATTTTTATCTCATCTTAGGACATGTCGGCGTGCCTCTGCCTTGTAACGTTGTGAAGTTAGTGGATGTTGAGGAAATGAACTATTTTGCATCAAATGGTGAAGGAGAGGTACGTCTGTGGAAGGTCAATGGTTGGGATGGGCGGGGTGACAATAATTGAATAACTACTAGGTCATAAATCACACGCTTTTAAGCAAAACCTGTATTTCATGTTGAGAAAATTTGAGTCCACTGGTCTTAGTCTGTATGTGTTCTTTCTGGTCTCTCCCAGGTCTGTATCAAAGGTAGAAATGTGTTCAAAGGGTACTTGAAAGACCCTGCGAAGACTGCAGAGGCCTTGGATAAAGACGGTTGGCTCCACACTGGGGACATTGGAAAATGGCTGCCGGTAAGAACCAAATCCCAGATAACAGGAAAATGCCAGTGTAATTTTTCCCTCCAGTAAATGACTTGTTCAAAGCTTATCACAGACAAAGTACAACCACAGACTGTGCTGTACCATGTGCAGTGTTTGTTGATGTAGCCCCCCAAGTCAAATGGAAAGACTGTAAAGTATTTGAAACAGCTTAATTGTGTCGTTGTGGAGAATTTCTGGTTGCTCTGGAAGGCATCTTGTTTATGCAGTTTGACAGGACCTGCAGGACCTGAGAGGACTGCAGTTTAAAAAGAATAGTTTGAAATATGCTTATCTTCCTTTTGCTTGCCAAAGGTAAGATAAAAAGATTGATACCACTCTCCTAAACATGAGGGGTATCATTTTTATCTATCATACTCTCTCTACAATGAAAGTGAACAAGGTTGAAACTATTGCTAAAGGGAAATACTCTCTTGCGAATTTATCATTTTATAGATAAAGCTTGACACTCTTTCTTAGATTAGAAGATTTACCCCACTACAGCCTTGAAATGCCAGGAGATTGTTAGTTTAGCATAAAGACTGAGAACAGGGGAGGAAAAGGCCAGCCTAGCTCTGAAATCTGACTACCAGCACCTTTTTTAAACTAACAAGTTTTCTCTTGTTTCCACTCTTCCAACCTTTTTTCTTTTTTGAGCTATATCTAGAGCAAGGTAGTCAAATGATATGTGGAAAATAATGAAAAATATTTTTAGAGATGCCGTGTCTCATAATGGGTTTTGGACTTAGACATTTTCATTCTAGTAACATTCACAAGTTATTTCCCCCAATCTGTCTGGTCAATAGAGTGGAGTCCTGAAGATTATTGATCGGAAGAAGAATATCTTCAAGCTGGCTCAAGGAGAATACATTGCACCAGAGAAGATTGAGAATGTCTACGTCCGAAGTGGACCTGTTGCCCAAGTATTTGTGCATGGAGACAGTCTACAGGTAAATCCAGCATCACTAGCATGTGTTTTTATATACTGTATACACACTGATGCCTCAGATAATCACTACTCTGCTCTGTGTCTGTAGTCCTGCCTGGTTGCAATTGTAGTCCCTGACCCTGAGGTCCTGCCAGGTCTTGCCAAGAGTCTGGGCTGCCAAGGCTCCATTGAGGATCTCTGCAAAAATATGGTAATGCTTCTGTCAGATTCACTCTTAAACATGTGTCTGTGTAGGAGGATATTTCTTCAGTTATACAAAACAAACAAATATCAGGCAGATACTTGGCGATCTTGTGTTATTATAATACAATGAGTGTGTCTTTAAGCTTTAAGAAAACACCTGTAATATCTGCAGTAAATCTGATCATTAACACTAACGGGAGCCAGTTGGAATAGTCGTGCATACTTGCTATAAAACCCATAAGGCAGGATATCTGCAAATAAAGTTAACAGGTAGAGCAGAGCAGTGTTAAGCCTTTTTGTAGTTAAATATTATTTTTTGTTGGAATGCTTCTAACAGGAAATTTTTGTTTGCAGGCAATTAAGAAAGCCATTCTTTCCGACATGACCAAACTGGGCAAAGAAACAGGACTTAAGTCTTTTGAGCAGGTAACCACTTCACATGAATTCCCCAAATCAAATGACTACTGTATGTGTAATAAATATGCCATTATCAGGGGTAACTTGAGGTTATTTGTAATTGCTCTGCCCTCCAGTCATTTTCTGTGAAGAAATTAATCAAATCAACAAATTAATAGTTCAACTCTACATAATTCTGCAGGAATCTGCTTGTTCAGACCTCATAAAATTGGCTCAGTCCACCCTCTAGTGGTTAAAATGAGCAGTTACACTAATGAGGACATAACTATTTTCACAAGTTTAAACCCAGTGCAACATTTGCTTTCAAATGAAACTGCAGGTCCCTTTTCGATAAGAAAAAAAAGTTTGTTTTTCCTTTGGAACTTTTATCTTGGACATCCGAATGTAACCCTGTTCACCTTTTCCCTCCTCCTTCCTATCTAATCCAGGTGAAAGAGATACACCTCCACCCAGAGCAGTTCACCATTGAGAACGGTCTGCTTACTCCCACACTCAAAGCCAAGCGGGCTGAGCTCAAAACTCTTTTCCAGCCACAAATTGACAACCTTTATGCCAAAATCCAATAAATGGAGTGAACCTTCACCACAAACACACCTACTTTTGGTCATGTTTTTTCTTTTTTTTCCGGGTGGGGGTGGGGGGGGGCAAAACAGTCATTCTAGAGGTCTGAGTCACCTGAGACAAAGACGTTCTGTTAAACTAATTTTCCTGCAGAACAAATAATGCAGTGCAGTCTGGGGGTTAGCTGGACAGACTCATTGGCTACAACGGAGTGAATCATCCTTTTAACAGATGCAGGATTTGAGGAACATAAAGTCGGCTTTGCACATGCTTAGAATGCACTTTATCCATGTGTTTTGTATTGAAATGTTCATTATCTTGGGACTAGTTATTTCACGGTGTCAGAAACATTGGAAAAACCTTTCAAGAGGACATTAAAATGCTCAACTTACATTTATGTTAATCAGTCATATTGGCTACAAATGATAAATGTCAACTACTGCTGTAATTTTGTTTTATTTAACCAACAAATTTTAATGCAGGTGTCAATTCCATAAACTTGCACTTATACAGGTATGAAAACTAGGTACAAACACTACTACATGTTTCTACTTCTGACAAACATCCACATGGTAGGAAAAGGCTTTTTACTGAACATCTTTTGGAAACCTGTCTGGAAACTGGTCTAAATCAGTGTGACAAGTCAGTTCACTCAAGTTCAACTCATAACTGCCCTCATGTGTTACAGTACAAACATTGCAGGTACTCATGCTTTATATCACTGCAGTGATAAACTTTTAATGTATCAGCACAGTAAGGACTTGGTGGAAAAACACAAGTTTAATGTTTCACTAAAGTGCAACATTGTAAATTATTTACCTATAAAACACTCATGGCTTGTTGTTTTAACTCAATAATGGGTCCATAAACCTTCAAGGGAGTCTCCTGTCCTTCTGCCACTCCTTACTGCTATGGATTTTAATTACAAGGTTCCCAGTAAGCCAGTAGGGAAAATTAATGAATATAAAAAAATCAGTATTCTTTGTTCCTACACAAATATTATGAAATGCAGCATTGTGTGATTAGTATCTATCTAATTCTAGTTCTGCTTTTGAAACATGACTAAAACTATTACCTGCTTTAGAAGAGCGAATCGTGACCATGGTGTACGCTAGGCAGATTGTTTTTAAAAAGTGACTTTGGCTGGCTTTCAGCTTTTCAAACTATTTTTTTTTTACTGTCAGTATAAATATGACAATGGTATTCTCATAAAGCCATTTGACTCTTAGTAGGCCATTTGACCTCTGCAGGTCAGCTGAACATGCAAACATGTTTGTTTTTTTTTTTTAACTCTTGAACAGTTTCCAATTATAAAGTCATCATGAATAAGCATATTTATCTACTACAGCCTATTTCGAGGAAATCAAACCCCACTAATTAGTCAATTTCTTGAACTGATTCCTCATTTAGACTATAAAATGTTTACCGTTTCTTAAAGCCAAAGATGCATCCTCCTCAGCCTCCTTATCTAAACCTGAGATAAGTGATTTAAAAGAAGTCTTTGGGCAGAATGGGGGAAACACTACTGAGCATTTTCACTGTGCCCCATAACACAAGACTGGAAGTGAGAAGTTTTTTTCAGCATATGCGCCATCTGAACAACTCCATCTCTTATAAAACATCCATAAATATGATACTTGACATTGAGGTGAAAGGACTTTTAGTGTTTTATTTATGTCAAAATGTAAATAGCTTTTTGGTGTTTCTCTGCTATGGGTTTATGATAAAAATATATAAATTCAATAATATAATAAAACATTAACAAGTATAAGGGGAGAACTATAGTTAAGGTCTTTTCTTACCTTCACTGCAACATGTATTTGTTTAAAAAAATCTCAGTTGGGCATGGTTGTCACATTCATGAACATTCAATATGAAACTGAACAGTGACCACCAACCCCTCGATGGGGACGGTTATCATGAGTGCCTAAGATGTATTTGACAATCTTTTGACAAGAATAAACTGAGCAAGCTCACTCCATTTCTACCTCATACTTATGGCCTTCATTAAATTAAAGTAAATAGTGTGACTACCAACCCTCCCTTACACAGACCATAAGCGTTTAGAAAAGAAGACTGATTAA
This sequence comes from Scomber japonicus, assembly GCF_027409825.1. Lineage (NCBI taxonomy): Eukaryota > Metazoa > Chordata > Actinopteri > Scombriformes > Scombridae > Scomber > Scomber japonicus. The sequence continues at coordinate 6,364,276 of NC_070597.1, read as the reverse complement.
GCTAAATAAATATAGACATCTGGCCTGAGTGCATATGTCAACAAGATGATCCTGCAGAAATATTGGTATAGGCTAATATGCTACTTATTTTAATCTCCTGTCATTCATATTATGCAGTACAATATTTTGTCCAATGCTGCCACCTAGTGTTGTGTTTCCTTATTGGTTTCACTGTGAGTGAGTCCCTGCGGGCTGCAGCTGGATACCACACCGCTCCACCGAGTTTCCACCGGGACGACCCGACACTTTCACCGCTGTCTCCGGGCTTTACTTTGGGGTACCTGAAGGCATTGAGTCCTTTCAGCTAGTCAGACAGGAGCTGTAAGCAAATGTCACCTGCTCGTATGTGTTTTTATAGCGACTATTTTAGAGTCCTGTGAACAAGCTTACCTGTGAGCGCGGAGCAGCTGCACACTTCTTCAACATGGCTTCTTCCGCCACAGGTGACCACGAAGACCAGGTAAGCGCACTTTCCAGCTTTCTTTCTTTTTTCTTTAAAAACAAAAAAAAAAACTTCTTGCTGGTAAGAAATGACAGTATTTGCAGCTTAAGAGGGCTTGCTTCTTGGTTGCTTGTTCTGTTGCTTGAAAATACAAACTCAGAGGGTTTCCTCCAAAAAAAAAAAAAAAAAAAAAAAAAGTTCCTGACAGTTTAAAGTTTCATTTTGCTATGTTGGAAAAAATGGGAGAAATAGTCCCTGGAAAAGTATACACGTTACATCACAAGTCCAGTTATTTGAAATGCAAATAGTGTCAAAAGGCATGCCCTTGTATTCTGTTTAATATTAACGTTTAGGCAACAAATTCAAACTCGCTTTATCGGTATGAATGTCACAATAACAATATTGTCAAAGTATGCAAAAAGAGTCAATGAAACAACAACATTAAGCCTTAATTATGTGTAATATATCTATGTATCTATGTAGTATAGCATGCATGGCAAGTTTGTACGTCACTCACTGTCCCTAAGGCTGTGGCATTGATATCTTTCCCCCAAAATATGCTCTTTCTCCTTCTGCAAGGAGTATTTTTATATTATTTTGAGAGGCCGTTAAGCCCTTTGAAATCTAAAATTGCAGATCCTTATCCTTATTATTTTATTTAATGTTTTACACTACATTCCTATCACAGATCAGCCATGCATGTCAAGGGTAGCCTTTCACTTTCCTTTACGGAGGTTGTTGTTATGACACCATGAGCTTAGACTGTCAGTCAATCGCAGGTGTGTCGCGAATTACTGTAATGTGATCCAGTGTTGATAGTTAGTTGGTTGTATAGTGGTGGAATATGTGCTCAAATCCTAATACCTATATAGCAATGTCAAAATACTTCATGACAAGTAATAGTCCTGCATGGAAAGTCCTACTTAAGTAAAAGTACTGTACATGAGTCCCAGCAGTAAAATGTGCTTAAAGTATAAAAGTAAAAGTACTAGGGGTGTAAAGATTCTCCAAGCCAAACTTCATGTCATACCTTGTTTCTTTTTATTTGGGGGGAGGGGGGTGGTGTCCTTTGCTCAGGTGTTTCCAGGTGTTTCTATGTGTTATATTGGCTGTCTTTCAGTCTGACAGATCACGTGACTTCTTGTTTGTCTGTTGGATCATTTCTGTCTACCAGTTTGTTGGTTTCTCTCTGCTACACCATCTTAACTTCTTTCTTTATCTTTTTCTGATTGCCTTTCCTCCCAAAACTTGAATTATTATCCACAATATTTGTTTATTTTTGCAATAATTGTTTCAAATGAATTCGCCACATCAGCAGCACACTAAGTTTTGGCTAATCATCACACTTTCTTGCATAACACACTGCAGTTACCTACATTAAATGGCTGACACGTCGTTCTGTGTATTTATATCTTGTGTTTTATTAAAATCAGGGTGGAAGCGTTGTAATTTGCATGATTTTCTAAATGAATAAATTGAACTTTGAACCATCTCAGCCTTCAGATAATATAGACAAGATATTGACTTTGAGGTTTGGTTCAATAAAAGACTGTTCACATAAACTATAATTAAGTTAATTGTAGCAGCTGGAATACATTAACTTGATAGACCGCACTGTTTTTACAATACAAGGCAGTAAAGTTGATGTCTTTAATTACAAGTTAAACATTTGCAAGGTTGTATTTGTTTTAGTTGCTTGTTTTGTTAGGTGTGTTAATGTAATAAACACTTGACACAGATAATTAGTGAACAAATTGAGACAGAGATTATGTGGCGTGGAATGATTTAATATAGAAAATGCAGTTTTACGTGTCGTTCTTTCTTATAATATTTGACCTGAAACATGATTGGTAGGGGGGGGGGGGGGGGTACAGAACCAGAGGAATTGCTTGAATATGTAGAGAAACAGGAAAAGCTGGAATAGGCAGACACTTTTCTGTCACCTGAATGTATCTGTCCTTTCAAAAAATATTAAGTGTGTATGACCTTCGCAGTTGGTTTGGCATTACTCCCAGTTGTTCTTTGACCTGCAGTATACAGAAATTTTACTTTAAAAAAGGATGTATTTCTTCATTTCTTTAAACCATATGGTCTGTCTTCGCCTGTTGATCTATCAGCCTGTTGGTGTGCCGCTCTGTCTGCGATTCCTTTCATCCGCCTATTAATGGTTGACCACAGATTTCAATGGAAAATGGAAGGCCAGTCTAGTTTCTCTGTAGTTGTAGTAATAACTGCCTGTTGTCAAGACAGTGTGCAGGAGGTTTATTGCGGCTGAGCAAACACAGTGAAACTCCACCTATGTCCTGCTCAAAAGCAAATGGACAAAAAGGTGATTGTGTATGTACTACAAGGTGGTCTGACGGGAAGTAAAGGAGCATAATCCACACTTTTGGAAAAAATAGTGATATGCATTTCCTTTTTTAAGTACAGTACAATTGCTAGGTAACTGTTAACTGTAGTGTATGCACATATGATATGCAAATTTGGAGTTGCATGAGGTTAATGTTAGTCAGTGGAGCGGCCCTCAGAAACAGCTTTTTTGTTCTTCTAAATGCTGAGCTGAGAAAATTTACACATAGCATTGTATTTATAGTACAAATCTATAACCACATCAGCAGGAAATTGGCAAAATAGAATGTGAATTAATGCATGTTTCCATCCACAAAGAGTTGGTTCATCAAGATAAATAGCTGGTGGAGCTAATTTTTTGCAGAGGAAAAGGGTTCAGCAAGTTGACCTAATTAAATGGGCACCAATCAAACCTCAAATAGTAAAAACCACTGCAGAAAACATGATGGAAATATGTTGTTGCACCATACATATCCCTCCCATTGACAGGTGTTAACTCAAAAATGAGCCATACTTTCAAAAACGTGTAAAACCTGTGGTAATAAGTTGGCCAAAAAGGTCTAACACAGAATTGGGTGATAATTTATAGCTTATGCTTTATTATAAACAGTCAAACCAAATGGCGTCAATTTTTATCTGGGAGGAAAATAATTACATGGTTGACAGGAAGACAACAGGAGGGATATCTTTTCAGTCAATGTTTAATTCACATGCTTCATTTACGTCACGTTTGTTTGATAAAAGTCCGATTTTATCAATATGCCAACATCTCCATCTCAACCAAACATAAAAAACTTTACTGATATGGTAGAATCTCATCTTGTGGCTCACTGAAAGCAGTTGGCGAAACCATCTCACCTCAAGGTCCATTAGTAGCTATTCAGCAGCTTTCACTCGTATCACACAGTCTCCTTCAGCAGGCGAAGTGTTCCCAGTTATAGCAGCTTGAATTTCCATTTCTCTGGGGATTTAAGGGTTTTTTTCCTGTCCATGTTATTACCAGAAAAGCTGAGATTAAAAGTCTGCAGGACAACCTTTTTCTGCTGAGGAAGATGGTGTGATATGAGTGAAAGCTCCAGAACAGCTACCAGTGGACCTTGTGGTGGGATTGTTTTGAATCATGCAGAAATTGTAAACCAATTCTGTCAAAACAATAATTCTAATATTAAACTTTATGAGATTATTCATCATTTTATTCATTGGTGTGTTTCAATGTATTTTAACTTTGCAGCTGAGTTTAGCAATAAACCGATGCATGCATATAGTAAAATTTGGAACATAACAACTACAAAAGGTCATGAGAACAAAGCCTACTCAGCTCATTCACTAGTTTTTTGTATTAATTTATACTGCATGAGCTTTTCCTTCTATTGTAATGAGAAAGTCTAGTTGAGCTGACTCAGATTGTTGCATGGGGGTTGCAGTGAGCTTACTGATTCACTCACACTGGCTGTCAGTGCCGGGTATTGTAATGGAATGAGTAAACATGACCTCAGTTGTGGTGAGGTAATGTCAAGTCACTGACTTATTAGTGTTTGTCAGTGGAGAATATGACTTGTTAGCAGATTTAGTTTAATCACATGCTGAATATCTTGAGCCACAAATAAACATGACATTGTAGTAACAGATATGTGGAGGTCAGTGACATTTACATATATTTACACTCCAGTGAATGTGTAAGTGTATGTTTGCATTTGTGGATGTATGTGAGTGTCTTCAGTGCCAACTATTTTGTGGAAACCCATGTCTGTTGGTGTGTGTGTGTGTGTGTGTGTGTGTGTGTGTGTGTGTGTGTGTGTGTGTGTGTGTGTGTGTGTGTGTGTGTGTGTGTGTGTGCAGGTCTGTGACTAGCTGCGCCAGATACAAAGTAGTTCATGGTAGGACAGAAATGAAGGACTCAGAGATAGAGGGAAAGATGACAGTATATGAAGTCTTTGGGGGATTTTTAATGAGGATTTGAGGCTTTTTTTTAAGACGCTTAACAGTTGGATTGTGTTTGTCCTTATTTATTTAAGGGCCGAACAGAGGGTATGTGCTAGTAACATGGGAAAAAGGGGGTACTGTTCTTGTTCCTAATTTTATTTCCAATTTAACACTTCTAATTGCTTTTAAATGTCTTTTTATTTTGCCTTTTTATGTTTATGTAAAGCGCTTTGAATTGCCATGTTGTTGATATGTGCTATACAATTTGCCTTGCCTTGTTGAGGGGTGCAAAATATGTGAAAAGTTGTAGACTGACCAGTCTGACAACTGACACTGTGTCTGAAAAGTAACTTCCCAGAAAAGGAGGTATAAAATCTGCAGCCCTTATTTTACTAGACACACACAGAGCTGTATAAAGGCCAGGTTGTAAAAGTCAATGACAGCGATGGACAATGCAAGAAAGAGAAATGCACATTAAAAGATGCATTATAAAGTGACCCACCAACTTTCTGCTCAGCACCACAACAACACACAAAAGAGTGTTTTTCACAACATTAATTTCCCGTATCCTGCTCATGTTTTCCTCACTTATAATGGACTAACACCAGCTCCAGTCCAGCGTGAAGTGATTGAAACAGTTAGTTATACTTACTAAGTAGGCTGTTATGTTATTTTTAAACCTCATACAGAAATGTTCTAGTCAAAAGAATTGGCTTTCAAAGCTCTCTGCGGTTAGAGCTGACATAGCCGCATTTTATGCAAATCAGTAAATTGTGGCTGGGCTTGTTTACATCTGTCGTCTTAGTGCTGTAAATATTTTAAAAAACCCAGAGGCGACGCACAGTTTTGCACCCTTGATGATACTGATCCCCATTGAAGTGCAGGTGAAGCTACAAGTAGATCAACAGACGTGGTTTGGATATGACGTGTCGATTTACAGTTCTAGTGAAAAGTTTGGACACACCTTCCCATTCACTTGATAGAGAAAGTGTGTCTAATGTTTTATTGCTGTAGATAGTGAAAAGCTATTGTGACACTGTGACAATAAGCATAGCAATAAATGTGCACGTTTTAGTTGATCAGTTTCAACTAATGTGTAATATTTTCCAAAAGAAATATTTCAATAGTATGAAAAATTGTGCTGAAGCAACTTTTCAGGGGGAAACCCATTTCTTTAAGATGATTTTGAGGAGATTCTGGTTTCTATATGATTCTTGGTTTAGAATAAATGTTATAATACTGTAGATGGAAATTACACTGTGCGTCAGCAGAACCATGACTGACTAAAAATCTTACTACTGTCACTGTCTGAACATCTGCATACTGGAAGAATGGAGGACTGAATGAGTACTAGCGAGTAGGCAGTGGCGACTGAGTTGATTACACACACACACACACACTCACGACTCATGATGGTGGCACTGACTGACACTATGGTGTCATTTGGGGGGATGGGGTGTGTGTGCTTGTGCTTGTGTTATATCTTTCTGAATGGGTCAATGTGTGTCAGCTCCACACGTGCATTGACCTTCCCAATAATGGGTTCCTTGATGCCTTGGTTGCCATCCTGGAACTTGATTGGTTGTGAATGTGAGGTGTGACGGTACCATTGTACGTACCATAAATAGTAAAGAGACGGAAATGAATCGAGTGATATTGTGTAGGCGAGCATTCATGTAGAGACGGAAAGAAAAAAAATTGAAGCTGCACTGCACATTGGTGTCTCCAGCACAAGTTGAACATTCATCAAGTACAATCTGCTCAATATCCACTGATCACTGCAATTCCATTAAAATTAATTGATCTGGTTTGAAATGTTACCGCTATAAGTAGGGCCCTATGATTTCCGCGATCACGGAATTGCGGATGGAATTGCGGAATTGGACGATTAAAACAGAATTTAGTTTTAACGCGGAATATCGCAGAATTTGACATAAAATGCTGTTTTTGTGTGGAAGAGGAACGTATGTCTGGAGAAAACCTCACGGAGGGAAGCAAATCTGGGTGGCACAACAGGCCCCCTCCACAGACTGAGCCCATCCCCCTTCAAAACAATGTAAGTATGGCGAAGCGGCTGGACACGGCGTTGTCTTTGTCGGTGAAAAAACTTCGAAAACTCGAGACTAACCCCTCAGTACAGAGCCGAGCAGTTCCTGAAGGACTTCTATGTGTCAGGTGAACTGTTGTTTTTGTTAGTAAAATCAGAGTAAAAGGTAAAAAAAACAGGATTCACTAAAATTAAAACGGAAAAAACAGAATTTGGGAAAAAATAAAACAGATTTTATAGGGCCCTATATAAGTGATGCTGTGACCAAGCTTTTTGTCCTCCCTTCCTTTCCTCTACTTGGAGTGGGTGTCACTTATCTAAGGCTTACTCACTGCCTGAGGAGAGATATCCAAGTAGGCCTGCCCCTCTCAGTCTCCTTCCTCTTCCTCTTTCTCACCCCTTCTCTCTACTACTCACTCTTCACTCTTTCTCCCCTTTTTTCTGTTGTGTTGCTTTATTTCTGCCTCTGAATAATATCATTTGCGTCTTGAATGATTCAGGTGTGTCCTTGTGGTGTATGTGACAGTTATTTGTTGTGTAATCAGATGTGAAAAACATGAAGATATGCCAGCACACTAAGTATTCCCAGCTCATATGAACCACAGACACACCTATTAATCTCTGAGATGTCATTACAGCTGGAAATCAAGGCCCCAAATGCAACCAAAGCTATTAAATAAATCGATGCTACTAAGCCACAAGGATGCATATTACATTTTATCTAATAGTTGTGGAAGTGGACAAAAACATTGAGCCACTGCAGGCTTAAAAAACCCCCCACCAGACTCCTCTTCAGTCTTGCAACTTTCCGGATAGATGACTTTGTGAGAAATAAAGTGTGTGTGATTGCATGCGTGTATAAATCAAAGTGGGGGGTTGGGAAAGTTACTTGTTGGTAAGAAAGCGAGTCAGGATCCAGCTCCTGTCGCTGTGCAGCTCACTGGAGTTGGCGATGAGACCATTTTAGGCGTGGAACCGTGTCCTTTTTGCTGCCATTAGCATTGTGTGAGTGCGCTGGGCCCGAGACAAAGACAGATTGTAAATCAAGGGAGGATGGAAAGTCTGTCTCTTTGTGACTGGTGTTTGTGTGTCTGCTTTTTCTCAATAGTCGTGTGTGTGTGTGCACGACTGAGGGATTCCTTCTCTTCTGTAAATGAGCCTCCTTTACTGTACGAATGTCCGATGACCTTTTCATGTGACGGTTAATTTGCTATCATATGGGTTCATGCGGAAAAATCCAGTCTGACTGGTTGGTTAAAATGGAAAGAACTTTATGCCTTAGCTGAAAATATTCATCATTTTTTTCTTTATTTATGCTGATTTTCATCCCCATTTCTTCTCAAGTTTGAATGTTCAACAAGCCTCTTTTACTTTACGAATGTCCAATGACCTTTTCAATCTGATGGTTATTATGGGTTCATGCAGAAAAATCCAGTCCGACCGGTTGGTTAAAATGGAAAGAACTCTTTGCTTTGCTGAAAATATTCATAATTTTTCTTTATTTTTGCTGATTTTTGTCACCATTTCCTCTCAAATTTGAATGTTCAACGAGCCTCTTCCACTTTACGAATGTCCAACAATATTTCCAGGTCATGGTTAATTTGCTGTCATATGGGTTCATGTAGAAAAATCCAGTCTGACCGGTTGGTTAAAATGCAGACTTCTACTCCTCTTGCTGATTTTTGTCCTAATTTCCTCTCAAATTTGAGTGTTCAAATCCTGTACTCACCGCAGTCCTTATCACGGCAACTGTACAAACCCATGAGTGGAACCACCAGCTGCTTCCTTTACCAAAGGACCTTTTTGGACCCATTGTTAATGATGTAGCTTTGATAAAGTAGCTCTGGCATCTATTGTGTACATTTGGCAGTTTATGTTGGTATCATTTTGTAATTGATGATAAGGGAGAAGCTTCACTTACTGTAGAATCATAAGACTGTTTAGTTATTAGATGTATATACAATCCGCCAACAAGGACGAGAACCTTTGATGACTTTCCTTGGGCCGACAAACCCAACAATTTGTTTAAGAGCTGGTGGTGGGAATATAACCCCCGGGAAGAACTTTACCCCCTTCTTTATGTTCCCGCCAAAGATGAAAGCGTTTTAATAGCTAAACTGTAAACCTGGTATGTGTTACCTGTGTCGGTTATCTGTGTCACTCCTGGAAAGTATGTCTATGAGATTATGAGATGTCTCTTTTTGTGTGAGATAAACTCGATTATGACAGGATGGCCGCTCCTTTCCAAATCCCCCGATCACTTCACACAGCAGAATTGTCACAGTCATGGCGTCGTCATGGAGAAATCACGACCACTTTTATGGTTGTTACCATGGGGATTCATCTATTGCCACAGCACTGCCTTGACAACCAAAATATGAATTCAGACTAATTTCCTCTTGGCTGGTCATTATCAAGATTCAATCCAATGATATAATTAATATGCAGAAACTGTCACTGATAGTTTTTTGCAAGGGATACACAGTTCTTCACTTTGCACAGACACCAAAACAAAAGAGGCCTTTAACGTGACAAATGAGAAGAGGAAAAGATTGCAGGTGTGATTTCTCTTGGCGTCGTTTGCATAAAAACGCAGATCTTATCAGGTGGTGGTTGTGGTTGGATCGACATTCCTCAAGTTAGGAAAACAAATAGCTGAAAGAGAAAAAAAAAAGCAGTTGTGACATTGCTGCTTTTCATTTGTTAATTTGCATAAAGTGCTTGAAATCTAATTTGTTGTGTTATTTGCACATTGCCACATTAAAACAAAACATACTGTATATTGAATGCACTCTGGACTGCTTCAATACTTGCATTGAGTAAGTTTACTGTGTTAGTTAGTGTTACTTTGTCTTTGGATTTCACAATCTTCATTTATAATCCACAGCTGCATGCAACAAGTTCACACCTGTGCTTGTGGTGTTTATTAGAAGTAGATGTGGCAGGAACCATAAATCAAGTCTGCTACCAATACAGTGATTACTGGAAGGCATTGGACATCATAGATTGGGGATTTACAAGATATGTGCACAGTGTACTTGTATCTAAAGGTAGATTTTTTAAAAACCCTCCATTGCATTGCAGCCAAAGGCCCATTAGCTCACATCAGCATACATGTCACTACAAAGCCATGGTTAGTTACGGCTCTCTCTTCCACTTTTTCTCACAGAAACGCTCGCACATAACTCTCAGGCTTCAGTGCAGAACCACACCTGACATGTCTGCAGGCTTACACACACACACACACAAGCTACTCTCTTAATATTTGAGGACAACATTGAGTACGTGTCTGCTGATAGCTGAAGCTCAAGTTTGACTCTAGTTGAGTTTGATCTCTGCTGACACACCATAGACACAGACAGATTCACACATATAGAGAAACTGTCATAATCCATTAGAGCAACTCAAACTTCTCATCGCTCACATGGAAAGAAAACACAGATAGTCCATCTTCCAACTGTTTATTGGGTGACAGATGTTACTTGAAATTCTCCCCAGCAATAAAATGTATAGGTGAAACCCACATATTTGGTATTTCCCTCAGCATGGAAGCAGGCACGGTTCAACATTATTGCTTGGTTTCACATTCCTCTGAATGTTGTCGTATCATGTCCGTGCATGTGAAACCAGCATGGTTAGAAATCTAAATGGTGAACAAATTCACAGTGGGTCCTTTGATTTGTGACAAGTGGCATTGCTTTAGGGAGGCTTTCAGCGAGAGCCACACATTATAAGAGACAGAGCTTTGGAAACAGAGGAGGAACTGTGTCTCGTAGTAAGAATAAAAAACCCCATAAACCCTGCCCATGTTTCTGGCACAGATTATTCCCTTTATCTTCTATCAGAGTTTGCCTTTTACAAGGAATTGTGTGTAAGGTGGTGATAACACCCACTCAGACAAGCACACACAAGCCTTATTAGTTGCACATGAAAATTTAACAACCCATGACAAATCCGTTACATTTTTAAAAATATTACGCAACCTTTTTTACTGTAACATGATGCAATAGTGCCACAAACTTGAAGACTTGGCACTAGTTAAACCAACATGGGTGGAAATGAATGTGTGATTGTAAACTCATAAATTCAAACTGGATGAATGGATGACTGTTCTTCCATGTCCAGCACATTTTATACAAATCTGCATATAATGTGAATCATGTGGCTCACATATATTATTATATATTTATTTACATTTTAGTAGCTTTTAGATTTTTGAGCAAAGTGTTTAATGTTGAGCAGCAGAATAAAGCTGCGTGTTCACAAAATGAGATGAAAAAGAAATTGAAGCAGTTTTAATAGCGTGCATATCTTTGTCTTAGGCAAGTTGATATCTTTTATGCAATATTTAGGTGTTTTGGCATTTAAATAAACTTACTTCTTGTAGTCGAGTGACAGAAAATTGATCACGATAGCAATTAATTGCTTTGAGTCTGTTATAAGAAACCTTAATTGTGAATATTTTCTGGTTTCTTTAGTCCTCTATGATAGTAAAATAGAAAACATGATAAAATAAAATAATGACTAGTTGCAACTAAATCTGGGCAATATACTGATATCATATCAATATTGTGATATGAGACTAGATATTGTCTTTGATTTTGGATATTATGACATCATGATAAGGCATAGGCGTTGTCTTTTCCTGGTTTTTAAGGCTGCATTACAGGAAAATTATGTAATTTTCTGAATTCAGATCTTCTGTTATCACTGTTTTATCATTTACCTTTAACCCACTTAGTCATTCTATTCACATTACTGATGATTATTTGTCTAAAATATCTCACTGTGTATTTTGTGACAGCACCAGTAGGCGTCCCTACAATAGTGTTGCAATATCAATATCGAGGTATTTGGTTATTGTGATACTTGATTTTGTCCGTGAGGCTCAGGTTGCTGCTGCAGGTCAGTAGAAAAGAGGGATCACACCTGGCTGATCCCAGCAGTATTTATCAGCTCTGATTAAGCTGGGCTCCTCCTCTTCCTCTTCCTGCTCCTCCTCCTCGTCAGACAGCTCCGCCTCTAGACCTGCTCTCTTCACAACTGTCCATATCACCCTAGAGTCAAAGTCCACTTACTAGCTTTTTCCCTCGCTTTCTACTACATCTCTGTAGTCCTTCTCCTTGAATAGAGGTTGATCGGTTGTCATGGAGACGTGGAGGCTATGTGATGACATTTCAATTTCTCTTGTCTGCTGAAGAGGAAAAAAGTCAATTCAGCTTTGTTTTTTATAAGATTAAGACTAAGCTTTCACACTCACTACTAAAAATAAAATATATCAAAAAATTCAGTATGTGCATAAAAAATAAATGTATTAAAAAATCAATGTTAATATTCTGGAAAATCTCCAGGCACTCATGAATTGACCATGTGTCTCCCCACCACAAGAGTTAAAGCCACTTACTCTGTTTACTTACATCTGCCAGGACACAGAAAACCACACACACGCCCACACACACACACGCCCACACACACACACACACACAAACCAGTCGTCTGTGAAAAGCTCTTGAGGTCAAAGTTCGCACGGCTCTCTGACAGAAACCAGCCAATGAGCATATGAGATCATTACTGTTTTGTCTGCTGCATGATAGTCTCGCCGCGACGAGGAATGTAACATACAAATCTGACAGTATAAACACCATGCTAAAAATAGACGTTCGGCTTTCTTTCTTTGCTCGTCCTCTCTCCTCTCTTGATCCTTCCCTTCTGTGTCCTCCCCTCTCTGTGAAATCATAGGAACCATAACTGGAAAGATGGAAAGAACACCTCTTGTCTCTCTTTTACTCTCACGCACTCTTTCTATTCCGTATCTTAAAATTTCCATAATCATTTAAATATGCGCCTACGTTGTGGCATATCTCACTTCTTAGCTCGATTATTATATGTTCCATTAGCAACCCACCGGCGCTCATCAACCGCTATCTTTTGTAACCACCGGTTCTCGTTGGCCTATTATAATCTGGAGCACTTAGAGTTATAAAGCCACTCCCTTTTCCAGTAGGCCTTTAATGGCTGACTGAAAGAGAATATTAGCTATAAAAGTATTGTATTACCTCTGGGCCCATGGATGTAACCGAGGCACATTATTATGTTTGTGTGTATGTGTGTGTGTGTGTGTGTGTGTGTGTGTGTGTGTGTGTGTGTGTGTGTGAGTGAGGCTGTCGTATTGAATTCAGGCTGAGAGATGAAGAGACGCATCAGGGAGACAGAGCTGGGAAAAAAAGAAAAAAAAGAAAGAGAGAGAGAGAGGTGGATGTAAATAGAGGACAGTGTTGTGTGTGTGTGTGTGTGTGTGTGTGTGATGATACACAAGCTGAAACTCTGCTAAAAGCCAAATTGATGATGCTGTTTTTACAACCAGCTGATATTTTGTTATTATCCTTTATTTAAAAATCAGAAATCACAGTCAAACAGTGGACTTTAACACAGTGCATAGTATTTGCACTGTTGACTACGTTATTATTAAAGAAAACATGAATTACAACTAGCAGCTTAAAGGTATTTCATATTATATATAGGGCTGGGCGATATGGATAAAATCTATCACAATATTTTAGACCAAATAGCTCGATATCGATATTACAACAATGTTAGAGAGATGACTGTCGATGCTTTCACAAAATATTGACACTATGAAATCTTTGATAAATAATCATCAGTAATGTTGATATAATGAAAAAGTGGGTATAAAGTATATAACTGAACAGCTAGAACAGTCTAAGACGATATCTAGTCTCATATCACGATATCGATATAATTTCAATATATTACTCAGCCCTAATTATACACATGAGAAGCAGAGTAGAGGTTTCTGGCACAATTTCACCTTCTTCCAAGGTGCATGGAGAAAGGAAAAAAGTCTAAAGAGGTCAAAGCACTTATAGTACCGCTTCAATAAAGTTGTTCTATAAGATAGAAGTGTTGCTTGACCTCTTTTTGACCTCTTTAAATCATAAACCTGAGTCATAAATATTTACTGATGTCAGATACTTTCAAAGACACCATGAAATAGCCTTTTTTTCTTACCTAATATTATGTCATTCCTGTTGAAATTAGATTTTAGGAGAGCTATAATAATGCAGTGAAGGATCAGGAAGTGTTAATCAATATAATAATAGTTTAATATTGTAATGGTTTTATTGGTTCTGAGTGTATGTTGACATCCACCAGATAGATAGATAGATAGATAGGTAGGTAGGTAGATAGGTAGATACTTTATTGTCCCCAAAGGTTAAAAGTTAAAAAGTAAAAGTAAAGTAAAGTTAATTATTCAGTGTTTTTTTCAGGACAGGCTGAAATGATTTGTAGAAAATGAATCAATGACAATGTTGATCATTCATTAGGATGGAGGGATCTGCTGCTCTGCTCGTGTCTGTTTAATGACACTGCAAATATAATATAGTTGGGGTGTGTTGACTTGTGTATGAGACTTGTGAGAGCATTTTTATTTCATTTTATGACATTTAATAAATTGAACACCTAATGGATTATTTGGAAAAGAGTATTTTGGATGTTCACAGCGAAAAAGCATCAAAATGAAGTACACTCGAAAGAAAGCAAATAGCTGGAAAACATTAAACAAAAATGTGGATTATAATGAGACTATACTTCAGAAAGATCTTCAGTTCAAGTTTTAACTCTTTAAAAAAGACATTTATTTTTCTCTCTGTGAAGTTTAATCAGCGAAAACACTCCAAAATCATTTTTCATTGACGCTGATTTGTGCACATATTGAAATAACTTGAATTAATTGGTTCATCTTTTTGTCAGAGTAGTGAAAAATGCCTCTTATAACTTATTAGAGCTGTTGGTGATGCCTTCAATGTCTGATCAACAGTCCAAAATCCTAAAATATTCAGTTTACTATCATGTATAACACAGATAAGAGAAGCTGTAATGCTAATATTAGGCTTTATTGCTTAATAAATGATTAAAGTGATTATTAGATAATGAAAACAGTTGCAGATTAATATTTTTTTGATCCACTAATGCATCATTTTGATTTCTAACTGCAGAAAATGATTACCTGTGACTGTTAGTATGTAGTAAATACTGTGTACAATTACTTGGTACATAGCACCTTTTCTATTGGGTGTTTATATGATATTTTTGTATGATGTAGAAGATAAAAGTTGGTCGTTGTTGTTGTCATAACAACCCCTGACCACCAGATGTCAGACTGGCTTCTTCAGTTTAAAGCGGAAGTGTTGGAGTCACTTTCAATAAAAAATGACATAAAGTAATAATTAACCTCGACTCTACTGTACAACAACCAGGTGAAATATGGCACATTATTATGCATTTTTTAAAAACCTATGGATATATATTTTTTTAAACTTCATATAGGTGTGTGAGGTGTGTTCAAGAGCCACATACAGTGACAGAAAATAAGAGTGCCCTTCTTCTTTATTAGAGAATAACAATAACAAATAGATTAATACAGAGCTTTAATCCCTCTGCTTGTCACTGGATGATCCGGTTATAATTGTACTGGGCAGACTGGCTCACATTGGCATAATCCACTCAATAAGCCACAGTGGTCTGCCACCAGGGGGTTTTCCCCTCTTTGTTCATTATTGATAAGGAGGAGGCAGCAGGAGGTGTGATATGAGGGTTAGAGTATGGGGGTGTTTTTATCCTGCTTGGCCAATAGGACTTCATCACTCCATCGCTCCTCATTCTCTCCTCCTCTCCTCTCCTCTCCTCTCCTCTCCTCTCCTCTCCTCTCCTCTCCTCTCCTCTCCTCTCCTCTCCTCTCCTCACCTCTCCTCTCCTCTCCTCTCCTCTCCTCTCCTCTCCTCTCCTCCTCCTCTCCTCCTCTCTCGTCCTCTCCTCCTCCTCACTCCTCTCCTCTTCTCCTCATTCTCTACTTCTCTCCTCTCCTCCTCTCCTCTCCTCCTCTCCTCCTCGTCTCCTCCTCTCCTCCTCTCCTCCTCTCCTCTCCTCTCCTCCTCTCCTCTCCTCCTACTCTCCTCTCCTCTCCTCTCCTCTCCTCTCCTCTCCTCTCCTCCTCCTCTTTCTTTTCTTCTCTTACTCACTAATAAACTAGAAGACTCT
The DNA here is from genome assembly GCF_027409825.1 of Scomber japonicus. NCBI lineage: Eukaryota > Metazoa > Chordata > Actinopteri > Scombriformes > Scombridae > Scomber > Scomber japonicus. Next base: position 6,348,455 of record NC_070597.1, on the reverse strand, counting down.
CTCAGCCTGTTTTTCCCTCCTCAGAGAAAGAGAGAGAGAGTCAAATAAATCCTCTCCTCCTCCTCCTCCTCCTCCTCCTCTCCTCTCCTCTCCTCTCCTCTCCTGTCTTCCTCCTCTCCTCTTCTCCTCCTCTCCTCTTCTCCTCCTATCCTCTCCTCTCCTCCTCTTCTTCTCTTACTCACTAATAAACTAGAAGACTTCTCAGCCTGTCTTTGCCTCCTCCTCAGAGAGAGAGAAAGAGAAAGAGAAAGAGAAAGAGTAAAATAAAGAGATCTGTGTCATTGACAGCTTGCGATGAAGAGACAGCTTGATGCCAAACAGTATTATTATTCTTCTTCACACAGACTGAAGGGAATCCAATGATTCATCACTAATATTAACTCATCTCTTTTTTCTTATGCCTGAATCTCTGATTAGATTAGAGCTCCATCTAGGGCTCAAAGGTGATCACTTAATATCAAATACTTTTTAAAACCAATATTGTGCTATAAATGATTATGGCTTTTTATAAATTCTGTATTTTAGGTCAGTAGGTCATTTTGAAAGTTGTGATTTCAACATAAAAAAATTTGCAACCTGACATCCAACTTTTTTTTTTAATAAATGAGTATTATACCTTTTTTTTCACACATAATATAACGATATTAAACTGACACACATGAAAGGAGGGAAAGAAACAGTTTCTCCATCTGTAGTAATAATTTAAAACTAGTTTTTATTTTTTCCGATCAATCGATTAGTTAGTAAGTAAGCGTTCAAATTAATAGTTTTGCTATCAATTTTAGATGAATTGGTTAATTGACTGGAAACATTCTTTTAAGAGAAATGTCCAAATTCGCTGATTCCAGCTTCTCAAATGTGAATATTGATATTAAAGGATGTCATCTGGGAAACAATGATCGATGTTTCTAATCGACTGAACAACTAATCAATTAACCGAGACAATAATTGACAGGTTAGTCTCAAACCCTTAATAAGAGTTTTCTATTAAAAACAAACATATTTTCTGTCTTTTTCTTTTACTTGTTGAAGAAATACACTCTCTTCTCTCTCCCTCCCTTCCTCTTTGTTTTCATCTCTTCATCTTTGCATAAGAGGCACACACACACACACACACACACACACACACATATAAAAACAACTGCCAATGAGCTGATATCGATTGCTATAGCTTGTTGCTGCTCCGCTCTCACTTGTGGAGCATGTGGGCGGCAACCACAGCCACAGACAGGTAGAAGAGAAGTGAGAGTGTGTGAGAGAAAGAGCGAGAAAGAGCGAGCATGTCTCTCTCCATCGTTCCACCCAGCCAGCCTTGTTGGCTCCTCTCCTCGCGGTCAGTGTGTGTGTGTGTGTGTGTTTGAGTGTATGTGTGTGAGGCTTGACTGTGTGTGTGTGTGTGTGTGTGTGTGTGAGAAAGTGGGTGTGAGCAACTGAGCGAGTTGGTCGCTGCGTGCGTTGAGAGTGGCCGCCACTCCACTCTTCTCCGCTCATCCATGCTGGATTAAAAGCCTTTTTGGACATACACACACACTCACACACAGCTGTTTGGGACACACACGTCATTCTCACAGCTGCTGAAATGAGTGAGGAGGTTAAAGAAAAGGCTACGGGGAAGTCAGCTCATCGAAAGAAGAAAGGAAAGAAGGTAAAAGAACATTTTAAGCCTGACTTGGTGCTTTGTAAACAACATGGTGTGGCTGCTCCAGCTGGAAATGAAGGCTGTGCTTTCACTTGTTTATTAATTACACAACACTTCCAGGATATCTTTAAATACAATATACGTGATTTGATAGCTGCGGATGGCTTAATAATATCAAATATTGTACCTGGAAGTGGAGATTTGTCAATTATGTTCATGGAGATATGGTCGCCTTTGTTAATTGATGATTTGAACACAGACTATTATCTTATCGCAGCAGGGACTCTAATTGTTATTGGAGTGTTTGTTCATCAGTAATGCAATGAAACGAGACAATGTTTTCATTCTGGATGTTATCAGGTTGCTGTGGTCGAGGATAAACACTCACGATAACTCACTGTACTGTTATATTTTTACATCTAGTGATTGTTTTTGTGGTGTTGTTAGAAAAATGTGTTTATTTAACAAAATATTTCTCTTTAAAGTGGAGTATAAATAATTTTTTTCTATTGCAAACTGTGACTACAAGCACTTGCTAACCTTATATTATGCTAAATGAGAGCAGAGATGAAGTCTAAAAAAGGAAAAATGGAGAAATTAGACACAGGGTGGGATCCAAGGTAGAGATGAGGTAAAAGGGTGGAGAAGGAGAAATGGAGAGAATATGAAAGAGAAAAGGATGAGGATGATGAGGAGGAGGAGAAGAAAAGTAGGACAGGAGGTGAAAGGCAGCAGAGGAGTGAAAATGGAAAAAAAAGAAGCTTGGGTCACGATGGGAGACAAGTAGAAGAGGAAAGATGTAGTTCTATAATGTTACATTTCACTTCTTTATTTCCTACACATAGAGAGTGTTTAGGTTTGATACCACCGGCCCGCTGAAGAGTATAACTTACTCCTCTTATGTTCGAAAGCGCAGTCCGAACTGTGGTTGTGTGCGTTTCTGTGCATCGATATAACTGTAAATACAGTATGTGTGTGCGTGTGTGTGCGTGTGCGTGTGTGTCTTGGCAGAGTCTACTGCTGTGGCAAAGACTACTAGCTAAGCATCTTTTTTCTATAAGATCCAGGCTTATGTTTAGTCAGCTTAATTGTCTTTTTGTGCACACACTCACAACATCTCAATTTATTTAGTGTAACAGGTGCTTTTGGATTTCCCAGCGGACCATGAAGGCACCGTACTGTGTATATGATGTACTTCCTTATATAATATTGGAGCTGTGTCCTTTAAGAAAGAGCTTATGTGGTTATATGTTTGACTAATCATTTTATAGGTGCTGTGATTAATGATTCTCGTTGTGCTCAAGGGGAAGGAGAGCTGGAGAGAAAGGACCAGAAAAGTAGAGGAGGAGTCCAAAAAAAAAAAAAAAAACAGAAAGAGAAAGGGTGGGGAGGAAAACGATGGAGAAGCAAAGTTAAACACAAAGAGAGCAAGAGGGTAATGGTGAAGGAGGGATGAGGCAGGGTGGAAAGAGGAAGGGGAGAAGAGAGGGAATGTGATGATAAAGTAGAAAGAGAGAGAGAGAGAGAGAAAAAAAAGAAAGGAGCTCACGATTCTGTTGTGAGCCGGCGTCTCCGCTGATGAGAAATGACTGTTCTGTCGCTCTGATCCTGTTGGGAAGAGACAGTCAGGGGAATAAATGGAAGGAGAGGGGAATGAACAGCAAAAGCAGATGAAAAAGATGAGTGGAGGGTATTTCTTTTTTTCTTTTTTTTGCATAGAAGGAAGAGGGCAGATGAAGCGAAAGATAGCCAGAGAGAGAGAGAGAAGAGGAGGGAGGAGGGAGGAGGGATGATTAGACAATAAGCCAAGTCAAGACAACTGAAGGTAATCTAGGAAACAAAGAGAGGAAGATGTTTTTGCTTTGATATAGAAAAGTGTTCCCTCCTTTCCTTTTTTCCCACCTGTTGCCACGGACACAGAGTGTCTTTGGTGGTAGAAACACAGTAGCACTGATGTGTATGAGTAACAGGACGAGGAAGGGGGGGGGGGGCATCACATACTACACAAAGAAACAGCTGAATATTTGGATGTGGGTGTTTGTTTCTTTTTAAGGTGAGATTTATGTGAGTAGTGAAGATATTGATTATTGACAGAAATGTGGTTATACTTAGAGGATGGAGGGATGGAGTAGCTGAAGCCAGCATATCAATAAATATACTGTAAGGCTGGTTACAGTTGATCCTCACCACTTTTAATATGTGCTGTGCTATAGTTTCCTGGTTGGAGGATTGATGCCATTATTATATCTGAACTGTATTTCTACTGTACATTCAAATATCTACATGCAGTATTTGCCCCTTTTGATAGATAGATAGATAGATGGATAGATGGATAGAAATAATGGATGAAAGATGGAGATAAAGGGAAAAGGAAAAGGAAAGAAATGGAGGACGGGAAGAAAGGAAACAGGAAAATAAATGAAGAAAGGAAGGACAAAAAAAGAACAAATGAGGAGAGAAGGAAGAAGGAAAGAAACACCCTCATAAATAAATAAATAAAACAACAGCTATACAGTGAAATACAATTTTAAAAAATAACAGAGAAACATAAGATACATAGTAGAGGTTCGACTGGAAACAAGGAAACAGCTAGCCTGGCTTTGAGTGAAGGTTATAAACTCTGCCTTCATTAAAAAGCTTTTAAAGCTCACTAATTAACATGTTATATCTCATTTCTATTTGATCTAATCTAATCTGTACAGAAATGGCAGTGTAATTATGATGTGTTGTGGTTTTACTGTGGGTCATATGATGGACACTCATTATTATATCTCTGAACTGTATTTCTACTGTGCACTCAAACATCTACACCCAGCAATTTTAGATAGATAGATAGATAGGTAGGTAGGTAGGTAGGTAGGTAGGTAGGTAGGTAGGTAGGTAGATAGATAGATAGATAGAGCCCTACCGATATATCAGTCAACTGATATTATGGGCCGATATTGGCCTATGACAGATCATCAGTTTTTATACTATCCAATATTAGGCTGCATTTTATATTTAATCCTTTTTCCTAATTCAAATATATATGTATATTAAACTCCCAGTGAAGTTTTACTGTTTCATACTAGGGCTGGGCAATAAATGGATATTATATCGATATTGTGACATTTTATAAATAAGGTCTTAGATTTTGGATATCGTAATATCATGATATGGGATAAATATGGTCATTTCCTGCTTTTAAAGGCTGCATTACAGTACATTGATGTAATTTTGTGAACTATTATTTGCATTTATCCACTTACTCATCATGTCCACATTACCGTTTTCATTGCATTAATACTTTGTGAAAGTACAGATAGTCATCACTACAATATTGTCAAAATATAGATATTGAGGTATTCGGTCAACAATATTGTGATATACGATCCCGTCCATATCGTCCAGCCTTATTCAGAGACAGCACTGATGTAAATTTTATAAAAATTAAGTTTATTCTTTTAATTAATTTTAATCTATTCAAAAAGTGCAGTGTAACTATGATATGGTTATTTTATTATGGGTTATGTGCTGGACTGTTTCTTGGCTGTAATGGAGACTTCTCATCAAGCTTTTGGCAATAAAGCAAATAAATATATTCCCAAAAATATCGAACTGTTAATTTAAATCACTTGGCAGTTGAAATAAGTAAAAATGAGTGAGTCAAAATTGATACAGCAGACGTAGAGATATCCTCATTTTTTGTTACTTGTATGCAAGCTGGGAAATGGAAATTAGCACTAGCCACCAGACGAATACTAATAAAATATGAACGTATAGTTAATTTAATACACAAAATAATGATTTACTATTGAGTTGCTGGTGAATTTTAATTCATGTATCTGTCAGTGGCTGGTAGATGTTAATTTAGTTAATTTCCCACCCTGCTTATATGGGCTAAGCCCTAAAAATGCTGGATCCTACATTTCCCTTCATTGGACTCATTGGCTTTTTGCACTATTATGTAAATTAAACATTAAAATTCATATATTTCTGATTAAACCAAAACAGTTTTATAGCATGGCAGATAAAATATTCAACATAAGACTTGTCAGTTTTTTGTTTTTTGTCTTATTTTTGTACCTTTATTTGCCTGCCTTGGCTGTAATTACATGCCAGTGGTGTTGTTTTTAGGTCGAAGTCTGTGACTACTGCAGAAATGTGAAGGAGGATAGGAAAAAAAAGAGCAGAGAGAGAGAAAGAGAGAGAGAGAGAAAGAGAAAGACACTGGGGACCTAAAGAGCATCTTAGCAGGTGTGTTAATGGATGTAGCTATGACAACCGAAGCCCCGCTGGGAGAGGGAGGAAGTGCGAGGACCAGTTTGGAGCTGTGGAAGTTAGTCATCGGGAAGAATAACTGCAAACATGTTATCATTGAATATCAAACTGGTTTTGAACTGGTTTTCTTGGTGTGAACTGGTTTGAACTGGATGAACTTGAATCTAGGAGAATGACAAACTAATCTGGGAGGTCACGCTCTGCACTTGGTCCGTCCGTCCGTCCGTGTGTGTGTGTGTGTGTGTGTGTGTGTGTGTGTGTGTTTGAGTCAAATATACAGGCTTATACACACGCTTGGTATGCATTTTACATTTTTACTATGTAACTCAAAGCCCGTGTGGTTGAGTCTTGTAACTGAGGAGGGAAACAGGAAGACGGTGACGGAAGGAACGCATCAGGCAAGCCATGTGTACCGAAAAAATACCTCAACAGAGTGCGGAGGGTTCGACGGCACCCAAAATTACAAATTATCTGTTAAATCTGTTGGAAATTGTTGCTTTTTTGTCTAAAATATGGATGAAAACTTAATTAACCCTCCTGTTGTCCTCGAGTCAAGGAAGGAAGGGAGGAAGAAGGAAGGAAGGAAGGAAGGAAATGAGGAAGGAAAGGAGGAAGGATGGAAGGAAGGAAGGAAGGATGGAAGGGAGGAAAGGAGGAAGAAAGAAGGAAAGGAGGAAGGAAAGAAGGAAGGCATGAAGGAAGGAAGGAAAGCTGGAAGAAGGAAGGAAAGAAGGAAGGATGGAAAGGAGGAAGAAGGAAGGAAGGATGGAAGGGAGGAAGAAAGGAAGGAAAGGAAGGAAGGACAGAGGAAAGAAGGAAGTAAGGGTGGTAGCAGGGAGGAAGGAAGGAAGGAAAGAAGGACAGAGGAAAGAGGAAGGGAGGAAGGAAAAGAAGGAAGGAAAGGAAGGAAGGAAGGAAGGAAGGAAGGAAGGAAGGAAAACATACGGGGTCAGTTTGACCCGGGAGGACGACACAAAGATTTTTACGGTTATTATATGATCTAATAAATAGAATCTAAATCCTTAATATTGTTGTAATCTAATGAGATATTAATTATTTATACTAACCAGCTAACAGAAGGAGCTCTCTAGCTTCTAATAATGATGGAGCCACTTAAAGAAAACATCCCATCTGTTAGAGGGAGGCTGAGCAGCACATGTATGCATGGTGTGTCAGTGTTTTTTGTACTGTTTTAGTAAGAGAAGTGGACTATTGCTTATGTAACATGACTGCCCACGTTCAGTCATTTTCAACCCACACCCTCTCCAATGTCAATACTGTCAATGCTTTCAATAGGCATGAAGTGCTTCAGCAGCTTCAGCACACTGACTAACTGATTTATTCACAGCCATGTGTAAGAAAATGTCCGTTCAAATGATCTCGGTTTTCATTTCAGATCAATACAGGTATCATTTTCATTTAACCCTCCTGTTGTCCTCGAGTCAAGGAAAGTTAGGAAGGGAGGAAAAAGGAAGGAAGGAGGGAGGAAGGAAGGAAAGAGAGAAGGAGGAAGGAAGGAAGGAAGGAAGGAAGGAAGGAAGGAAGGAAGGAGGGAGGGAGGGAGGGAGGGAGGGAAGGAAGGAAAGAGAGAAGGAGGGAGGAAGGAAGGGAGGAAGGAAGGAAGGAAGGAAGGAAGGAAGGAAAGAAAGAAGGAACAGTCAAAACAGACAGGGTCAATTTGACCCGGGAGAACGACACAAAGGTTAAAACCAAATCAACCAGGGTTAGTGTAGAGTAGAGTTGAGTCCTCACTGCAGGCGACCCCGGTTTGAATCCCGCACCGAGCGGTCCTATCCTGCATGTCATTTCCCCCTCTCTGCCGCCAGTTTCCTGTCTCTCTCTACTTGTCTGTCCATTAAAGGCAAAAAAAACCCCCAAAAAAGTGTACTTTAAAAAAATGACATCCTCTGAGTACTCTGAAACAGAAAGCTTTACTGGGAATTTAATTTTTTATTAAACTTGAATTAGGAAAAAGGATTAAATATACAGTACATAAAATGCAACCTATCTTTTTTTAAAAAATATCAGCACATATACGGTTTAAACACAGATACCGGTATATCTGTGATAGGTCAATATCAGCCCATAATATCAGTTGATCAATATATCAGTCGGGCTCCACGTCTGCCAACGTTTTTATTAAGAGACATCAGAGGAAACTAATTTACCTTGGATAATTTAAGGCAACAAAGCAATTTCCTATTCCATACATTGAATTTACGGGTATATTATGCAGGATTTGTTAAACCTCGTCGCTGGTTCAACGAGTGAGTAAGTGAGAGAGTGAATGAAAATAGCAAAGCCAGGTGCATCAGAGAAATATAACGTTATATTCTCATTGGCAAGCCGAATAAATATTCCCACAATCCTGCAGGAAGATGTGACATTATTGGATTATGTGTGAATGCAGAGCTTCATCCAGTCTGCTGTGGCCTCTCTGATCTGTGTGTGTGTGTGTGTGTGTGTGTGTGTGTGTGTGTGTGTGTGTGTGTGTGTGTGTGTGTGTGTGTGTGTGTGTGTGTGTGTGTGTGTGTGTGTGTGTGTAGCTCAGCAGCCCCGCCTTCAGTCAAACAAACACACAGACCTGTTGCTCTTTATATCTACATGACACAGAGACGCGGAGCAGAGGAGAGACACAGAGACAGCAATATAACCTGGTTGCTATGCTACGAGTCCAAACCTCACACCGCGTTGCTGTTATTCACCGAGGCTCTACACCCACTGCTCAAAGGTTGATACCCAAGCTAAATATTAAGAAATCAAGAAAATACAAGCAGAGGATACAGATACAATGAGTAAGAGTAAAATCCTGCATAGTATACCTTTTTAAATGTACCTTTACTCAATTTAAAACAAAGATGCACAGTGTCTAAAGCAGAAGTTTTTGCAGAGAGGTAACAGATTGATCTTTGTTCAGTTTGTGTAGACAGTGTTCCCAATTGTGACTGGGAGAAATTCATCATCGACTAAACCATGAATAAATAAACGTTTGAATGAGTCAGTGGGCTAATTTTGACCGAATTTGATGATGATGATGGTATACTGTCCAAAATATCTCATAGGTGTTCAGCTATGTTAAGATCTAGTGACTGTAAAGGCTGGAGCATATAATTCACATTTTTCTTTCTGTTAAACCATTCATTCAGGTTTTTTCACCTATGACATTTGCCTTCCTCCAATATGTTTGGACATGAAACCAGAGATCATAACATCAGTATTACCTAGGGCTGGGCAATTAATCGAAAAATAATCAAAACTGACATTTAGAAACTCTAATGGACTTAATCTTGCTCATGTCAATTAATCGTGGTGTTCACTGTTGCCATGACAGCAAAGGTTGCATATCTTTAAGGAATTTGAAAACTTGTCTCCAGTGATCATTTTAACCCAAACCATGATCTTTACATAGTTCTAATCAAGTAAACTAGACATTAACCACAGTGTCACACCTTAACCCTCCTGTTGTCCTCGAGTCAAGGGAGGAAGGAAGGAAGAAGGAAAGGAGAGAGGAAGGAAGGAAAGGAGGGAGGAAGGAAGGAAGGAGGGAGGGAAGGAAGGGAGGATGGAAGGAAGGAAGGAAGGGAGGAAGGAAGGAAGGAGGGAGGAAGGAAGAAGGAAGGAAGGAAGGAAAAGGAAGGAGGGAAGGAAGGGAGGAAAGGAAAGAAGGAAGGGAGGGAGGGGGAGGAAAGAAAGAGGAAGGAAGGAAGGAAGGAAAGAAGGAACAGTAAAAACAGACAGGGTCAATTTGACCCGAGAGGACGACATGATTCTCTAAAGATCCTCATGTGTGAGGGCAGCAGTGTAAAATACTAAACTAAAGAAACTGTGAAAATACATCATTGATCATCAAGGGTGGAGATAATCGTTCATTAATCGTAATCGAGGTTAAAAGTTCAATTAATCGTGATTTTGCTTTTTCCCATAATCGCCCAGCCCTACCTAGTATTACCCTTTACTGCTTTTTTAATAAAACCCCAATCAGACCCCCATCCTGCATAAAGCACGCCTCATAAGCACGCCAGCATCTCCTCAATGCTTCCTGCAGCAGAAATGCACTTATTACAAGTATGTAAACAAAGTAAGACTCAGTGCATCTACAGGATATTTCCACTTTGGACTGATTTGCTTCCTCCTCAGAAGGGTGATGCTGGGTGGAGTCACACAGGTTACTCTACACCGGGGGGTAATGTGTAATCCCAGTTGGAATGCCCGGTGCACGGCATTTCGAGAGCACGGAGGGAGCTGGCTGGCCCTCCTGTACAGTTCATCGTTCCCAGTGAGAGAGACATTGCCAAGAAAACCCGATAGCTTCTCAGGCACTATTAAGAGCCATTGATAGAGTTTGGCCAGGTTGTATTAAGAGCTGGAGGAAGTGTTGCCCGCAAAGTGTAACGTAAACTGATGAGATGCCCATTCTAAAATTCTCCTGGCTTGCTGAGAAACTCGGCAATGTTATACTTGAGTCACGCCCTTGATATGATGTGCCATAAGAGTGACAACACTTTGGTGCAGCTGTGCATGTTTGGTTTATTTAAAATGACCATTAATGATGCTGTTTTTGCACATTAAAACAGATCAACTTGGGGAATTAGTGTGCTAGTTTTTGACTTTTGAGTGAGAGCTGTTATCATGCAATATAACAGTTACATGAATCACAAAAATCTGAAAAGAAACCAGTGACTTAATGCTAACGAAATGGCCATTCAGTCTCTTACTGTGCTTACTTTTTTCAGAAGATTATTTTAATGGTGGAGGACTCTTCTGTGTTGAAAAGGTTACAGTAGCTGGAATATTACGCATTAAAGGTCAAGAGCACATTCAAGCACTCTTACATGGTGAGTGTATAGTTTGTAGTTTAGCCTGCTGAGCCCTTGAATCCCATTTCAATTGACAGGAGGAAGAAAGAAAAGCCTGCACACAAAAAGATGTGATTATGAAAATAATAATAATGATAAAAAACAACTTAAGATTAAACAGGATTTTCATTTTTATTGCAGGTATATTTGATAAACCCTCCTGTTGTCTTTGAGTCAAGGAAGGAAGGGAGGGAGTAAGAAGGAAGGAAGGAAAGGAGGGAGGAAGGAAGGAAGGAAGAAGGAAGGAAAGGAGGGAGGAAGGAAAGGAGGAAGGAAGGAAAGGAGGAAGGAAGGAGGGAGGAAAGAAAGAGAAGGGGGGAATTAAGGAAAGGAGGGAAGGAGGAAGTAAATGAAGGAAGGAAAGGAGGGAGGAAGGAAGTAGAGAGGAAGGAAAGGAGGGAGGAAAGAAAGAGAGAAGGAGGTAAGGAAGGGAAGGAGGGAATGAGGAAGGAAAGAAGGAAGGAAAGGAGGGAGGAAGGAAGGAAAGGAGGGAGGAAATAAAGAAGGAAAGGAGGGAGGGAGGAAAGAAAGAGAGAAGGAGGGGAAGAGGAAGGAAGGAAGGAAAAAAGCAACAGTTAAAACGGACAGGGTCAATTTGACCCGAGAGGACAACACAAGGGTTAAAGGATATGAAAAGTACACTTAGATGCTTCTCAGGTATGAAAGCAGACTCAGCAGTATCACTGTACTGTAATTTCTTCCCATTCATTCACACAATGGTTGTTCACCCCTCTCCTCTATTCATTGTCTTGGTAGATACTGAAGCCAAATAGGCAGCACGCAGTATAATGAAGCTGATGATATTCTTTGGGGTGAGAGTTCCTGCCTGCGTGGTCCTTCAGAGCCAACATATTGTGTTTTTGCTGAGGCAGCCGTGGAGCAGAATGCTGCGCTTGGCTCTATTTCTCACACTTCACAGGAACAGGATGAAGCGCTGCTCTGTTAGCCGCGGTTTGTTCAATGTACAGGTCTCTCTCTCTCTCTTCCTCTCTTTCTCTCTCTTTCTCACACACTGACACACACACACACACACACACACACACACACACACACACACACACACACACACACAGACTAAGAAGAGTTTGTAAGAGCTGATGAGGTGAAAGAGTTGAGAGAGACAAACTGAGACGGTAGCACTTATTGGCTTGGACTCGATGTTTCAGTTCCAAATGTACATTGCTGTGTTTGCTTTGCTCAGCAGTTGAATGGGACCCAGTACTGCAGACCTTTTTTTTTTACTTCTCTCTTTCCCTCTCTCTCTTTCTCTCTCTCTCTCTCTTTCTCTAAGATCTCTACTTTAATCAGCTCCTTTAATCCCCAGGAATAAAAGCTATCTGTTCAAAATCCATTTGTGATTACGTAGATCATATAATCCTTAAGCGGCCATTTATTCCTTTTGGCTCTTAAGGTCAATTAACAGTCTGCTTTATTGGTTTTCCATGTTCAACTATGAGGGAGTAAATACAGTTGAGGTCAGTTCACCTCTAGTCTAATTACATCACATCATCATTGACAACAAAAATGAGAAATGATTATTATATTATATGGATACTAGAAACTACTTCAAAATAAAGGTTAGTGATAATAAAATTTGGTTAATACACAGCTGTGACTTGAGCTGAAACATGTGGTCGATTGACAGGAAGTCACCATGGCAACAACTTTGATAATTGATTATAGTTTTAAAGCAAAATATTACTGGTTACAGCTTCCCAAATGTGTCTTTATCTTTGGGTTTTGAGCCATTAGTCAAACAACACAAGACATTTTGAAGTGTAATAAAGAGATTTGGTGACATTTTATGGACCATGTGACTAGATAATGAAAATTAGTTGCAGTCCTAACTATGATCAGAATATTTCCTGAGTTGATATCGACCATGCCAAAGTATCAGTGGAGCTCTATAACTTAATTTCCTGCTCAAAAGTTGAGATTTTCTACCAAGTATCTCCCTGCAGTCTCATCTTCACATTTGCACATTTAAAATCAAACTTCTGCACATATAGTATTATTATCTGATATTCAAATTCTTTGCTGCCTTCAAGCTTTCTTTCCTTCAGACACTCTTTGCTCTTCTGTCTTTGTCATTTCTACATTAGTGATGAGCTTTCCTGTTTCTTTCTACAGTGCTGTATAGGGGCCACTTACAGTATATTACCTGCTGACATCATCATGATGTCAGCAGGACTTACTATCACTTTCCAATTCAGGCAATTAGCTGATGTTCCTCTAGATTAACTGGCTCAAATGGTCCGGAAGTAAAGTACAGACAGCAGAGTAACATTTGTTCAATGTTGATATGATGCAATTTTAGGGATATAATTGGAGTGATAATGTGCAAGAAGATAGGTCCTAAATATTTGTCTGTATATGACACTGTATACTAGTCATGGTTTTAGGCTAGAAGGGTTAATGTGTGTCAGTTTGCAATGGAAAAGCTAAGGCAAGTGAGGTGAAGGTGTTTCTGCACAATGGTGAACGTATTGAACTCAATTTTTTTATAGCGTATTCCCAAGGCTTGTTTCTGTATATTAAAAACAAATATACAGCTTCAATTTAGATTATTTAATGTGTGGAGGCAGCATACTCAGAGTAGCAGATATAAATGCAATAAATCACATTGCTGAATAAGGGGCATTGCTGTGAGAAAAAAGCTTACCTTGTGTCAAAGGCTGTAGTGAACTGGAAAATGTGCACAAACAACGTAAAGCTGGTGAATTAGCTTAATGTTTGAGGGACTGACTAAGCAGTAGTAGTCTCAGAAGACGCTACGGTTTGTAGTGAAGCTGGCAGAGTGTCAGCTATAGGTTACCGTTCAATACTCCAGCAATAAAGTAGCTCTCCCTAAGATCCATTTCTCCTCAGCGACAGCTTACAGTTCCCAACATTTTACAGTTTACAGTTCAAGATTTCCCAAAGGGGTCAAAAGATAAATCTCTGGGGTTATGACAGGATGATGATGATAGGAAAGCAGAAACACAAAATTCATTTTTTTTTCTTTAGTTAGAGGAAGGAAAGGAGGAAGGAAGGAAAGGAGTAAGGAGGGAGGGAGGAAGGAAGCAAGGAAGGTTAGAGGTTGGTTAGAGGAAGGATGGAAGGAGGTGAAAAAAGAAGAATGGAAGGAGGGGAAGAACGAAGGAAAAATTAAACAAAGAGGAAAGGAGGAAGGAAGGAAGAAAGGAGGGAGGAAGGAAGGGAGGAAGGAGGGAAAGGAGCAAGGAGGGAAGGAGGAAGGAACGGAGGAAGGAAGGTAGGGAGGAAGGAAGGAAAGAAGCAAGGAAGGATGGAAGGAAGTGAGGAAAGAAGTATGGAAGAAGGGGAAGAACGATGGAAAAATTAAAGAAAGAGAGAGGAAGGAAGGAACAGTCAAAAGAGACGGGGTCAGTTTGTCAGGGAGTAAGGAAGGAAGGAGGGAAGGAAAGGAGTAAAGAGGGAGTGAGGAAGGAATGGAGGAAGGAAGGAAGGGAGGAAGAAAGGGAGGAAAGAAGCAAGGATGGATGGAAGGAAGTGAGGAAAGAAGTAGTTGTAGCATTTCAATTCTTTTTCTCATTCTTTACTCAAAATGACAAACTTTTCACATACATGACAACATTTTCGAGGCTGAATCCAATCTGAAATATGCTCGTGGACAATGTGAACAACTTTAGCAACAAAGGCGATCTATGGATGGTCAGTTGTTGGCATGCCTGAACCGTCTGATGCTATCACGAGGAGGAAGTAGAGCTATGGCCCGAGTGTGATTAAACATGCCCACATACTTATAGTATTACTGCATACTTACTATGTTATATAATACTGGCATAATCAATGAAAATGCACCATAAAGCAAATCATCTGAAACCCGAGACCAGGCATATAAGATATTGACAAGATTTTCAATTTTGGGTGAACAAGTTCTCAAAGTGTTTTAGGAAATTGATGCAAGAGTCCAAACACTTATTTTTATGGAGGCAGAGAGGAGGTCTGTTTTTAGAAAATGTGTGATAAGTAGGCAGTCTGTGGTTTACCATGAAGCTTGCCAAGTAGAACTAAATGGCTATCAAATCAATCTCCAAAGTGCATTCACATTTCATACCACATATTTATAGCAGTCTTGGATGCACTATAATCAGAGAATAGACTTTTATCTTTTTATTGAAATAAAAAAAAATGACATGAAGAGACGGACAAGTCTGACACAACTTTACATGACCAAAGCCTGGAGTTCAGAGACGGAGCTTCGATAAAGGAACGCTAAATGAAGGTGTCAGACGATAGTATGATTAGGCTAATGTGACTCCGTAACCATGGCAACAGGAGTGTGCCAAAAAGGTGATGTAATCGTTTTAGGGGAAACATCCATCTCTCCCGCTTCGTATTTGTCATTGTACATTATTCAGTCTTTCCCTCACTTTCTCTTTCTGTTTCATCTCAAATTATCTCTCTTGGCCTCCTGAATGTCTTCTCTTTCTTTTTCTTTCTTTCTTTCTCCGGCCACGTTTATGTTCTCTTTCAGTTTCATCCTCTCATTTATGTCCTGCATGTTGTTATCTGTCTCTTCTCTTGACTCACTCTCTTTTTCCACACCCACCATTGCCTCCTTTCTCTTTCTCTTTCTCTCTTTCTCTTTGTCTCCCTCCATTTTCTGCTTTCTCTGAATTGTGAAGTTGCTGAGAAGCTTTTTTTGTTGCTTGTTGTTTAGTTTCATTAGAGAGAACCTACAGATTGGAACAAGTGTGGACAGAGAGAGCCAACACTGAAAGATCACAGAGGGTCAAACTTTATTTGCAGGCTCATGGCATTAGTCACTGTACATTTTAGCAAGGTGTGCCATATGTCTTTATTTATTAAGTGAAGTGAATACTTTGACACCAACTGATTGCATTTCTACTCAGAAGTGCAATCGTTGGGCCAAATAGACTTCAGCCTAAGATGTTTTCAACACACAATTTATATCTATATATATTTAAATATATTAGTGCTGTCAGTCATGTGATCATTGCATGACTGTGCATAATTCAAGTGTCTATCAATAAGTCTCCTATCAGCATGGGAGCAAAAAGGATAAGGTTTCTTGATGCAAATGTATGTATTTATTGTAAGAAATCAATTACCAACACAAAACAGTGGCAACTATTGTCAGAAACCTTCACGGTACATTTAGCTTTTTAAGAATATGCCCAAATCATAACTTATGGCAAACTCACATTGGGTAGCAAATTACTTAAATTTTGCCTGACCTCACATGTGAATATAAAGGCTCTTAACAACATCATCTTGTGCTATGTGTGCTCCATTCCTCCTGTTCATACTGGCTGTCAACATATGCTTTGATAATTTAATTTGAGTTAATTTACCAGCAATATATTTACAATGTTTATGCAGTTAAGTAGTTATATATTTGTGCTATAGTATTTACATATTTACAGATTCAGGTAGTTACACCAGCATCTTTTGAAACAGTTAAAATAGTCTCTTGAATCTATTTCTGTGGTTTTACTTCATTACAGTTACATTTGTCTAGGTCTAAGTCGTTCCTGGCCTCTGATTGGTGGGGTTAGTCACCCAGGGGGAGAGACAAGGAAGTGGGGTTGTTGTTGTATTCTCATGCTGGGAGCTACAGTAAAGTGGGATCATCCCTATGTTCCCCGGGTCCTATGTTCCCCGCTTTGTATGTGACCGGGGAACATAGGGATGATCCTGTCTGCAGTTAGCCAGTTAGCTGTGTTAGCCACCGAGTTAGCCGCTGAGCTAGCAGCCGAGCTAGCCGCTGAGCTAGCAACCAAGTTAGCCGCAATCGGGGAACATAGGACCCGGGGAACATAGGTACGCTCCCCAGTAAAGTTCTGCCTAAAAGTCATCTGTCTCCATCCTGCTGTTTTCTCTCATCAAGAGTGTCCAAATACCACCTATCGAGCCCCCCGTTACAGTCAAATCAAGTGGAAGTCTTCCAAACTTACTATCTTATTAGCATATAATTCACCATTTGTGTTTCCTTTGAGTGTTTCCTTGTTGAGTGGTGGAAGAATAGAAAAAAAAGAGGAAGATGAACACAGGAAGAATGATTGAAACTAGCAAAACCTATTTCAGTGCTCATGCGGGCACCTGACTTTAAAAAAAAAAGAAAGTTGTTTACTTTCGAATGGACATCACAGGAAGTGAAACTGTACGTTCCAGTTTGGACAAGTTATCACACTAAGAAGACAGGGTGTGATTTTCTGATACAACATGCGTCAGTCAGGCGATGAGGGTTAACCGTCTCACACATGAAAGACTGATGACTGATGAAAGAGTCCAAAAAAAGACAAATAAAATAGACAAAATGAGACAGGAATAGAAATGAGTGCAGTAATGATGTGAGGAGGATGATGAAAGGCAGAAAGCAGAGGAACAGAGGGGTTTCTGGATGAGAACATTGAGAGTACTGGCTGGTTGCCTGCTGGAAATACCCAAACTGTTCCTCACACACACTGAGATGCACGTCATCATTGTCTGCATGTGTGTTTAAGTGTGTGTGTGTGTGTGTGTGTGTGTGTTTTTGTGTGTGTGTGTGTGTGTGCATGCTACAAGTAGAGGCAGTGCAACCTTACAATTAATCATGCCATCATCAATCATGTCATGGTACACCACTGCAGTTAAGGATGCAAGTAGCAAACACACACATACACACACACACACACACACACACACACACACACACACACACACACACACACACACACACACATAATTTGCTTGTTCAGTTCAGTGTGCCATATGAAACAAACACAGAACACTACACAGAACATCATCAAAGAAACAAGCCCTGTTTCTCTCTTTATTTGTCCCCATCACGTCAGCGAACAAACACAAACACACACACACTGTACACAAACACACACACACACACTCCCAAATATTCGCTTATGTCAAATCAGCACGAAAACAACGCATAAAATAATTGGTTTTACGCTGTCAAATAGGTGCAAACGCTGCATTTCTCAGCTGACTACTTACTCAGGAATCTCACAATATTATAACACCAACACTTCTGATATTAAAGTCATTTCTACATCTGTGTGTTAATGTGACCTTCTGTCTGCACTCTAGTGTCCGTCATCCCTTCTGCTCACATTTCTAAAGCAGCATAGACTTTAGACATGCTTAATTAAAAGAAAAAGAAAGAGATGAATGTATATACTGTATGATGAAGAGATTTCTGAGACCCACTAGCCTGGTTTTCATTATAATTACATGCCTTTCCTCTTTAACCCCCCCCCATCACCTCCACACCTGACATTTCCCCCACCTCTTTTATCTTATTTCTCATCACTGTTGCTTCCGTTTTCCTCTAACTCCTTCATTTCTCATTCTTTTTTTTTCTTTTTTTACCCCCTACTACTCCTCTTTCCTTCATCCTTAACCCACCATACCCCCCCTCTGCCCCCCTCTGCCACCCCCCCCCCCCACCCCCCCACCTCACATCCCCTGCCAGTAGCCACATGCCTGCTACTTGATGTGTTGCCATGACAGCCTGCCAAGGTCTCATCGCCAGGGTCATTTGCATAGCTCTACTGAGCATGCTCGCCAGAGTTAGGTCAGGATACCCGTCCTGAAGTGGCTGCATCCTGTTGAGCTCGAGTATGCTCTATGTGTGTGTGTGTTTGTGTGTGTGTGTAAGAGTGTGTGTGTGTATGAAGGAGGGAGGGAGGGAGGGAGGGAGGGAGGGAGGGAAAATGGGTAATGTTTGTCTGTATGGAAAATGCATGCTGTGTGTATGATTGCACAGATTAGGATCAGCTATCAGTATCTATAATGGAAAGTTCACATCCAATTAACCTCTATAATGTCAGAGAGGGTTATCATTCCTCATGGATTAGCAGCAACACACTCACATCTAAATGTTTAATAGCTAAAAAAAGAAAAGTTTTTCTCAGCATCAAAAGAAGAAATAAATAAAACTAATGGCCTTAACATTGACTTATTGTATTATTAAGTACTATTTTGTGTTTTTATGTTGAGAAATGTTAAAGATATCATTCAAAGAAAAGCTTAACAGTGAGGAAAAATTCCTCCAGTCAGCCAGTTGCCACGCTTCAAATACTGGATTTCAAATTTAAGCTCTATTTTAGATAAATATTAGTATTAGCTCATAATCATCACTGCACATCACCATCAGGACCCACACAAGGGGTCAAGATACAAACATAAGGAGTAACAAGATGATTTACAGTGTAGAAAAATGAAAAAAACCTTTTATAATTTTTCAGGTTTTTGAAATACTTTATATAGTTTTACCTCTTCAGACCTTTAAAACCTTTCCATATGAGATCTCAGACAAAATAATGACATTTGCATTGTGTTGTTTTTTAATGTAAAGTCTGACTAATTGGTTAAACTTTGATCTAAAAAGTAGAGTTTAAGTTACAAAATAGCAAAAATATCACAAAATATTTAATTCACAACTAAATAAAACACTAAAAATAACATAAATCCTTATCCTGTTTGGTGTTTTTGCTCAATATATTATTACTTATTCATCAAAATTGTATTGACTATTTGTACATTTGTTTAATTAACCCTTATTGGGACATGAGTTAGACTCTATAAGACTAATTTAAAACCTTACATTATACAGTATCTCCATACTTTTATATTTAAGTCTTTAATTTGGCTCTATTAGATTATTTAAATATTATAAGTACACAATAATAAAATACTATGAATGACTGTGAGGCAGAGGAGATGGCGTGGTGCCTCTCTCTCCCATTTCTCAATGAGGTCTATCTGTTGCTGTGGAGGGATGTTAAAATGTGAAGGCGCGCAATGTGGTTTGATATGGGCGAAGGGATACTCTGCTTGCAGTGCTATTTGTGGCTCGTGTATCCGGTTGCCTAGGAGACAGCTGGAAGAGTGCCAGCGGGAGACCAAAGTTGACCCCAGACAGACAGACACACAGACACACAGACAGACAGTTACCGATAAACGAGTAACGAAATACCCAAACGGGCAGATGTCAACATTACAGCTAGACAGGTGGAGACAGCAAATAAACAGTCGTATATCTTATTTCCTGTTTATTACATATGCACTGATGATTGACTTCTCTCTCTCTCTCTTTCTCTGTCTTTCTCCTAGGTAAGTGGCTGCAATGATATCTCTCCCCCTGACTCAATTGACCCTCATTCGCCTCCTGTACTCGGCCTGCAAGCTATACCCTCCTCTCCCTTTTTTTTTTTTTGACTCTGAGAGGTCAGCAGGTAAACGCAGATTTTGAGTTTCAAATGTGATTTGACACTTGCTGATCATTAACGCCAGATACAAATGTCTCTTTTTATGCTAACGCCACAGGGTTCGGCCGCTTCAGGTCAGATGAGAGCGTCGCTATGACGAAGCTGACCTTTCTCAAGTGTCCAAAGAACTCTTTACGCTCATTATAGGGTGACAGAAGAGGGGGCGAATGTTACGTGCGTGTGTGTATGTGTATCTAGCTGAGGTGTGTGTGCACAGGTATGAATACTGGGTGACAGCCTAAGAGGGGGAAGAAGAAGAATGTGTTGCACGCAAATGAATGATTTGAGGTTGCATTGAAGTGTCCTCAGTCGTCCTCATATATCATGTCACATTGCATTGTACTCATCTATCCTATCGGCACATTTATCTCGAGTTCACTTGTAATCCTGCAGTCATCCTCGTCAGTCTCCATGGTGATAACGCACTAATCTTCACCACCACCTTGTCAGTACTCTGCACTGAGTAGTCCCCTTTGATTGGTACTGATGACATTTTGAGGCCAATTAGAAACAATTAGGAAGATCTCAGCTTGAGTGGGAGTTTGCCAATTTTTTTTTTCTTCTGCCAAGTTTTCACACAGATACCAAACACAAGAACTTAGCTGAAATATAGTTGTTTAAAATTGGCAACATTTGCATTTAACCCTCCTGTTGTCCTCAAGTCAAGGAAGAAAGGGAGGAAGAAGGAAGGAAGGAAGGAATAAGGAAGGAAAGGAGAGAGGGAGGAAGGAAGAAAGGAAGGAAGGGAGGAATGAAGGAAAGGAGGGAGGAAGGAAGGACGAGGGAAAGAAGGAAGGAAGGTAGGAGGGAGGGAGGAAACAAGGAAGGAGGGAGGAAGGGAGGAAGGATGGAAGGGAAGAAGAAGGAAGTAAAGAAGGAGGGAGGGAAGAAGGAAGGGAAGGAGGGAGGGAGGAAGGAAGGTAGGAGGGAGAGAGGAAACAAGGAAAGAGGGAGGGAGGGAGGAAGGATGGAAGGGAGGAAGAAGGAGTAAAGGAGGGAGTTAGGAAACAAGGAAGGAGGGAGGAAGGAAAAGAGGAAAAGAGGAAGAAAGGAAGGACAGCCGGAAGGAAGGAAAGAAGGAAGGAAGGGAGGAAGAAGGAAGGAAAGGAGGGAAGAAGGCACAGTCAAAACAGACGGGGTCAATTTGACGCGGGAGGACGACACAAAGGTTAAATCAGACAATTCATGAGAGCTTTCAGACGGTTCAACATACTCTGTCACTGATCATTGACACATTGATTTTGATATCTGTAAATTATAGTTTGGTTATTTTTATACGAGTATGAGTCTGTAAAGCTGTTTTATGATGTTGTGACGATGCTGTGACACCCGAGGCCACACAGATCGGCAGCAAAATAAATTATAAAAGAGGTGATCCATTTTTAGCCAAATCCTTTTTTTTTATTAGCAAGTAACAATACAGAAAACATTCATGTATGCGTTTGCCATTTAAAATCAGCTCATTCATGTTAATGCTGTAATGAGTAAAAAGCCTTTTGTCTGTTCTCTCTGCAGCTGCTGTTGTTACTCAGAAAATTATTGTTCGCTGTGTGTTTTTGTAACAGCTCGGTGACTCTTCTCTAGAGAAATGATGTAAATGATTGCGTCACATCAATTTATGCAATATCAATTTTTATGCATCTCCTATCCCCGATGTTTGGATAAATAAGCTGTACTGTTTAATGTAGGTAATTGCAGATCTACACTTAATCTCTCAGTTTTTGTGATTTTCAAATGTCAAAAGTAAATCTAATTATATTCAATAAGGGATTTAAAAAGATTCAGATTTAATGAGCGGATTTGACACTGGGTTTAAAATTTCCCCACTCTAACCATGAGGCATAACTTAAATTATAAACGAGGTGATCCATTTTTAGCCAAATCCTTTTTTTTTATTAGCAATGCAGAAAACATTCATGTATGCGTTTGCCATTTAAAATCAGCTCATTCATGTTAATGCTGTAATGGGTAAAAAGCCTTTTGTCTGTGCTCTCTGCAGCTGCTGTTGTTACTCAGAAAATGATTGCTCTTCTCTAGAGAAATGATGTAAATGATTGCGTCACATCAATTTATGCAATATCAATTTTTATGCATCTCCTATCCCCGATGTTTTGATAAATAAGCTGTACTGTTTAATGTAGGTAATTTCAGATCTACACATAATCTCTCATTTCTTGTGATTTTGTAACTGCAGTTACTTACAAATGTCAAAAGTAAATCTAATTATATTCAATAAGAGGTTTAAAAAGATTCAGATTTAATGAGCGGATTTGACACTGGGTTTAAAATTTCTCCACTCTTAACCATGAGGCATAACTGTTGCATTGCTTGCTCTGCCTCCTCCAACATTATGTCTCCTGTCACAGGGAGAAGGGTCTTGGCCAAAAGGTGATTTTAAGAAGCGGGAATCTTTGGGTCAGTTACGATTATTCCGATCTGCTTTGACATTTGGCGAAGGAGATAAGATGCATTCCTAATGGTGGATCAAGGCAGGGTACATGCCTACATTTACTCAACCGTGTTGTTAATGGACATTTATCTTTTTTTATGGTCTGTCTGGGGCGAGCCACACCCAAACTCCCTCTAGTCCTCATATGATCTAATCTGCCTGACTGTTCCTGCAGGCCAGCAGACTGCAACCATCATCCAACACTCACTTGAACATGGCAGAGGGTATTATGTTGTTATTATGTATGATTATGTAGTCCTGTTTACTGTATAGTGTGTCAGATATCTGGATTCTGCTTTGTCAGTGTTGAGAGAGAGAGAGAGCGTGAGTAAGAGGAGGAGGAGGAGGAGGAAGAGGAAGAGGAAGAGGAGGAGGAGGAGGAGGAAAAAAGGTGTGTGAGAGCGACACAGACGACAGAGAGAAGAGAGTGAGTTAGAGAGACTATATCAGACCAAGGAGACAGCCGAAGGAGACAGAGGCCATGTCATGTCTGAACAATAAGAGGATTGCGTAGACAGTTGAGAGTCGTCTCCAAGGCTGTGCTGCATAAGAGATAAAACTGATACTGGATTTCTGAGACCGATAACTATATTTGAGAGTAAAAAAATGTATGTAAAGCCATATGATGTGGCAAAATTTTAGTGGTGTTTATTGTTTAAAGTTTATGGTTGTCTCATTTTTAATGATCGTAAAATATCTTTAACTGTAAAATATCATTACTCAAATATCTCTGGTTCGAATCCAGCTGGAGATGTTTGTTGCAAGTCATCCCCTCTCTCTCCCGGTCAATACTGACTATCAAATAGATCAAATACTTAAAGGGGACAAATCATGCTTTTTGTGATTTTTAGTTATTTATATACTGCTATAATGGATGTGATAATACTCCCTGAAAGTCAAAAGCCAGAGCTCCAGCTACTCTGAATGCTCCGTTTGTGAAGTTACCTCTAAATCCTCCTCATGATGACGTCAGATTGTTCACTTACAAATGGCGGTCCACTCCAAAGCCTTTGTCTCATAAGGTTATTGCTTGGATTCGGGGCTAGAAACATGTACAGATGTATTAGAAACAAAATTTTACTATTATTGTTTGTTCACAAAGCTTCCTGAAGCCGACCAATCAGAACAGAGCGGGCTCATTGGGAGGAGGGCCTTAAAGAGACAGGAGCTAAAACGACCTGTTTCAGACAGAAGCTGAACTGAGCAGCTGCTTAAACAGCCAGTATAAGATAAGTAAGGAGTTTTTTTATAAGATATTCCAGCAGAGCCCCATGATATAAACATACACGTCATTAAGAAATACAAAACAAAAGAATATATAATAATGAGATTTTTTTGATAATCTGATATATCAGTTTAAAAAATCTGGTATTGGTTAGCTCTTATTTATGGAGAGTAGTCAGTGCCTACATGTGCTCTATGTTCATGTGTCTTGTCGTCTATATACATTATAGCTGAGCTGTTACCCGAGGTGAGAAATGTTAACGACTCCATACTGAATTAATTTAATCAGACGTGACTTCACACACACGTACACACAGATGCTGTAATTCTGATCCATCTGTGTGACATTTCAATCAACAAAATTCGGTCTTTCTCTCTTTTGTGTTTTCACACAGATGGCATGAAATGTCACACACTAGTGCAAATGGAGTAATTCAGGGTTTGAAGACAGAAAGGCATAAGCACCTCAAGGCCTTAATGGCATCCAAATCTCTTGTGTTTGTTCATTAGTAATCCTGTTTGTTCCCTCTCTCAAACACACTGACACACGAATAGAGAGGCAGAAGCACAGCCGATTAACAATAGGACATCAATGAGTGTGTCTGTCGTTGTCATGTTCTCAGTGATAAGGCCCAACGATCAGCAGGTTTACTGGTGTTTCGACTAGATAAGGACAAAATGGAGCTTCATGTTGGATAGTAAAGAAACACACAGAGACTCGTAGAGATGAATCACCGTAGTGAAGACAGCACACCACCCCGATCATTTAATCTTACCTTGGTCTTAAAGCTGGAGTGCAACATAAGCTGGTCCCTACCAGGCGGGGAGTTCCGGTCCTCTGAAATGAGGCCAACGTGGAAGTAACTTAGAACTGCATTCTAGCACAAGGCCACCAGGGGGCGACTGTTTTGGTGTCAAAAGGACTTCTGTCCTAGTTTCGACTTCATCGCTAGTTTAAAGCCTTCTTCAATGCAGTAGGATGTTCATTTGTGAAATTTTGGCCTCCCTGATTTTATATTTGATGATAAAGCAGGGTATGCATTAGGGCGTGGCTACATCGTGATTGACAGGTTGATTGCCCAATGTCCTCAAGATCCAGCCCTCGCAACCATAGCAACCTCCCCGCTCCGCCGTTGGCTCCGCTCATGGTCACGCCTCATGCCCATATAATTAGAATCCGTGTTTTTATTTTTCCCAGCATGCACCTGAAATTGTCAAGATAGCGCTACCTAGATTCGAAACTATTGGCTTCCAAGCAACAGTGACCTCATGCGATGTTATTGGGTAGGGGCTACACACCCACTGCCCAGAGGTAGATGCCCAAAAGTGACCTGAACACAGCAAAATAATAAGAAAATACATGCAGAGATCAGAGGCTCTGTAGATAAATGGGTCATAAGTGATAATTGAGCTTGATTACTTTTGTATCAGCCTATATATATGATGATATGATGATATGATGATTCCTGAGCTACCCATTGCTCCCATTTCCAGCATTGTGCATTGTAATGCTGAGTGTAGCTCCGAGTCACAATGAAACAGCACAACAAGACGCTCTTAATCATATCTTACTGGATGTACTTCCGACTAAATGAGAATAATGGATTAGAGTATGACGCAGGGATGGATGGATCATTCACAAAGGCTAAATCAGAAATCAGTGCAGCATCAAGTTATGGAGGCACTTTAACTAACAAGATGAAAAATGTTGCTTCAGATGGATTAAAGGTACCACATAGGACTGTTTAACGAGTCCCTGAAAGTGTTGAAAATTGGAGGAAATAAATTCCACCAGGTGTAGTTTAATGGAAAATTGAATTACATGATGCTAATGTGCTGATGTTGTAATCCTCTCCCACCTGGTGCTCTGTGCAGGTTGAAACAAATTCTGACAATAACTTTGATCCAGGTGCTTACATGCATGGATTTAAAGGAAGAGTCCATCCCGAGTATAGCGAGGAATGTTTGGTATAATTAGACTGGAGAATACAAAGGTTCAATGGAGAACTAACATGATTAGACACAGTAAATCACATAAACACACACAGATACTTACTGAGGAAACCAGAGGTGTTGTATAAATCTTGTAAAACCTGGATGGAGTAGACTTGACAAATGGTTTATTTTGTCTGTTTGTTTGTTTTTTATATATTTCTTACACAAAAACATAAACATACACATAAAGGAACATGATAAGAGATACCACACGTAAACAATAACATTTGATTTATTAGACTATTTGCCCTTTTTTGATATTAACTACACATGAAACAACACTTAAAATTTAGCCAGAAAACAACATTATTTTCAGGAGTTCACCATATAGATGGTTATTACAGTATATTCTATATTTATTCATTTATATTAATTCATATATATTTATTCATATTCCTAGTCATATTTATTTTGGGTGGACAAACCAAAGACTAATGCATAAAATAAATGAGGTGTTCTTTTTTTTTTTTTTACACTGGCAGGTAAAATATACTGTACATGCAGTCGCACCCTAATAAAATGTAGTTCAGTTACTTAATCTTGAATGCATTTCCATTTTATAACCATGATGAAGCTCCATAAAA
Source organism: Scomber japonicus (assembly GCF_027409825.1). Lineage (NCBI taxonomy): Eukaryota > Metazoa > Chordata > Actinopteri > Scombriformes > Scombridae > Scomber > Scomber japonicus. The sequence continues at coordinate 6,322,194 of NC_070597.1, read as the reverse complement.
CCAATTTAAAACTAAAGACAACTTTACTGGTTTCAACAACCATGAAAACCAGCTGCACGTTCACGGCTTTAAAACACAGATCAACTGACAGTGAAGAAAACAAAGATGTAAAGAGTACAATTATTACAAAGCAGGAAATATTGGATGTGTAATATGATTAAGAGTAAAATACTATAAAGGAAAAGATCAAACTGTGCACACAAACTCTGACACTAGAAGAGAAAGTCTCCATATGGCTGAAGTCCACTTTGTCTTCTTGTCAGCTGGCCTTCATAATCCATCTGGATGACGCGACAGTTCAGAAACTTTATTGATACAGGTCTGGGCTGTACATTTTAATTAAGCACCGACTGCGGTCCGTGTGAAAATGAAATCTGACATCCACTGCGGTTTGATTCTGTTTATAGTTCAGAAGTGATGAGCGGCTGCTGGGAGCTGCAGAAAAATGTCGTATTTCAGTCTGATTGGTACAGTCGATTGTAACATCTTTCAAATCTGAGGTCAATACAAGATTGAAAACGAGCCAGGCTGCCACCAGACTGACCTGAGAGGATAAAACTTTATGGTGAAGTGGCACAAACTTTAAACCTGCCCGTTAAAACTAAATTTCCTAATCAATAAAAGAGAGCCTGTTTAAATACCCCTCAGTTTGTCTTTTGAGATGAGTGAAAAAGCACAATTGAGCCCTTTTTTCTGTCTGTGTGCTGCTGCCACCAAGTGGCCAGAAAAGGGAACTGCATCTAGTTCATATAGCACTTTATCAGAAGAGGGTTTATCTCTTGTTTCAGTGACACAACAAAGCCAACACACTCCTTCCTTCCTTCCTTCTTCCCTTCCTTCCTTCCTTCCTTCTTCCTTCCTTCCTTCCTTCTTTCCTTCCTTCTTTCCTTCCTTCCTTCCTCCCTCCCTTCCCTCCTTCCTTTACTTCCTCCATCTCTCCTTCTCTCTTTCTTTCCTCCCCTCTACCTTCCTTCCTCCCCTTCCTTCCTTCTTTCCTTTCCTTTCCTTCCTCCCTCCCCGTTCTCTCTTTCTTCCCTCCCCTCTACCTTCCTTCCTCCCCTTCTGTCCTTCCCTCCTTCCTTTCCTTCCTCCCTTCCTCCTTCCCTCCTTCTCTCTTTCTTTCCTCCCCTCTGCCTTCCTCCCTTCTTTTTTCCTCTGTCCTTCTTGCCTTCCTTCCTCTTTTCCTTTCTCCTTTCCTCCCTCCTACCTTCCTTCCTTCTTTCCTCCGTCCTTCCTTCTTCCTCCCTTCCTTCCTTCTTTCCTCGTGGACAACAGGAGGGTTAAAAGCCAGATGGCCAGTAGAGGGCGCCAGACACCACATAAAGACAAAGAATAAAAGTTGTTCTCTCTTAAACATGTCAATGTGTACACTTATGTTTATTTATTTATTGAACGTATGTTTTCTCTTCTCACTTCATTTCTCATTCGCTCTCTCATTCGGTTTCTGTTTAGTTGAATTTCCTTGGAGGGAAATAAAACCTCTCCCAGATTATTGGCTGGGAACCTGGCAGCCACTCAAGGAACATAAATCAGCTGTTTAATGTGCACATATACATAACAGTCTCTTCTCTTTGTGTTTCTCCCTTTCTTTCATCACCTTCTTTGCATTTTTACCCTCTTATCTACCTTCCCTGCTCCAATCCAGCCAAGTGTTCACATTTGGATCCATGCCTGCTTATGAGGTTATGTCGGTATTTGTGCCTGCAGGTGAAAACAGGGCTGTTTGCTTTTCGCCTTGCAATTTGATCAGCTTCACTTCAATCCAAACAGTGTATGTATGTGTGTCAGTGTGTGTGTGTGTGTGTGTGTGTGTGTGTGTGTGTGTGTGTGTGTGTGTGTGTGTTTGTGATTATGACTGATTGTTTGATTGCTTGCTCACCTGTGTGATGAAAGCAACCACCTGTCAATATTTAGTTTGACAGGTTTGACCGGATCATGTTTTTTTTTTTTTTGTGCACGTGTACTATATTTAAATGCAGGTGAAACTAACTCTTATGTCTCATTATCTTAAATATTCAATGGACAACAGTGTAAGAAGCAGTTCAGATTAGTAAAATGATGAATCAATTAATCAATTAGTTGATTAATAGTAAATAAATTGATGATAATTTATTCATTGCTTCAGTCATTTACAGTAATAAGGTACATTTTTGCTTTTTCAAGGTTCTTTAATGTGAGGATTTGCTGCTTTTCTCCGTTTTGTATAATTGTTAATTGAAATAAGGCTGAAACTAATGATTATTTTCATTATTGATTCATCTTTTTTTTTTATTAATTGACTATAACACATCAAAATCTGTGACCAATAGTCCACATGCTAAGGATATTCAGTTTACTATCTATCTTTACTAGCTGGACCCAGACAATATTTGAACTTTTTTTAACACTTAATCAATCAAAATAGTTGCCAATTACATTTCTGTTGATTTATCATTGCACCTTTCACTTTTTTTGTGTGTGTGACATTTTACGACAATTAGCCACCAAAATGTTCCACGGATTAATTGATGATGAAAAAAATACCGAAGGAGTTTCATTTTTATTGCGGTTGCACGTTAATTGTTCACCTCAGTCTCATTTCTCCAATTACCCCCTTCAGGCCTTATTGTGTTCATCCTCTCAGAGTGCAATATTGCGTCTACCCTGTGGCGGTCTCTTTCCCATGACTTGATTAACTCCAGTTTTATGGTTGTGTGCACTGAGCAGTTTGCTGCAGGCGGTGGTTAGCATTAGCAGCGGTTAGATCAGCAGCAGGATGTGGAGAGAAAGAGAGAGAAAGAGAGAGAGAGAGAAACATAGAGACAGAGAGACACAGAGAGAGACAGAGACACACAGAGAGAGACAGAGACACAGAGAGAGAGAGACAGAGAGACACAGAGAGAGAGAGAGAGAGAGAGAGAGAGAGAGAATGGAAGATGGAAACAAAAGGACCAGAAATGGAAAAAAAAGGAGCAGATGATAAAAGCAAAGTAAACAAAGAAGCAACAACAGCTGACTGGTATTTTGCTTCTTCTTCTTCTACTGCTGCTGCTGACCCACATCTACAACCTGACATTTTTCCTGAGTGTGCAGTTTCCACTCCAGCAGGTACATCAGCTCCTTATCTAGGGGGGGTAAAAAAAAAGAAGAGTCCAAAAAGTAAAGATTTGAAAGAAACCGAGAGATAAATCATGTCAGCGTAAAGACACCACCTGAGACACCAAGTCACATTCTTAAACCTCCTCTCTCTCTCCCTCTAGACGCCATCATCTTTTGTTAGGCTAAGTTTTACATTTCTGATCTGTGTGTGCGGAGAAATCACCTGCTGTTAATCTCACTGGTAGGACATTCACAGGGGCCTTTAAGGGCTAGTACATCTAATTCATAAGCTCCTATTACAGATGGAGATAATGAAAGGATTAGTCCGATGAATCCTAGCTGAAGTCATTCTCCGACAGCTGACTTATTATAATGCATTAACTGGAATGTTTTGACTGTGATTAGCCTCAGAAGTAGGCTGAGCTGGAATTATCTACTTTAAGAAACATTTCACTTTAAATACTTTTCGGCTTTTTGGTAGTTCTTGTAAGTATTTGGCAGTACACCTACAGTAAAGTAAAGGACTTCTATGGATCACTGATTTGTTCTGACCGCAGATTGGCACCATTATTTTGTTATGCAGTAGCATGCAAATATACGCTGTCAGCATTACAAACTCTAACCTGCCACGCTTGGAAGAGTTAGCTTAACAAGTCAGCTAATCTGCCCTATTTATTGCATTGCTGTGCTTGTTTAACCTCCTATAGAGCTGGATGTGATTTATAACTACTTAAGGCTAGCACTAATACAATATGGGATTTTTTGCACCTATATTTTCAATACTTTACTATAAACCTCTCTACTTCTCTAACCCAATGCTTGTGGTGTCTGAAATATTAACCCTCCTGTTGTCTTCCCATCAAGCATGCAACTTTTGTCCGACTGGGTCTAAACTGTATAATGCATAAGGTACAAAATGAATAATTACCACAGGTTTTACACATCTTTCAGGATATTATGGTCAATTCAATTCAATCTTTAATTCAGACCAGATCGGTCCATAAAAACACACATACTACAAGAAACAAAAAACATATCTATAAGACATACAAATGCCCTCTCCAGTGCCTCCAGAAACTAGAGAAATAACATGTACTGCTCTTTTTAGGCATGACGAAAGCCATAATAATTTCATTTGTAGAGTGCTTCAGTCGCCCATGAAAGTAAACATAAAATTCCTAAGAAGAGCGTCCAAGGTGGGAACATTGCTGTGTACAAACAACTGACTGGCACTCGTCCATCTAGGGAGCTCCAACAGGGTTCGCAGTGGTCAAAAGGGGCTCATTCAAATTAAATTATACCTCATTTTTGAGTTAATGCCAGTTGTCCTCCGGGTTAAAAATTGACCTAAAGGCAACAGGAGGATTAACAAATACTGAATGACTACCTTGACATTTTGTACAGACATTAATGGTCAGCAGATGATGAACCCTTCTGACTTTGGTGCCACATTAAGATTGACATTTATGGTTTTCAGTGAAATATCTCTACAAATGAATGAATGGATTGCTGTAATATTAAGTTCATATATTCATATCTCCTTTAAGATTAAATGTAATGATTTGAGTGATCCTTTAATGTTTCATCCAGTGCCATTATCAGGTTGAAATTTAATTAATTCAGTAATTGGGAATTTCAATTAGAAATTTCCTGCTCATCAAATAAATAACCAAAATTACAAATCTGTCAGTTTTAATACTACAGACACATTTCACACAGTATTGAGGATTGATACGGAGCCTCTTTTAGGGAAATTATGATGAACGAGAGTATTATATTAATCAACTTATCCCACTTGAGAGCTAATCAAGAGCTACATGTCCTCTATAGGAGTTTACTGTATATACTGTGTGTACTGTATAGATATTGTTTCTCCACTACGTGCTGCAGTTAATGCCATTCAAGTCCATTCACTCACTGGCTGGCTCATGTCCAGAGGGGGGAAATCTGGGGCAGAAGCTGTAGAGCAGCATGGGTGTTACAGTTTAAAGGTTGTGTAAATATAACAAAGCACATACCACAATACCAGTATGTCATATTACCACTTTGCCTGTGATGTCACTTATTAATCCTCCTCAGGCATGTGCAGTAAATATAAGATGTTAGGTCTCATCCTTCGGGGCAATGTTTATCAGAAGATGTTGGTTCTCTTGTTGTCTGAAAAATCAATAACCTATTTTATGTTAGCATAGCATTAATATCTATAACATCATGGCTGTTTGCATTGAGACATCCTCTCCTCTCTCTTCCTTTGTTATGATCTTTTTGTGGGTACCACCTTTCCGAGTAGCCAATTACTGCCTTCCCATATCCCACACAGCCAATGAGAAGCCTGCTCTGCTGTCACATGTCCTTGTCATAGGCTGGAGTCCCATCCCCTCTCCTCCTCCTGTGTGTTGTTAATATTCAAAGGCTGCAGTCTATTGACGTGAGCTCATACCACCACTGAGCTCACAGACGCGCACACACACACACACACACACACACACACACACACACACACACTGGAAACTAAAAAATGAGACCGAAACATACAGAAATGCTTTGATTATATACAACGTCCTGAATTTACACACCGACTGTGAGCTGTTTGTGTCTCAGTTTATATAAAGGACCACTTTGATACAGCGAGGAAAACATCTTTAAATTTTAATATGTTGTCTGGTATTAGGTTATTAGTTCATTGTGCTTTTCTTACATCAGATTGGTAGAAGAAAAAAACACCACCAAACCCTTTTTGCCCCCCCAGGCAGAAAACAGGATTTTCTGCCTCTCATTAATTTAAAGCTGGTGGGAACTTCTTCCTTGAAAGTAGCTAATTGCACTTTAATCATAGTGGCTTCCCCCTTAAGGTATGACCCTCTCTGTATCTGAGTGTATATCAATGTATTATGAATTATGCATAAGTGCCTTAATAATTAACTAAAATATGCACAGCAGCTTGTGTGTGTGTGTGTCTACCTTTCAATTGTTAAACGTGGGTGATAATATTCTGTATTATTTACATCATTAATTCATACAGAAGGCAGTTTATGCACAAGATTTCTATCAAATATCTTTTGGGCAGACAAAAAACATTACATTAAAGGGAAGGGGGGATTTCTTCTGTGATGGCTCAATAACTTACTTTAATGCTTTGCAACAATTATGTGCAGGACGGACTGACTGCAGCCATCAATAAAGCAAAGCAAAGCACTTCTTATTTTAATTTAATAAAGAGTTTGTGTGTTTTTAAACCAGTTGGAGGCATAAAACTGACAAATTATCAGCTTTTAATCTTGCAAACTTGTTAGCGAACAGCTGCAGTTGGGAGTCAAATATATTTGTTCAGTATTTACCCTCATTTCAACTTTGTTTGCTTAAACTTTTGAGACCACATATCTGACTCCTTAGCTGCTGAATGATCCAATATCTGTGCTTGCTAGTAATAATAATAATAATAATAATAATAATAATAATAATAATAATAATAATAATGCATTTTATTTAAAGGTGCATTTCAAAGCACTCAAGGTCACCTACAAGGCTCATATAACACAACAACAGTACATCAAACATTTAGTGCAAAGATGAAGAATGAATATTAATGTGACTACAAAGTGCATTAGTACAATAAATAAACAGGAATGTGATTGCATGGTTATTGAGAGACAGCGTATGCCACTCTGAATAGGTGCGTTTTCAGGCGAGATTTAAAGGTGGAGACAGAGTCAGAAGTGCGAATGTCTGGTGGGAGAGAGCTCTATAGGCGGGGGGCAGATCGGCTGAAAGCTTTTGACCCCATGGTGGTTCAGTTGGCAGATGGGATGCAGAGTTAACTTTGAAGTGACTTTTTAAAGGTAGAGAAAGTTATGATGATCTTTGTTTATCCTCTTCTGTCTTTTTAAGTACAGTAAGTCCAGCAAATAGCTAAAGATGACAGAGACAGAGGGGAAAGATAAATGGAGTCCATACTGTTCACAGATATAACTTTCCTTTAAGTGGGACACACCAGGTTTGATGATGCATCCAACAGTCCTCCCTACCTGATATCGAGAGTCAGTCCTGAGGTGAGAAGAACATACTTATCGTATCTTTTAAAATATGTTTTTTTTCTACATTTCTTTAAATGTTATTTTTTACTCATCTAATTGTTTTTATTTGATTTTGAAAAGTTTATTATTATAGTATAATAGAGATGAAGACGTCTCATTAACACCAGGTGTGAATGTGAAAGCCTGTGTCATTATATAGGCAACATATTCATATCGTATGAACACAGTAAGCGTGAATGGAGTCATATGAGCATTTGTTTTAAAAGAAATCATATTAATCAGGTAAAATCAGGAAGGCCGGTGATTCCTATTAAAATACTTAGTAGCTACTTTCAGATGAGGGAAAAAAATCAACTCTATATTACATGGTCTAAAATACATATGATAAAAAATTGCAGTTATCTCAATAACAAGAAATGTAATGATAGTTTTGTGAGTTTTTTTGTCTTATTTTTTGTGTTTGTGTGGATTATTATTATTATTATTATTATTATTATTATTATTTAAGGTTCTTGTCTTCAGAAATTGACTTTATGTCGATTAGTTGAGTGTCAATCAATCAACACAAAGCCTGGTTTAACTATATGGGACTTAGACTGCTTTTGTTTTTAACTGAAATGAGAGTAAATTTGGTTCATTAAGAGATTCTCAGCGCTGATAATTTGATGAATTCGGTTTATCGTCCAGCCATAATTTTGATTCGACTGCGACCAAAAAGAAGAAGAAGCAAAAGGAGGAGAGGCTGAGTGATAGAAGTTTCATAACAGGAGCATCATGACTCTCCACGCTGTGCTATATGTTGAACACTCAGCCTTTGTGTGTGTGTGTGTGTACTGTATAAACCTGATGTGAAGTATCATCCACTCTTCCTCTTTATCTCTGAGCCATAGCCAGCTGGTACTAAAGCAGAGGTATTCATCCATCCCGACACTCCCCCCTTTTTTCCCCTTCTGTCCCAGCTGCTCTCTCTACCTCTCGAAGCCCCCCTCCTTCCTCACCCCTCCCTCTCTCTCTCTCTCTCTCTCTCTTTCTCTCTCTCTCTCCTCATCCTCCACCTCCTCCTCATCCTCCTCCTCTTCCTCCTCCTCCTCCTCCTCCTTTTCTCAACCTCCTTTCCACTGTCATTTCCCTCCCTGTTCATATGTTCCGGTGAGACATCGCAGACTGAGCGTATGTGTGTGTGCATGTGTGTGTCTGCGTGTGTACATAGAGGATGGCTCAGAGCTCAGGTGCAGGCGGCGGGCTCAGGGAACCAGTTAAGCAGGCAGCAGGACCAGTCTATTTACCCTGACGACAGAGCGCTCTGCTGGGTTAAGGGCTGGAGCTTTTGCCCCTTTTTTTTGGTGGATCTCCAACTCTGGAGCTCAATTAACATACCTGAAACTGAACTGTTTTTTATATAGTATTCATTACCAAGAGGACAATTTCACCTGACTTTGGATCATATATATGTCTTGAGGAAATTCATTGTTATTTTTTTAAATATTTGCTGTGATTGGCACTTAATTTGCACTTTGAGTACTGAGCAGTGAAAGCAGCTGCCTCCTCAGCGGTGGATCTACAGGGAGGTGTAACAGAGGAGCATGTCCAGTATCTGTCCTGCCCCAAGCTGGACCTCTGCACAGTGTGGATAGCTATACTGAGGAGGATAAAGAACAAAAGGAAAGAGGGAAATCTTCTAAACATATAGAGGAAATTCCTTCCTCTCACACAGCTGTGAGGGCTCCTTCTCTGACAAAAGAACTGCGACTGAGAGGAGGAACAAAAAAAGACAATTAGGGAGCTGAGAAGAAAACACTAAGGGAGACTTTTCAGTCCACGCTCCATCCCTCCATCCCTCCTTCTCCCGTTCCCACCTGTGAGGATTAATTGGACTGGAGCAGCATGGCGCACGCCGCCTCGCAGCTGAAGAAAAAGGCGGATGAGAACCTCCAAGCTGTGGAGGATGAGAAGGAGGCGAAGAAGAAGGCGAGGAAGCGTGCCCGAGAAGCGAAGAAAAAGGTAGAGAAAGAGAAGGAGGAATAGGAGGAGGAGGAGGAGTGGGGAAAGACATGGAGTTCGAGGAGTGAGGGAAAAAAAAGATTACAAGATAGCAGAAAGAGAGAGAGAAAAGAGGGAAAGTAATACAGTAATGAGAACACAGAGCTGCCACAAGGGAGAGAGAAAAGCTTGAAGCGTGTCGGTCTAGTGGAGTCTAGGAGATTCTCTTTTGTCATGATGCAGCTTCATCACACACACACACACACACACACACACGAACACACATGCACACCCAGTGGATGAGAAGAAGGGGGCGGGAGGGGCTCCCTTTGGGAATAACGAGGGAGGGTGGTGGGAGGGGGAGAAAGACAGAGAAAGATGGATGAGTAGACAGTGCGGAGAGGAGAGAAAAGTAAAGATAACAGGAATCAGCTATACAGGCCAGATTGATATTTTGGGAAGCAGCGCTGCTATTAATATGTTGTGTGTTGTGTGTGTGTGTATGTGTGTGTGTGTGTGTGTGTGTGTGCAGACAGAGTGGGTGTTCACTTGCTCTGCGGAGTTATAAAACATTACTGACAGACATGAAAAACCCATTAACATCTTTGTTGTAATGACTTAACTTCCACAAAAAAGATCTAAAAATATCAAAAAATTTTCTCTCAAGATTTTAATTTCTTTTTTAAAAATTTTTGTAATAAAATATCATTACATGTTGAGCCGTACCTCTGTTTGATAGGATGCTGGTTTGTGTGTGTGTGTGTGTGACTTGTCCTCAGCCGCCCCGCTCTGTCTCCATGTTAACTTTACTTGTATGAAACCATTTCTCCGCCACACTGCTCATCCCACCTCCCCATTATCCCTAAGATAGTGTGTGTGTGTGTGTGTGTGTGTGTGTGTGTGTGTGTGTGTGTGTGCGCTAATTTTGATTTAAAAATAAATAAATAAATAAAAGTGTGTGTGTTAACATGGGAGGAAAGTGTACTCGAGCCAACAGCGTCAGCAGTCACACCCTGCGGTTAGGTGTGGGTTGTTTCCTGTGTGCTGGTGTGTGTTTGTGGATGTGTGTGTGTGTGTGTGTGTGTGTGTGTGTGTGTGTGTGTGTGTGTGTGTGTACATACAGTATGTCATTGTGCAAGGACAAAGTTAAGACTTGATCTCTGAAACACACACAGGTCTATAAGGTGATCAATACGTCTCTCTTTAAATCAATAATTGCCATCACAGCTGTGACAACTTCATTTGGTAAAACATAAACTTTTCAGCCGACAGTGATGGACACGCTTCTGTGTTTGAATAACTTAATTGACCTGTGCATGTGTGTGTATTTGTCAAATCGTGACTGAGCCTATCCTTAAAAATCAGTTGTGTTAGCCTGTGTGTGTGTGCACATGCTGACATTTGGGCTTTTGTGTTTGTGTATGTGTGTATATGTTTGTGTATGCATGTGTGTGTGTGTGTGTGTGTGTGTGTGTGTGTGTGTGTATACATACATGCTGACCAGCCTGAAGCCATCATTAGTTGAGGTTTAGCCACCTGTCACAAACAGTCAATACAAGTGACCTCATTAGCATCAAGGTCAAAATGGATAGAGAGGTGACTTCCCGTGGCTACAGGAAGTCAGTGCTGTGGTTAGTTAGTTAGGAGCTGCTGCATGAAGATATCCACCAACCCAAATTATGTTTATTATAAAGCTGAAACAATAAATTGATAATTGGTCAAATTGATGTATTAGTTACTTAATTCAGAAAATTAGCCAACAATCAAGTTGCAATGTCAACTGCTAGGGCTGCAACTAATGACTAGTTTCATTATTGATCAATCTGCTTATTATTTTCTTGATTAATGATTTTGTCAATCAAATATCAGAACATAACTAAAAATCCCTGCCATAATTTCACAAAGGTCATGGTAACACATTCAGTGTGAAGAAGAAGAAGAAGAAGAAGAGCTCCAACAATTAGTCGATTAACCCTCCTGTTGTCCTCGAGTCGAGGAAGGAAGGAAGGAAGGGAGGAAGAAAGGGAGGAAGAAGGAAGGAAAGGAGGGAGGATGAAGGGAGGGAGGAAGGAAAGGAAGGAAGGAAGGTAGGAGGGAGGGAGGGAGGAGGGAAGGAAGGAAAGGAGGAATGAAGGGAGGAAAGGAAAGAAGGAAGGAAAGAAGGACAGAGGAAAGAGGGAAGGTCCTCCCTTAGTGGGGAGGACAGAAAGAGAAGGAGGGAGGAAGGAAGGGAGGAAAGAAGGAACAGTCAAAAACGACGGGGTCAATTTGACCCGAAAGGACAACATGAAGGTTAATCAATTAGTCATTCAACATAAAAGATTCATTGGCAGCTATTCTGATAATTGATTAATAGTTTTAGTTGTTTTGTTAAGGTGGAATGATAAATATTAATGGTTGCAGCTTCGTAGAGTTTTTAGCTGATTGACTACTTTTGGCTTTTGAACCTGAACAAAGCATCTAAAGAAATCATTATGGAAGCAGCTACTGGTCCTGAATTTATATTTCCCCCATTCTCTCTCTTCCTATTTGACATTTTTCTTTAAACAATATCTTTAGTGTTACATAAAGACCCGAAGCGAACAGTCATAGAAACAGGACAGTGTCTCCTCAAAGGCATTCATGCTATTGCCCACGTAAGTGACGAAGCTGTGTGGACGATGGAGAGAAAAAAAAAGACCTCGAGGGAGAATTTCACACCCAACTTACTTCCGCACACAGCTGGCCAGTGTGACTATCTCACTTTTTAGGTTTAAACAGGACTTGCTAAAGTTTTGGGGACCGATCACGGTTAAAAAGAAACCATCCCAGACTGTAATAGGAGACAGGATATGAACAGCGGTCTCCATTACCGGAGTCACAGGCTTTGTTTGCAAATCCACCCACTCCTGCTTCCTCCTTTTTAAATCGCCACATTACTTCCACCTTTGCTCCTCTAGAGATTAGAGTCATAATTTGCACGGCCAAATGAGGTCCTTGTCTGTGTAATGTAAACATACAGAAGGTTGTTTCAGGCTTTTGAATTAATGAGCAATGGTGAGAAGAGTCCTCGAGAAAATTGATATGTCAGATATGATGAGAATGTAATTATGAATCCCAATTATATCTGTCACAATCACAGTGGTAAATTACATTACATTGTACTGTACTGTGAGAAATTAACATGTGTTTGTAATTATCATTTTCACCAAGCTGGACTTTCCCAATGACATCGTAACAGAGTAAAAAGGCCAGATTTTTATACATCTGCAGCGGTCGACGTGTTATAATCCTACTGCAGTAATGACACATGCTTCCACTAAAACACTCAAGGCCTCTTTTGGGATTTCACATTGATGAATCAGAAGAGCATGAATGTTATAGCAGCAGAAAAATGGAGGAGAGAGAGGTTTGGCCTTGGTGGCACAAGTTGAAAATTGAGCTTGTGTGTGATCACAGATTGATGAGTTCATAATTAAGGCAACAGGTGAAGGAAACATGTTGCTGTAGTAATGTGTGTGTGTGTGTGTGTGTGTGTGTGTGCGTGTGTGTGTATTGGGTGTGTGTAGCGTAATGTTGGAGTGGACGGGTATCGGCTATCCTGGGCCTCACTCAAGGTAAATCTATAACACCGTCTGCTCCGGGCCAATTCTTGGCACCATAGCAGCAAAAAATATCCTCTCCCTCCTCGGATAACGTCACCTCAATTACCTTTCTTTTCTTCTCCTCGTCCTCACTTTACTTCACCTCATCCCACTCCTCTTTCTCTCTTTCTCTCTCTCTCTCTCTCTCTCTCTCTGTCTCACTCTTTAATGCTATCTCTATACTTGGCAAGGCTTCTTCTTTCCCTCTCAGACAGTGTCTCTCTCTTTATCTTTTCGGCACCCTCCTCCTCTTACTCACTCTATTAAATGAAATTTGGAGTTGGAGTCAGGATGTGGTTAGCATAGCTTAGCGTAAAGACTTAAAGACTGTCTAGCAATTATAAATAAGTCTTCAAGGTTGTCTTTCCTGCACGATGCATCTTGTTTGTTTCACTTGCAAGTGTGTAAAATGTGCAACTCATTAACTGTTATCGAACTTGGCAACATCTACTGTTGTTTAAAGAGAAATAATTAAAGCACATAACTCTGTTAACTGTTACATTTAGGGCTGCAACTAATAATTATGCTCATCCTCATTATCGACTATACTCTCAATTATTCCATTTGTCTATAAAATGTGAGAAAACAGTGAAAAACGCCTGTTATAATGTCTTCAGATGTCATATTTGGTCCGATTAATATTCCAAAACCAAGAGATATTCAGTTTTCTGTCATGTATAACACATCAAACTTTAAAATCTTCACATTTGAGGAGCTGCTAACCATCTAATATTTGCCATTTTCCTTAAAAAAAATAGTAAAATTATTAATCTATTATTAATATAATTGCCAGCAAATTTTCTGTCGATCAACTAATTAATTAATCGATGCTGCTCTGGTTAAACTTTTTTGCTTTCTAAGGATAAAATAAATTAGATAACTATAGTCAGCTGCCATAACTTTCCATTTAAACTTGAATGCTACAGTAGGTTACAATTTAACAAAATATGCATATTTGCTTTCATATAGATGAGAATACAACTCTGGTTTAAGCTTGGAGACACCAGAGTTTAAAATAATAACACCAACACCTCTGAAACTCACTAATTAGCATTTTATATCTTCTTTAAATTGTATAAACTGAAAACAACATCATGGTTTTAATGCAACACTTCTGCACTACCATGCACACACATACACTCTGATTGCATTATTTTTTATCAATGATACGTAGCCTGCATGAAGTATCGTTCCTAATTGATTCTGTAATGCTTTCTGAGTCCAGCGTCCGAAGCTGTGTACTGTCCAGTGTGTTTATGGGTCTTACAGGAAGCTAGAAAACAAAAAGCTGTGTATTACCAGCACCACTGAGACCAGCGCCTCCATTAAAGCTATTATCTGCTCGCTTCAAACAAACAAACACTATTGAACTACAAGCCTGTGCAATGCTTTTAACTGTACATCATAAAAAAAGAAGTTGTGGCTCTTGTAGCCGTGTCGGTCGTACTTTTCACATTAGTTGTTTAGCGGTTAAACTAGCTGACTGGAACATTATTGGTAGGCTGATTGACTTATTCATTAACCCTCTTGTTGTCCTCAGGTCAAGGAAGGACAGGAGGAAGGAAGAAAGGAAGGAAGGAAGGAAGGAAAGGAGTAAGGAGGGACGGAGTAAAAGAGGAAGGGAGGACGGGAGGAAGGAAGGAAAGGAGTAAGGAGGGATGAGGAAAAGAGGAAGGAAGTAAGGAGAAAAGGAAGGGTGGAAGCAAAGGAGGAATGAAGGAAGGACGGAGGAGTGAGCAAAGAAAGAGGGAAGATGGGGAAGAACGAAGGAAAAATTAAAGAAGGAGAGAGGAAAGAAGGAACAGTTAAAAAAGATGGGATCAATTTGGAGGACGACAGGAGGGTTAAGAAGCTGCCTGCCTAGCTGTGTGATTGACTGATTAGCTTGTTGCTAAAGCTACATATCACAGTATTTACTATGATTAGCTTGCTGCTAAAGCTACATATCACAGTATTTAATATGGTTAGCTTGCTGCTAACGCTACATATCACAGTATTTAATATGATTAGCTTGCTGCTAACGCTACATATCACAGTATTGAATATGATTAGCTTGCTGCTAACACTACATATCACAGTATTTAATATGATTAGCTTGATGCTAAAGCTACATATCACAGTATTTAATATGATTAGCTTGCTGCTAAAGCTACATATCACAGTATTTAATATGCAGCGTTATCTTCATCGTCATTTTAAAAACTGTATCACAAATATTTGTGTTTGGACTACAGAGCTGTGTGTGGGCTGACCTTTCAAAGCAGTGTGTGAGGGTAATATTGCTTTCAGCAGGGATTGAAATTGGCAACAGGACAAATCAGTGTGTGTGTGTGTGTGTGTGTGTGTGCGTGTAACCAAACAGGCTTAAAGGCGGAGAAGTGTAATAAAATCGCCGCTCTCAGTCGGAAATTCCCGGACTTTCCCTGCTTGATTTTTTTTTTGTGTCTGTTATTATGTTAGACTTCTTCAGGCTTGTAGTGATGATGAGACCGGACTACGAAGCAATTGCTGCTAAAGCTGGACATAACCTCTACTCTGCCCTTTCACACTCACACACACACACACACACACACACACACACACACATACATAGAGGCGCAGTTACACAAGTACATACACACACTCAAACATAAGGACAGTGATACAGCAGCATTTATTTCTGGGTGGGGTTACCCTAGCATATGGAAATTACACATCTATTATGACACTCATGCATGCTGATTAATAACTGTTTTTGGGTGTAGTGCTGCAACTATTTTATTATCATTTAATCTGCCTATTATTTTCTTGATTATTCAGTTTTTTGAAGGTGCGACCAACTGACCAAAACTGAAAAGATGTTCAATTTACGATCATGTAAGACAAATCTAAGTTAAGTTTTTTGCTTAAAAATTGACTAAAATGATTATTATCATCAAAATAGTTGCAGATGAACTTCCTGTCAATCTACTAATTGATTAATTGACTAATTGACTAATGCTCTAAACGCTTCATTTGTGAGTTTTTTTTCTACCTTACCAACATTATTGTGCTTGCCCGTAAATGGCCATCCACTCCTTAGCCTTGGTTGCTAAGGTTGTTGCTAAGGCTTTTTCTCATATTTCGGATTGGATTTCAGCTCAAACATATTTGGATGTATTTAAGAAGTTGACATTTTGAGTAAAGAATGAGGAAAAAGTGATTTCATGGTTTGTTGATGTTGCCTGTTGTTGTTGGCTGTGATAACCAATCAGAACAGAGTGAGGTCATCAGGGGGGCGGGCCTTAAAGAGACAGAAGCTAAAAACGGCCTGTTTCAGACAGAGGCTGAACTGAGGGGCTGAATAAAGGGTCAATATAGGATAAATAAGTAGAGTTTTTTAACTTTAAATCCAGTAGATATTCCAGTAGAGCCCCAAAATGTAAATATAGACCTGAAAATGTGCATAATAAGCCCGATTTAAATAATGCAAAATTATATTTGCAATGTTAATGATATATGCAGATTATTGAAAGAAGATATAAGTTAATTTGAAAACACTGTAAGACATGAAATAACGAGGAAGGTTTCTCTCTCAGAATAGCATCTTCTACCTAGAGGGAGATACAAAGGTTGTATGCAGGGCTGAGCTGAGATGTCTTATGATTTTGAAGTGAGAGGGGGGGTGGGGGTTGGGTGGGGGGTTGGAAATGCTGCTTCTTCTAAAGGTTTATTTTTGGGAAAGGACTCGATTCTGGCTTATTTCATCTGCAGTCTCCTCTCTTTCTCTCTGCACCCCCCCTCCCCATGCTATCTCTCTACATCTGCCACCCCGCACCCCCCTCTCTCTCTCTCTCTTCAGCAGTCCCTCAATCCCTCCCTCCCTACATCACTGTCAGCTGGCAGGAGGCTGTATTGTTCTGCCACACTTCTGCTTCTGGGGTGGTGAGGGGGGGGTTCATATACACACACACACACACACACACACACACACACACACACACACACACACACACACACACACACACACACACACACACACAGATGCACAGAGGTCCCTTGTGACCAGGCATTGTACCACTTTAATCCCCCTGACACTTATTTAAGCCAAGATTCATATTACTGCTCTTCAACCAGTCTATTTCTCTTTGTTCCACACTGCCTATATTTAAATATTCAGTCCTTTCATTCTTTCTTTCTTTTCTTCAGTCCTTTTCTCTACGACGATACAGTTTCTATACATTTATATTGTATGTACATTGAAGGATGGTATTGTGTTCTTGCAGGAAAATATCCAAAATAAATCCAAAAATTTTATTTTCAGAAAAATATTTAAATAATTTAAAAAAAGAAGAAGATATAATTAAATAATATATCAATATAAATGTACCTTATGTGCCTTAATAACCTTTAAAACACAAAATTATCTTTGTTATGCACACAAATTGTTTCCAAATAACATTTTATAATTTGATACAATAGTAATATACAATATAATCAGTCAATTCTGATGTAATAAAATATGCTTTTATTTTAATTCATGTCGCACAGAAAATTAACTCTGGCTTTCTGTGTATAAACTTATATTAAAGTGTTTGTTTTTGGGCCACTTGGGGGCAGCTCAGCAAGCAATACACACATTTTATCACCATAAAATACAACAAATTCACTGTTTATTCAGGTCTTTTTTGTATGCTTAAAGACTGCCTGCTGCTATATATAATTTCCTTTTGTGAAAAACTGAACAAAAACAGAAGCGTTGCAGACCATAAAAAAACAAAGCAATGAGCTAAAAGACGCTAAAGCTCTTTGTAGCACTGAGGGAAGCTGCAGAGTGATATTTCTCTGGGTTCATTACAAGTAGCTCATCACATGACACATTATTTCTCCTTTGTTAACCTTCCTGTCGTCCTCCCAGGTCAAATTGACCCTGTCTGTTTTGACTGTTCCTTCTTTCTTTCCTTCCTTCCTTCCTTCCTTCCTTCCTTCCTTTCATCTGTTCCTCCTCACTCCTTCTCTCTTTTCCCCCTTCCTTCTTTCCTTCCTCCAACCCCCTTTCTTCCTTCCTTCTGTCCTTCCTTCCTCCTTTCTTTCCTCCCTTCCTCCTTGTCTCTTTCTTTCCTCCCCATTACCTTCCTTCTTTCCTCTGTCCTTCTTTCCTTCCTTCCTCTTTTCCTTTTCTCTCTCCTCCCTCCTTCCTAGCTTCTTTCTGTCCTTTCCTCCCTTCCTACCTCCACCCTTTCCTTCCTTCTTCCTCCATTCATTCCTTCCTCCCTCCTTTCCTTCCTTCCTCCCTCCCTCCTTCCTTTTCTCTCCCTCCCTCCTTCCTTCTGTCCTTTTCTCCCTCCTTTCCTGTATGTAAGTTGTACAAAACAAGATAGCAGTTTCTGTTGAGTGCCAGTAATATTTGCTGCAGACATTTATCATCACACCTTCTTGTTTGACAGCGAGAATTGATCGAGTAAAAAATGAGAAAGGACAAAATAAAAGATTTGTCAGCATGTAACTCTTCGTCTTTGTGATGAGAAACAGTTTCAACTCAGTTTCTTTACACAAAAACCTGCAATGATGGACAAAAATACGAAGAGTTACATGCTGACAGATCTTTTATTTTGATAAGCAAAAAACAATGAACTCATATCCATCATCACATGAATGCAGAGTAGTTTATCAGACATTCCTAACCTTAAAAAAAAAAAAGAAGGAAAACGTCTTTACACACATGAGCATCCACAAGCTGGAGCACCAGATGCCAACACTGACAGCACTCAGCACAGACGACAAAGTCGGAAACAAGTAACATAACTGAGGAGAGCGCATTATGAATTATAGAATGACTCCATTACAGAGAAGAGGAGAAAGAGCAGCTGGAGCAGAGAGCAGAGAGCCGAGACGAGATGTGAGGGGAAGCCAAGGGATAAAGGAGGGTTAGAAGAGAGAAAAAGGAGAGGTAGGAAGCGGGGACTGTTGGGAATGTGGTTAGAAAAAAAAGCAGAGTCCGTAAAGGTAGCTTGTTTTATGCCCCCCATCATCACACAAAGCTGTAACGCTCACTGTAACATGCTTGTAGAGTTGGTTGCTGGGACAGAGGATTGGTGCAGAGGCGGCCACGCATTGTGATTGGTGGACGGGGGGAAAAGCAGGGAGAGGCGGAGGGGTTGATATAGGGGCTGTGGAGGGGGGGAAAGTACTCCACCTCCAACCCACATAACACATTTTCTCAACATACTGCAAAAAAAAGAAGATAGGAGGTTGAAAATCAAATTAAAATGAATAGGGTAATTAGAGATGGAGTTAAATCAAGGCAAGCGATCAGAGAAGAAGGAGAGCTGACTAGTGAGGGAAAAAAAGGAGGAAATTGGAGAGTGGGATGATAGAGAGAGAAGGAGAGAGAGAGAGAGAGAGAGAAGGAGAGAGAAGATGAGGATGTTGTTAGTTAGGCCTTTTATCCTCCCTTCCTCCACTTCCCCGCAGCTTCGCTCTTCTCTCCTCTGCAGTGGAAGATCACAACTAAGAACTGGGACAGTCCTTTCATTTATGCACAAACACACACACACACACACACACATATGCATGCACTTACATCTCAGCAGATTTAGCCTGTGCTGCCTTCTCATTTCACTGAACACACCAGTGTTTTTAGGGTTTGTTTGTTTTTAACGTCCCTGCAGCCAGATTGCTGCTTAGCTCAGTGACATCACTAAAAAATGAGGCACCTCCTTGTTTACATGTACGCAGCTTTTACAGGCGGCGTCTCTATCGTGGTGTTGTTGTTGTGATTATTGCAGCACAGATTGACTCAAACTGCAGCAGTGATTGATTTTCTGAAGATTTGCATGTTAATTTGTAACTTTGCTTATTTTGCTTATAAATTGTGGCGGTATCTCAAATAATATGTGATAAAGGCTTGAACTAGAACATATAATCCAATTATGCTGGATTTTATTTTATTTTTTTTAACATTGTAATTAAATTTACATTCATTTTAAATTCAGATCTGTATTGTAATGTCACATTTTGGGAGAGTCAATTCAGGGAGCATGACTGAGATGCTTAAAAAAAAAAAAAAAAAAGTTCTTGCCAGAAATTAAGCATTTTTCACCTCGCCTCCTCCGCAAACAGCCACACCACTAAAATACAGACTCACATTAATAATTATTAACAGAAGACATCAGACAGACATCAGCTTCAACATTAACACATCAAACACAAACAACACTAGAAGCTGTTTGTCACATACTCTTCTAATTTTTAAGCTTTTTTTCAAGTAAAATGTATCTCAAGAATTCAAATTGGACAAATTTGGATTCATGTTTATTTGAATACAGATCTTATCTTTCCCATATAGTTTTAAAATCCTCTGTCACCACTGAAAAGTCTTAATAGACCAACTTTTTGAATTATTTCCAATTAAAACATGTTTTTAGTTGAGCTGGTCCAATTTATTTAGATATATATGATTTTTTTTAGATTATTTTATGGAGATTAGTGTGATAATTGGTCAAATTTACATTTGTTTCGTGGTGTGGATAATATATATAATCATGAATAGCTCTTGCCACTAAAAGGGGGCTAATGAGGGTTAGCTGAACTTTATTCTTATGGTGGCAAAATCCCAAATTCTTGTTGTATGTATTTGAAGTCTTGTTGACCAACCAGTGACTGAAATTGGGGCGATACAGTTGCTCTGTTGCACCTCACATCAAGAAATTCCTACTTTTGAATCCACTGGTCGACCGAGACATTTATGTGTAGAGTTTATTAGTTCTCTCTTGTGTCTACGTATGTTTTTTAGGTTTTCTGTTTCCCTCCCAAAGACATCCAGGTCTGGTGATTTAGCGACTTTAAACTGCCCATGTTGTATTCATAGTGAACAAGAGCAAGAAAGACAACTAAAGATATGTTGTGAGTGAATCCACGAGTAGGGGAAACACTGGCGTATCATATTAAAAAAAGGGTCAGAAAAGCAGAGAGGGGAATATTCGATGTGTCGGCCCTCCTTGTGCTCTCAGTGGGTGAGGTGCGGGTCCTTGGCAGAGATCCAGCAGAGAGTCACGACACAGCTAGGATCTGTTTGTGTTTGTTTACGAGCGAGAGAGGGAGTCTTCTCGGCTGCTCTCTGTCATATCCTCGGGGTGGAGCGGACATTTTGAAGGTGAGCAGAAGGGAGGAGTCCCGTCTGGACCAGACAGACAGACAGGCAGACACTCAAACACAGTTCACTGGACTGCACAGAGCCTCATGACTAGACACAATGTCTTATGCATGAGTTTGTGTGACTGTGAGTGAAGTCTTGTCCCAGTTAGACACTTGATAATATCAGCAGATGGCAGATGACAGAGGGAGTCGAAAACTGTTGGAACTAGTGATACGACCAGAAAATCTTGATTTGTTTTTTGGCATTTTTGACTTTATTGAACAGTTGGTGGCAGGGAATCTCATAGGAAACAAGGAGAGAGAAATGGGTATGAGATGCAATAAAAATCTCTTGCCGACTCGAACCAGAGACATTGCGAGTATGTGGCGTGCACTCTAACCACTCGGCTATAAGGGCTTGGAGTCACAATTTGAATCCATTTTTGTTTGTCTGCAAGAATGCATTGCAGTTCTGCCAATACATATTTAGATAAGTATAATATATGGCATGTCAAATAGCTTTTGACTGTCAGTACCAGATACATCATCTAAGTAGTAGTATCTGTAGTAGCACATCCAGTTTCTTTACAAGGAAATACTGAATCTGGAAACAGTTCAGTTGACTTTCACCACTTCAGCTCTTGCGACCACAGATGATTCCTCTTCATCGTCTAATACAAACCAAGAGAACAGTGCGTTCCTCTTGTAAATGCTACATTAAATTCAGCCATAGCCAAACACAGCTAGCAGCATGGAGTCAGCTACTATCTACATTACATTTTGACTAAAACTAAACACTTTTGTAATAATAATAGTAAAAGTCAAACGGCAAGACTTTGGTTGATCTACAGACTAACGTGACTTTCTTACATTGTTAATAAAGTTTATATTTATGTAGCATCAGAAACAACCACATTTTACAATTTTGACATTTTAAACATTGTGTAAAAACTACGATTTGTTTGTTATGTGTTAGCTCTCCTAACAAATTTTTCTAAAATATATATATATCTGAAAATACATACATTTATAAAAACAATTTCACATCTCAGTAACAAATGCTAAAGACATTGTAAGTGGTTTCTTGACTATGTTAAGTATGTTAATTTATTCTTGCCCTGTCTTGTTCAGTTGTCATGGCGATGGAGATGGTTTTAACATATCGTACTGTATATGGGAGGAGTTTCCCGTCAAAGGATGATGAAAACCGTCGAATATGAACAACAATTTTATGGTTAATTCTTTATTTAAATTATTTATTACACATAAATGGTCAAGCTTCTCGAGTTAGTTTCTGCTTTTGTCTATTTCATAATATTTTAAATACAATATCTTTAGATTTTATCTTAGATTTCGAAGTAATAGGACTCTCTGAAAAAGCCAAATGCTATACTATATATTTTAGGGACGACACTATGACTGCATAAATTAAGAAAAAAACCCAGATTAATCAGTGCATACATAATTGTTGTAGTCCTGTTTTTTACCAGCACAGATCAGCATACATCTTTTGAATTCATATTGATATTTCATGCTCCTACGTGATATGATAGAGGGCGAACATAACCGTAAAGCATCCTACACTCACTCATCTGCATCCCACTTCAGCAAACATGGAGCTTAAAGCTTCATATCAGAAAATCCTGTGGGCGTTTCACAACAGCGGTAAGCTTTTTGAAATCCTTCCCACTAAGCTCATTTCTGGTAGTGTTAAGTCTGTTTCTTCTTGTCAGTGACTGTTCACCGAGACAATAGCAGGAGAAAAGACATTTACTCCCTAAAGACTGTTGGTGGCAAGTTACCGCCTCCATTTGCTTAAAGGCAAATAAAGCTGAAGCTAATATGAGGTTGTCGCCCATGTGAGGAAACACACATTTCCTCCATAGACATAATAATACCAAAAAAAGTCATATGCATCACTTGATTTGAAATGTACAGATTCAACTCTTGAGACTTTTTATTATATGTAATAGTTGTGATGATTCAAAGAGTTACTTCTGTATGTGATGTTTAGTAAAATTTCCTGCAATTTCAACTATTGCCACTGTTGCTACACCGAAATCTCAAATTTGTTATTTTGTCTGACCAACATGTTCCAAACCCAAAGATATTTAGTTAACCATCACATAAAATAAGGCTGGGAGGTATATTGAATTTTTAAGATCGATATAATTTCAAACGAGATATAAGACGAAACGTTATCCTTTAGATTTATATAGTTTATTCACAGTCCTTACGGCAATGTATTTGTCATTTGGAGTCTTCTTGTTAAAATACTGAGTTACAGCTTTGCACCTCCAGAGAGGACGAGAGGAGCAGCTAGTCTCTCCTGCATGTTGCTATCATTTATCATTTATGGATTCGCTGCTCTCCTCTGCTCTCAGAGAATCTGTTCTGCTGCTACTTTATTCCGCCTCTCTGTTCTGTATAAAAGGTCTGGACACTGAATGAATGGGGGGACAGAGTTGCTCCATCAGTAGCGGCAACAGAGCAGGCGAGGAGCTCCGGTCCTTTGAAATGAAGCTAATGCAGAAGTAATTTAGAACCGCATTCTATCAAAAGGCCACCAGAAGGCGACCATCTCTATACAAGTAAATGGAGAATTCACCAACTTCTCACTTGATTTCTAACCTCAGTAAACGTTTTCAAAATGTGTTTATGGTCTCAATCGCTAGTTTAAAGCCTTCTTCAATGCAGTATGATGTTCATTTCTGAAATTTTGGCCTCCCTGATTTTACATTTGACGATAAAGCAGGGTATGCATTAGGGCGTGGCTACGTTGTGATTGACAGGTTGATTGCCCAATGTCCTCGGGATCCAACTCTCGCAACCATAGCAACACTCCTGCTCCGCCCATGGCTCCCCCTCATCGCTACGCCTCATACCCATATAAGTAGAATCCGCGTTTTTATTTTTCCCAGCATGCACTTGAAATTTTCAAGATGGTGCTGCCTAGATTCAGCAGCAGTCCACAAACCAATGGGTGACGTCATGGATGTTACGTCCATTTCTTTTATACAGTCTATGCTACAGAGGTAATGACTGCAGGACGCTGTTGTGTTAGCTGTGGTTGAGCGAGTTAGAGAGTGAATAAAGAAAGCCGGTGAATTAGAAGAATAAAATGTCATTTTTTTATTGTTTCAAAGTGATTCAACAGCTCAAATAAACTTCCCCACACACCTCCACTCAATCCTGCAGCACTCCACCTCAAGTCTCTCAATCCCAAACGCCAGCACGCTGTTTAAAAGCACACAGCAGCAGCGGCATTATGTTGGATTTGGTTGGTTCAATGTAAAAAAAAAGCGAAGGTTTAATAATAAGAGATCTTCTTTATGGCTGTGGTGCAGGATCTCGGTATTAAAGAGCCGTATGGTTCACGGCAGGTGGATCTGAGCTCTCAGTGTGTGTGCTGCTCACACAGAGATGGTGAGCCAGGTGTAAAACTCGAGGTGACAACTACACTCTTCATGTTATTGTAAGTGCAACAAAAGCTACAGTACCAGAGTAATATAGACAAGAGTTATTTAATTTAATACGCCCAAAGGATGGACAGATAGTGAGTGAGGGTTCGAACTAACTATTTATTCATAATTAAAATGTGCTATATTGGGATATATGTTGAAATGACCTATATCGGGATATGAAATGAATAAAGAAGAGCAGCTAAGACTATATATTACTTGTAATATTTGGCATTTTTCCATGAAACTTTAAAGATCAGACGATTCCGAAAATATTTGATGATTATTTTTCCTTTATTGCAGATTTAATGCAATTCATTTTTCAGATAAGCTCTTACGATTTAAAGTAGTTTATTAAGCTTAAGTAGTGTGAAATTTGTTTTGACCCATAATAAACACTTAATCTTTCAAATTCCCGAAATGTGGGTTTTGGAGTCACAGTCCTCCTACTCAGTGGCCCGCTGCGTGTCTCCTGTGAACTCGGTGCTTTCTCAGGTGAAGCCCGGAGCAGTCGCTGCTGCTCTCTGGTGTGTTAATAGCACTTTGGACTGCTGGCAACCGGGACTTAGTGCAGCACTCTTGCTTTCCTGTTATGAGGTTTCTCTTATTAGTCATGTCCTGGCCTACTAACACTGTGCTGAGATATGCAGCAGCAACCGAGACCGCTCAGGAATCAAGGCGTCTGTGGTGTGAGAGCCAAAAAACACTGTCCTCATTTACACAATTCCCTCCTCTCTCTCTCTCTCTCTGTCTCTTACTCTCTCTCTCTCTCTCTCTCTCTCTCTCTCTCTCTTTCTTGCTCTCTCTCTCTCTCTCTCTCTCTCTCTCTCTCTATGTCTCTCTCTATGTCCCTCTCTCTCTCTCTCTCTCTCTCTCTCTCTCTCTCTCTCTCTCTCTCTCTCTCTCTCTCTCTCTCCATCTTCACTATCTTTCACTAATAGTGATCTACTGATTATAATAACAAGAAAACAAGAGTAAACAAGTACAGCAGGTAAAATTCAACAGCATAAGTTATATAAAAAAAGGTTAAAACAAATACGAAGAGAGAAAAACTGATTTTAAATACATGAAACAAAATTTTAAAAAGTTTAAAACACAAGTTAAAAAACATATTAACTAAAAGCCTTGCGATAAAAGTATGTTTTAAGTTGTTTTTCAACCTGTCATTGGGTATTTCTAGGGATAAAGAGACAGTTATAACTTATTACAATACTTCCATTTAAAGTACTAATAATAAATAATGGCCGTTAAATACTATAATCTGTAGAAAAATGAATGTTGAAAGTTAAAATGGCAACCACAGCTCGGTCATGAGTGCTGAGAGTCAGCAGAGGGAGGAAGTAGCATGCTGATGCCGTACATTCATCTAAAGTGCTCTATTGATTTACCGAGCAATCCCTTAATTGCCTTTCTGAAATCTATGAGCTGTGAAGCTAAAGGCCACCACTCCTACAGTATGTCTCTCTGCTAATCGCTCTGTTGCTGTTTACTTTAGATTTCACTATTTCCTCCTTCCTCGGTTTCATGTGTCTGAACATTGAGTGAAAATAAATAGTGTTAGTGAGGCAAACAGGAAGTGGAGTGGAGTAGAATAACAGTAAAGTACTGAAATCTGCTTTTATCACATTAACCTTTGTGTCGTCCTCCCTTCTGTTTGGACTGTTCCTTCCTTCCTTCCTTCCTTCTGTCCTTCTTTCCTCCCTCCCTCCTTCCTTCCTTCCTTCCTTCCTTCCTTCCTTCTTTACCTCCTTCCTTCCTTCCTTCCTCCTTTCCTTCCTTCTTCCTCCCTTCCTAAATTCCTTTCTTGACTCTAGGACAACAGGAGAGTTAATAAAAAAAATTCCACAGAGGATTAAATATAAAGTAAGATAATCATTCTAGAAATTATTGCTGTCATCATCTATATAACTTTTCTTTTTTGATTAATCAATTCATGAAATGTCTTGTTTACACAGTTTATGTCAATTTATTGTCAAAATATTGATAACAGAGGATGCAGTAGGAACTCTCAGTGAAAATCAAACAAATCTCCAAAACAATTATAATGTAAAAATTACAAATTAAATGCAATATAATGAGTAAATTAAGTCTGGATTTTGCATAACCAGGTCAATAGTATCAGCTGATATTAGCTTATATCAAATAAGCTCTAACACTATATAAATAGGCAAATTAGCAACAAGACATTTCAGCACAGAAAGGCCAAAGATATATTTCTTGGGTTAGGGTTATGTTCCTCCATTTTTCAGTTTTTGTTCCTTTTCTTTATGATGTCACTTATTCTTATTAGTCTTATTATCAGCTTGTCAATCAACTGTGAACCCTTTTACACTACATTAACCTGAATGACAGCTGTATTAATGACGTTTGATTGACGTAATCATTAAGAAACGGCGTCACCATTATACAGCTCGTTCACTAGAGAGCACTGATGCTAAAGTTGAGTTTTTGAAACTGGACAATATCTCGGTCAGTATATCTTGGTCACAATTATCAGATTTTTAAAAGTACTATTTTAAATATACTCATATCAGCCTCCGATTCCATATGTAATTATTCTCGTTGTTTGCATCACTTCTCTTTATAGTGAGGCAAAGTAGATGATGCAAAATGTTGTGCATGCTTGAATCTGTGTGTGGCTGTTCACATACAACACACACACACACACACATTGCTGCCATGTCCCTGTTGGTGCACTGTTTGCTGTGTGTGTGCTTTTGGGCAGATGTTCATTTATTCATGAGCAGTCTTCATGTCTCTATCAGTGGAGATTAAGCCAGCAGTGTTACAGTAAGCTGTTGGTTTCCTTCCTTCCTTTCTTTCTTGTTTTCTTTCATTTTGTTTGTTTTTTGCTTTTTGTTGCGGCGTCAAACTGAGAATTCTGGGTTTTTGGGGGTTTTTTTTACTCCCAGATCTGAACCTGTGCAGTTGAAAGTGCGTGCTTTGAGAAGACAGTACCGACAGGAGTGATGTCTGCCCTTAGGTGTTTCTGTTTGATTCCCTGTTTCTCCCTCTGGGCTGGCCAGTGTGTCTACATGCTTATCAGTCACCACACCCCCCCCCACACACACACACACATATAGACATGCACACAACCTGACATCAGCACAGTTTCTGTAATCCAGCAGCAGCAGCAGCAGAGCGACGTCATCTGCCGTCATCCAGTGAGAAGAGAGAGGAGCAGATCTGCCGGCCAATTGCTGAGATCCATAATAAGGAACCGAGCTCGCAGCTGACATTGAGAGATAGTTGAAGGGAGGGTTTCCTGACGCACAGTGCGTGTGTCTGATGTCTGAAGTTTTATGTGATTCTGACATCAATGATTACAGATTTAGAGTCTCTCATATTTCAACTACCATGAAAAGCAGAGGAAGGGACAGAAAAGAGGAGTTGAAGAGTTTGTGCCCCTGTATGTGTGTGTGTGTGTGTGTGTGTATGTGTGTGTGTTTTTTTTTATCCTCCTCCATCTGTATCTCAAGTGCTGTGAGAGTACTGACACTGCAGTAGCCAAGCGACCAATCAGATTGCAGCACTCAGCAGCCAGTCAGAGGCAGGACAAAACATACTCACACACACACACACACACACACACACACACACACACACACACACACACACTCAGGTTGCCTTTTTTCTTGCTTTTTTCCGATGATTTCATAATTTATACAATAACAAATGAGATTAGTCATTTCTGGGGGGCGGGGGCGGGGGGGGGGGGGACGCTGGTTGTTATGTAACCTATTGTTGATACAGTATTGTTAAAAGTATTGATTATGCATTAGAAATGAATTGTGTGTATCATTTTTATTTACAGCAAACCTAGAGAGAGGACAGGTCTTGTTTACTCTCAAAGATATGATCATAACAACACACTATATGCTTTCCTCTCTCTCCTGCTGCAGTTGGTGCAGTACTACTGAGCGACCACTAGGGTCTGATATAGGACCTGAAAATTAATGATATGTAACCAGGCGAGCTCTGTGTGTGTGTGTGTGTGAGTGTGAGTGTGTGTGTGTGTGTGTGTGTGTGTGTGTGTGTGTGTGTTTGTGGATACTTTGGGGAAAAACATAAAATACGCCAACACTGCAACCACTTTGTTTTTTCACATCAGATATGTTTAGATCAGACCAGTGAGGTACTTACAGTTACTGAATAGTTCTTGTTTTATACTGAATCCCTGAAGAGGTGCTGTGCATGGACAAAGGTACACAGGTAAAATAAACTAATAGATATAATAATTACCCACTAAATTAACTGCTAATCCGAGCAAAATGCAATACAATGAAGAAGAAAACGAAAAGAAAATATACACAAGAAATAATACTCTTGTAAAGATATATAGAATATAAGAATAGCTAATGTCTTTATTTAAGCATCAAACTAAACTATTGTATAATGACAATCACCATGCATTCAGTGTAAGCATTCCCATCCAAATTGTCTTGAAAATGATTTAGGGCTTTTGTGAAACTATAACCAAAGGGACACAGGAACAGGAAGAAGGAGAAACTGATTATTCAGAACATAGAGTTGAATATATTATGTGCTAGTGCCAAAACAATACCAATCTATACATATTTTTCTACAAAAGATGTTTGTCTCTACATAAGCAGCCATTCAAGAACTTTCCCGAATTGAATAATTGATATTATCATTATCATTTTTTGGGTTATTTTTATATTGTCGTCTATGATAAACATGGTCAAAAGTCCAAACCTTGAGGTGAACATATATGTAAAAATGCTCCCTCAATGCTCATGTTTTCCACTTGCATATTTTCGGTTGAATTCAAGATATCAGATGTTTATATTTCCGAGTAAAAAAAGTAGTGCAATCCTACTTCTACACTATGTACTTACTAGTTAGTTTCATGGTTTGTTGATGTACCCTCCAAAGCTGGCTGATGTTAGCCAAAAACTGACCAATCAGAACAGCGTGGAGGCGGGCCTTAAAGTGACAGGCGCTAAAACAGCTTGTTTCAGACAGAGGCTGAACTGAAGCGCTGCATAAAGAGCCAGTTTAAGAAAAATAAGGAGTTTTTTTTTACTATAAATCATGCAAACATATTCCAGTGGAGCCCCAGAATATAAATATAAACGCAGAAACGTGCATAATACAACACCTTTAACTCTATCAGATCAAAAGAGTAAGTAAACAACTTTAAATATCTGACCAGATGTTTGATGCCAGCTTTTGATTCTCGGAGGTATGGACCTAATTCAATTGGCACCACAAAAGTATTGAAGTTGACACCAACACTACGAGCTCAAATAGCTTTGTGGGTTCTTTAGTGATCTAGAAATAACAATGGTTTCCTCTATTGTTTGATTTTTAACAGACCTTAATTGGCAGGCAACATCTGTATACAGAAGGCCCAGATGTGGCACTGGTACCTGTTCCATCATGCTTGTACTGTATAGGTTAATCCAAATGTTTGTGATAATAGTTTTAACACCAGAGGGTTTCATCTATCCCACAGCAGCAGGGTGAAGCAAGTCCATCACTGCAAATTTAGGAGCTTCAGTTTCCATGGCAACCTTTCTCTCTCTGTCTCTCTCTGTCTCTCTCTCTCTCTCTCTTTAGTATTCTTCTCCCTCCCTTCACAGATGTCATAAAACACTGAAGACGGATCATTAAACCAGTGTGCGTGTGTCTGTGTGTGTGTGTGTGTGTGGGAGTGATACCAGTGTGTGTTTCTTGTGGTAAATCCCTGACGCTGTGATGCCGTTTGCTTTGTGACAAGACAAATTCCTCTGCTTTTTTTGTTCATGTCATCTCTGGAAAACGAAATCTCCTTAAAAGCATTTGAACGTTTGCTCATATTTATCAAGACGTGAGGCGAGATTTGATGTGTGTGAAACATCTATGACAAGGACAATGTCAGACACATAAAAGTCAAACATGTGTACAGATGTGATCAATGTGTCACGACTATATTTCAACATGCGTATCAGTCAGTTCTGCAGACTACTGTATGCAGATCTAAGACTATGAGAGAAGATTGAGCTGAAGAAGAATGAGGGAACACTATGAAATGTATGAATAAATCATGGTGATAATTATATCTACAGTATATCTCTGAGTCTGTGTGTCATAGCATACAGTCTGCTCAATTTCTAGGACAGTCCTCCATTTTTCCTTAACCCTCCTGTTGTCCTCGAGTCAAGGAAGGAGTCAAAGGGAGGAAGAAGGATGGAAGGAAGGGAAAGGAAAGGAAAGAGAGAAGGAGGGAGAGAGGAAAAGACAGAAGAGAGAAAGGAAGGAAGGAAAGAAGGAGGGAGGGAGGAAGGAAGGAAGGAGGGATGGAAGGGAGTGAGAAGGAATGAAAGGAGGAAGGATGGAAGGGAGGAAGAAGGAATGAAAGGAGAAAGGAAGGGAGGAGGAGGGGAGGAAGAAGGAAGGAAAGGAGGGAGGAAGGAAGGAGGGAAGGAAAGGAGGAAGGAAAGGAGGAAGGAAAGGAAGGAAGATAGGAGTGAGGGAGGGAGAGAGGAAGGAAGCAAAGAAGGACAGAGGAAAGAAGGAAGGTAAGGGATGGAAGGAAGGACAGAAGGAAGGGAGGAAAGAGAGAGGAAGGAACGAAAGAGAGAAGGAGGGAGGAAGGAAGGCAGGAAGGAAGGAAGGAAGGAAGGAAGGAAGGAACAGTCAAAACAGACACAAAGGTTAAAGGCTAAGGCTGGTGTCTACATGGTTTGGACCTGGTCCCACCTACCTGTGTCAAAAGAGATTAGACTATGGTTGTCATTAATCCCACAGATTTGATTCAAAACAGAAAATGATTATTAATGTTTTTATCTGGATGTTGCTAATTCTGCTGGTTGTGATGCAGCTTTGACCCAATTCCATTTTTAGGCATCAACCAGTCTGATCTCAATTATCATGGTTTTTTAAGAGACGATTCCACCTCTCTTTATAAGTATTTCACTGTAAGCCAGAGTCCCCAAGTATAGACCCAGTTGGGGTTTGCATACCAGAATCCGCAGTTTGAATCACTCTGATCTTGATCTTTGTCAGTGGTTCTGAATTTCTGTCCATAGTAAAAAAAACTAAGAGTGTCTCCTAAATGGAAAAATCCATGTGTGATAAATCATAGAAAGAATTATGTGATGAATTATAGAAAGTGACGAAAATGTTTAACTTTTAATCATACTGTCACTTAAAGTACATTTTACTAAAGCTGAGGAAAAATTACCTGTCCTCACATTTTCAGATATAAAAAAGTGTAAAAGTGTCCAACCTGCTGCTCCCTTGGTGTAATTTCCAGGATTTAGCTAGTACCGATCTGTCTCTGGACTAACAGAAAAGGCAGAGTAATGGGCCTTCATGTCTGCCCTCAGTTAGTTATTGGCTTGGGTCAGCAGATGCAGGTGGGCCATGGGTAATAATCACCCCATAAAACATTTGGTGATTATCTGTCGAGGCTATCTGTTTCTCGTAAAGCAGAAACAGTCTCCGCATGGTAAGGTAGACGCCGGTGTAGATGCCTTCCTGGCCCGAGCCGACTCTGTGGATGTAACTACAGTCCGTGGGCAGAGGGGCCCGATAAGCTGCTACTGGCAGCAGCACAGCTAGAACAAGTGTGTATGTCAAAGATAAGCTTTGTAAAGAAAATGCACAAACACAACACTGCATTATTTCACTGTTAGCTTCAGATTACGACATCCTCCTGTAAGTAAACCCAGGGCCGCTGCCAAGGATTTTGGGGCCCATGAAAAGAAACCATCGGGCCCCACTAACACACACACAGGCCACAACTACCATGCACAATTGCTGTATTTACACCTCAACCTGTGAAGGCTTGCAACTTGTCTTTTAGTCCAATACTAACTGTACAATATCTACTGACACTGAGCTGTGATAAGAGGAGACAGGACTGAACCATTTCATGTAAATAGAGGGGGGTGGTTGGGCAATAGAGAGGCTTTGGATGGTTAATTTTTGACAGAAACAAAAAATAAAAGTGTTAGTTTAATTAATACATTGCAATGTCTATTAATGATTATACGTTAATTAAAAACACTGTCAATGACGAGCCTTTAGAGCCTTTAGAGTCATCCTAACCCCCCTCCCTCTCCCCCTTACTGCACCCCTGGGTAAACCAGTGTTAGTCCACATTAAATGGCATTAGCTTGAATGCTTTAAATGTTGGGATAACAGTACTGCAGCTAATTTCATGAAAACATAATTATTATAGTTTTAATCACTCAAAGCAGTAGTGAGTGTATTTTTATGCGTCACGTGCCGCTGACATGGTTGAAGTGATTAGACGTGGATTCAGCGTCAAGCTCAAGGAGACTTTAACAGTATAAGTGGCCTTTCCCTGGATTGACCCTGTAATCTGTATAGTCATGAGTCATGTCTTTGGTATCTCTGCATTTTATTGTCTGATGTTCATACGTGGCTATCAGGTGTCAATACATAGATCCATCCCTTGCCTATATTTAGACTTTCTGCTAATCATTGGTCATCTGCAGTAGACTCAGATCTGCAGTCATACTGTGCTGATGGGATTACTTTACCACTTTGTCCTTTTCTTATTTCAAAGAAAGTAGAAGCAATAAGGGATTGCGCTGTAATTAACTGGCCCATAAAAGATTCAAAGACAGTGAAAAATACCCATCTCATTCCCTTAATGCCAAATTAATGCTATTAAATGTCTGAACAGCAGGACTTTTGTCTTCCCTCTTCTGACCTTCTGAGCATCATAACCCCCAAAAGTGAATTGTATCCATTTAGTCCAATAAACATTGCTGCATGATTAAATAAATTTATCTGCTTTCAGGTTAGCATAGAGCTAAGCTAAAGTTAGCATTCATACGTTTATGGCAAGGGCTTGAATATAACGGACGTTCAGTTGTTCAGCACTGCAGGTTTAAAACACAATATTAACATACAGTATCATTCATTTGGAGCCACCTCCAATATTCACTCTCGTTCTAGCTCTGTTAGCATCTCCATCTGTCTGTTTAGCTGCTATGCTCCACTACTAAGTGCTCGTTGCTGTTTTGTGCTGGATGCATAGTTTATCAGTTGGTTTATCAAAGCTTTTGTAAACGAGTCTGATGGGATTGAAATTGGTCGGCCAGAAAACCAAAATAATGAGCTGAAAGAGGCTAAAAAAAAGTTGGCAGAGGAGCTGAAAAACCCATTAGATCACTTTATCCATACATAAAATAACATGTTTAGAAGGCTATATATATAGACTGTATTTACTAAGTGTTAGCATTTAATCTCCTGACTGACTCTAGACTGGATGCACTAACTCTGTGTCTTACTACCTTTTTAAGTTGTTTACTTTATTATATTTTTGGACAAGCTTCTAACTGTGTTTCTACTTTCACTCACGTCCATGTTGGTAAAGTTCATACCGACTTACTGGCTACTGGCTAGCCTTCTCACAAGTTAACCAAAGCCTCTTTAATACCTGAACCTTTCAAATCCTGCTAATCTGTCTGCTGGGCTCCGGGCCCTGAAGCCCTCTTCAGTGTTTGTTGCTGTTTAAATAACTCTGACTTATAACACTTGCTGGTGTTGTTTCTGCTTTTTAAAAAGAAATTAGAAGAGATTAAGTTGAGCATAGTGGAGGATTTCACTTTCACATCATGGCAACTTTACACGAGCGGCCCTGCAGATACATTTTGGTGCGTGCGGATAAGGCAGCGGTACTTAGCAACCGAGCTTCCTGGCTGGACGTTGTTTTGGGTGCAGTGGCGTCTGTGTTTACCCTGCAAACACCCGCTGAACTCCATGGGTGTATGTAGGAGAGATGGTGGATTCAGATACGGAAAATCAGGTAAGATAGGGAGAGTCTTTGAATTAGAGGAGGCATATACTGTACACAGACACATAATGAGGAAATGATTGTATTTTCTATTAATCTATCAATTATTTTATGATCAATTGATTAGATATTGAAAGAAATAGTAGAAACTGTCTTCAACCTGCTTGTTTTATCCAACAAACAGCCCAAAAAACTCAAAGATGTTCAATTTACAATGATATAAAACACAGAAAAGCAGCAAAAACTACATATTTGAGAAGCTGGAAGTGGTGCTGTGAATGTTTGGCAACTATTTGATTATTGATTAATCACTCCATTTAATTTTGCATGTGTAAATTCTGCAGTTTCCAGATTTCTAATGCAAATGTGTGCATTAGAGTGCATATTAGCTTCT
Organism: Scomber japonicus; assembly: GCF_027409825.1. Taxonomy (NCBI): domain Eukaryota; kingdom Metazoa; phylum Chordata; class Actinopteri; order Scombriformes; family Scombridae; genus Scomber; species Scomber japonicus. The sequence goes on along the minus strand of NC_070597.1, from coordinate 6,287,752 downwards.
TTTCCTTTGTTTTGTGTGACTGTAAAGACACACAATGAACAATATGAAGATGTCATGCTGGATATCTTGAGCTGTAGAATATTATGATGGATACTTATCAATACTTTTATAGATTATTTACTTGATAAAATAGTCTCCAATGTACTTAAGAAGCTTGAAGTAATAGTAAAGTGTAGTAAAGAATCTGAACACACACTTCCTCTTCCACTTTAATTAAAAAGTGTGTCCAAACTTTTGATAGTTACTGTATCTTCATGTTATGCTCTGTCAACTTTACACTTAAAGATACATGTCACTCAGATAACAAGCTTAACTTTTCTACTTCTTTACACAACAGGATTAACATTACAGTTAAAATGTAAATGTTATCCTGCTGCTATAGAAAGGAGGAGCTTTTTTTTCTTCTTCTTCTTCTTCTTCTTCTTTTTTTTTCTCCCTCTCTACATTTAACGAGTGGCAGTCGGGGGTTTTGCGAGCGCACACGCACAAACAGTTACACACTCATTGTCCTCTGATCCCGTGTCGTTCCAGTGAGAGTTGGTTTGAGATTAACGCCGGAACTCTTCTGCCTCCCTCCTCACCTCCTCACCCCCCCCCCCTCCCTCCCACACCCACCCCCTCCCTCACCCATGCTCTGGACTTTCTCACTGCAAGCCAGGTATTTTTAGCTGTGACATAATGCCCCTATCTCTCTCTCTTCCTCTCTCTCTCTCTCTCTCTCTCTCTCTCTCTCTCTCTCTCTCTCTCTCTCTCCCTCTCTTCCTCTCTCTTTCTCTCTCACTAACACTCTTTCACTCCCTGTTTTTCTCTCACCCCCTCTCTCTCTGTTACTTCCCCTGTCTCTCTCCCTCTCTCTCTCTCTCTCTCTCTCCCTCACACACACAGACCGACCCCCACCCCCCCACCCTCCCCAATCCTCCTCCTCCACTCCTCTCCTGCCCCCATCCCTCTCTCCCTAGCTCCCAGGCTAGGGGCTAGCTGCTACAGTAATTGAGTGCTCAGGTTTCACACTTTCAGCTGCAGGGCTGAGAAACATGGCAGTGGAGGAGGCAGCAGACTATTTGGCAGAAGTAAGTCTCGTACTTTTCTGTAAAGTCATTGAGCTCACAGATTTTGTTTAAACAGACTGAACCCTCTCTCTCCTCTCTCTCCTGCTTCATTGCAGTGCTGTAATGCTAACAAGATTGAGGAATTTATAGAATATGATTTAGTGATGTTGCTGTGGTTACCGGTCCCAGACATTGCACTTTGTCGCTTTTTGCTTGGGGGTCATTGATGGGACGGGTCGCAGTGGGATCTGTGCTGCACCACTCTGCTGCAGTAGACGTGGATATGTGTGTGTGTGTGTGTGTGTGTGTGTGTGTGTGTGTGTGTGTGTGTGGATACAAATATTTACACATCTGTCTGTGTTTGCATCCCCTAGTGCTTCACCGTGATTGTGCTTGATTGTATAAATTCCTGCTGATTATGTGTATGAAACTGTACATACATTGTTCTGTGGATGCAGGTTCATGTTACAGTGAATGGATGATGATGTGAATGGAAACACCTGACCTTGGACAGTGGCGCATGCTCTGTGTTTGTTTTTGTTTGTGGGAAAAAAAGGAAAATAAAACAGCAAAAAGAGAGAAAGCTAAGATGAGAAATTTAAAGGAAAAGGAGAGAGATCGGTGTTAGAAATCATCGTTTTTAATGAGTTAATTCTCTTCCACTTAATGAGATAGACAGATAGCCCTTCATGAGTCCTTGTAATGAGGAAAAATCTTCCTTAACCTGGTGATATGTGACAGACAGAATGCAGCTTTTGCTTTCTTAGGCTTTCCACAAGGCTCAGGCAGCAGTTTAATGATAGTTAAGTAGGTATTAACTGGGATATGAGGAGAGATTTTGTTAATCATGTGTCAGATCTGCAAAGAAAAACATGATTATAATGTACTGAAGTGTTAAAAGTCTTAGGTGTTTCCGGTAAATATTACACACAAGAAAAAAAACACAGCTGGAGGTACTGTGTGAATAAGCAGCACTTTTTCTGTCCCTCAGCGTCGTGGTTGGTTGCAGGGGAGGAGGGAGAGGGGGAGGAGGGGGGAGAGTGAGGGGGGTTGCAGCTCCCATGTAGGAATGTGTGTAACTGTATGACTGTAAAGTAGAAGTAGCATGTTGTGGAAAAAAAAGAAAAAAAAGAAAAGAGCGACTGTAGCATTCTTTGCATATCTGTCGTGGATAAATAAAGTTACACTGTGGGTATGACGCTCGTAAGAAACTCAGCCGATGCTTGAAACAAGTCTCCTCCTTTGATACTTTACACTTACATCCCAAGACATCAATTAACTTTAAAATTCAGTTTAAACAGAAAATCTAAAAATGAATGAATTTACCTGTTACTTCATCTTAAAGTCTTGCGTGTCTTTATATGTGCTTCTTAAACATCTACTTAACACAACCGTGAAATTAGAAAATGAGACTTTAATTTTAAGCCTTCTTTTTATTTTTTTTTAAATTTGTACTTGTCCCCAAACTCCCACTCTTATTATTTTTACTCCACTCTTCTATTTTCAGCTGATCACAAGTCTGTTTGCTATACTTGTGTCGAGCCGTAACGTGGGCGCTAGCGGAGTGTGATAAACAACATAGTGACAACTGCATTCCTGGCTCACACCAATCGGTACTAGAGTCGACACTACCTGAGAGGCATGATAATGAATACGGTGGAAGTTGACGGCAGGAATTGTTGGCATGATCTCACAGACTAAGGTTATAACCTCAAAGAAGTAGCTCTGATAAAAGCTTTCTGATGTTTGTATCACGTCTGTTGACCATATAGATCCATATGAGATAGATTCCTCCTTTCCTTCCTCCTTTCCTTCCTCCTTTCCTTCCTTCTCCCTCTTTCCCTTCCTTCCTTCTTTCCTTCCTTCCATCCTGTCTCCCTTCCTTCCTTCTGCCCTCCTTTCCTTCCTTCTTCCTCCCTTCCTTCCTTCTGCCCTCCTTTCCTTCCTCCTTTCCTTCCTTCTCCCTCTTTCCCTCTTTCCCTTCTTTCCTTCCTTCCATCCTGTCTCCCTTCCTTCCTTCTTCCCTCCTTTCCTTCCTTCTTCCTCCCTTCCTTCCTTCCTTCCTCCTTTCCTTCCTTCTCCCTCTTTTCCTTCCTTCCTCCCTCCCTCCTTCCTTCTTTCCTCCTTCCATCCTTCTTCCCTTCCTTCCTTCCTTCCTCCCTCCTTTCCTTCCTTCTTCCTCCCTTCCTTCCTTCCTTCCTCCCTTCCTTCCTCCTTTCCTTCCTTCTCCCTTCTTTCCTTCCTTCCTCCCTCCCTCCTTCCTTCTTTCCTCTGTCCTTCCTTCTTTCTTCCTCCCTTCCTCCCTCTTTCCTTCCTTCTTCCTTCCCTTCCTTCCTTGACTTGAGGACAACAGGAGGGTTAAGGGAGCAGTAATGTCCTAAATGACCACCAGCACACTTTTTAGAAGGCCCAGATTAAGCGATAATGATTCTCAGTTATTGACGTAGCATTTCAACAGAGTAGTTGGCGGTTTTTGAATGGTTGCCATGGTTTGTTTGTGAAGCCAGCATGTAGCAGCCAGTCGTTGGTATCAATGCACTTTTTAAGGTACTTCCACATTGATTTCTGCCATTTGGTCACCACCTCACATCTTCTCTTACTAGCATAAAAGTTACAAGCAGAAGTTATAGACACAGTTATGGTCTCTAAGATGACTGGCTGGCTTGTCGACAGCTCACACTACAATGGTTTGGACTTTATATACCTTCTGAATGTAAAATAAAAATCATAGCATTCATTTTTCTAACAGTATCTGCAAGAATCCAGAAACAGCACTCTAATTATGTCAATCATTTGTCGCTTTTTGTCCAGCTGGAAATCAAAAACGTGTGTTGTAGAAAAAGGAGAGAGCATCAGTAAACTAGTCATGAGACATTGTTAGTATATTTGTTCATATCCGAGCAGGTCATCCATATTTACAAGTTTTTCAGTTTCGTGGCTGGTTGAAGTGACCTCGAGAAAAAAACACCCTATTTGCAGCCCATTATTAGTGCCATCTGTGTGTGATAGTGTATGTGTGTGCGTAGGTGAATGAAAGCATTATATAAATACAGTCCATTTATTCATGTGTATGATATAATCCTTCCTTGATGGCCCAGTAATTCACAGTTTTCAGGCCTTAATATCTCTCAGTGTAGCCCATGGTAATTGCACAGCAACATTAGCTGACAGTTATACTGTTATCCATACTATTATCGAGGCAGCATTTCATTCAGAGTCCCCATTCGGTTTATCTTGACACAGCTACTGTATATTATGACCTAAAAATGTGCTGTGTCATAGCTGCATCTCCTCCTGGTCCTGCTAGTCCTATCTACCATCCTACATTTGACTCAGTATCTTGACATACCATTCATTTACAGCAGCAGACTGTTTAAATATTAACTTAGTAATGGAAACATTTTCAACATGTCAGGGTTCCCTAACACCTTTAAATGGTGGCTTTTATAGTGGCTGACACTGTGTATTTTCCTTTAGCTTAAAACAGGTATTTTTCTTATATAGTCTTTGCCTCTGCAACTCTAATTATCCCTGCTACACTGCATTCATGTCTGCCTGCAGAATATCAATATTAATCTTCAAGAACTTGAGTTAATAAGCAGGTTATCATTGATCTGACTCTGGCCTTTCTACTGTATATATGCTCTTATAGGACTTGTAGGATAAAGAGAATCAGCGGAATTTTGGATATTAAATTAGTATGACAGTGTTGTGGCAAATGAGTCTTCTGTAGTCCTGATCCAACGCTGTTAAAATGTCAATGCCATTGTCCGCGGTTTGTCTCTATGAGATCATGCAGAGCAGCCGGTGGAGTATTAGTGAACATTCATAGGAAGATATTGATACTAATTCTGTCGTGCACGGTTCCCATGGGCTCCTACGATACGTGACATTCCTGTGTGCACATGTATATGCATGTTACTCAACAGCTCTCCTACAGTACGGTGCAATAATCCCTTCATTTCTCTCTCTTGTCTCATATTTATCTCTTTAAACTATATAGTGACACTGAACACAGCTTTCTTTTTAGTCCAGGAACCAAACAAGAACTTAATCTCAAGCAGAGACTTGAGTATGTGATGTTAATGTTTTATTTCATGTTCCATATGTTCATTGGATGCAGCGCCCACATAAGTTAGCATCTCCCCTTGTACCAGTTTCTTGCATTTTATCAGTGGAAGATGTTTTCTATAACTGAGAAACTGCAGCAACACAAATAATACATCCCAAGT